>NC_137685.1:16215408-16742908 GCF_963989245.1 Nansenia antarctica | reverse complement strand
ACACACCATAAATGATGCCAGTGAGTTCATGATGTGGCTACCTTTTTCAAGGTCACATGACCACTACACAACAACACACTACAACAGAGTTAAAACCGGTTCACATAATAAGAAACATTATGATCATAATAACAGAACTAATAATCAACATTGTCTTGCTAATTCTCTGACTGGACTGAGACACGGATGTATTGTCGTGTCCATTGCCTTCCAGGTCAAGCAGGAGTGGAAGTATGTCGCCATGGTGATCGACCGCATCTTCCTCTGTGTGTTCATCTTGGTGTGCATCCTGGGGACGGTCGGCCTCTTCCTGCCTCCCTGGCTGGCTGGAATGATCTAGAAGCTCCATTCCTTTTTTCTTTTTTAAGTTATTTTTTCTGAGTGGGGCAGTCCCACTCATATTTTTAATTTTTTTTTTTTTTACAATTTTTAAAATTTTTACAATTTTATTGACAGATACAGTAGAGATTTAGACAGGAAGGATGGGTGAGAGAGAAGGGATGACATGCAGAATATGTCCCCGGCCAGAATCGAACCGGGGACCCTGCGGTTACATGGTCAACGCTTAACCCGCTATGCCACCTAAGCGCCCTAGAAGCTCCATTCCTTTACTCAGTACTCAAGTTGTAAAAGACAATCGGGGGGGATGGTGGATTTTATCATATGGGGACAATTTTAGCATCCCCACAGCGTCAGTGACAAAAAATGGTAAAAATGTCATTGCATGTGTGCGTGCCCCCTCCCTCGCCCACAGTGTTTTACTCAATATGCGCAAAACTAAATGTTGAAATAGCAGTAATACCACGTTCACTGATAAAATGACATAAGGGATAGAAAGGGGGGAGGGCAGTTTTTAGAAGGGGGATGATTTTGACTGTTTTTATTTCAGGGGGGGATGCCACCCCCCCTCAACTTGAGTGCTGCCTTTACTTCTCTCTTTGTCTCCTACTGTTCTTCTGCACTGACCTTATAGACCTGAACAGATTAAACCATCAGCTGAAAGTCGTCCTCCCTCTTGTCTTCTTCTGTCCTGTGTTTCCAGGTCAGTTAGCATAAAGGACATGTAGCAGGGTTCCCACACCTTCTGAAACATCAAATTCAAGCACTTTTCAAGGACTTTCAAGACTCAATTCCCTCAAATTCAAGGACCCAACACGGCATAGTTTGAGACAGATCGAGATGAGAATTTATCTAATAGGAACTATCCGCTCACAGACAACAATTAAAAAGAGAGGCTTTTAAATGTAGAGGCTTGAACACGAGATGGTCTCTTGCCTTCTCTACCACAGCAGAGCAAAACAATATATTGTGAAATATGTGTAAAGTTACTGTGTTAAAGTTGCTGTGTTAAGCAATACAGACTTATGTACTATAATTACGTAAAAGATATATTTAAATCTTTTTTTTAGAGAAAGAGAGAGAGAGGGGAATTCAAGCACTTTCAATGACCCATGTCTATTTTCAAAAACTTTTAAGGCCTTGATTTTCTTTTCTCAAATTCACACATTTTCAAGGATTTCCAGGACCCGTGGGAACCCTGAGATAGAGAGAGGAGGATACTGCTGCTTTAGATCATTGGGACACACCTGGACTGGCTGTTGATACACGGGATATATTGAGGTCCATGAGCTATAAATAACAAATAAATGGCCGAAAAGGACATTCTGAAAGTAAGTGAAATGTGTTCAAAAACAATGAAAACTAACTTGCCCTCATAGCTGGTATTGCACTTTTTGGCTGAAATAACCTCAATTAAATCTCTGACACAGTTTTTTCCCATTCCTCCTTGCAGAATTATTCCAGATGTGTTTGTGTTTGAGGGGTGTCTTGTCTTGCATGCACAGCCCGTTTCAAATCACCCCACAGCATCTCAATAGGATTAAGATCCGGGCTTTCACTTGGCCCTTCCAGAACTCTCCATTCTTTCTTTTGAGCCGTTCGTTGGTGGATTTACTGGAATGTTTTGGGTCATTGTCATGTTGCATGGTCCACAATCTGTTTTAGCTTCAATTGTGCATGGTCTCACATTTTCCTCAAGCACCCTATGATACAATATAGAATTCCTAGTGGATTCTATGATGGTGAGCAATGACTTCTCCAACAGCATGTTTGGATACTGGATTCTGATTGGCTAGCAACAGTGGTAAATACCCCCAACTCCCTTCAGTTCAGCTCCGACCGCATTTCCAGTATCAATGCGCCTCCCAATCAATCTGATTAAGAACACCTGTGCTGACTCCGCCCACTGTTTAGCCAATAGCGGTCGACAAATCTGGAGTGTCATTCCAAGGCACCAATCACGAACGAGTTGGCTCAAAGGCCAAGTGAATGTGGCCAAGCCTACAATGCAATGTTAATGTTGTTTATGGGACTATATTCTGTGGCGGAAGGATATATGTATTCTGAAATGATTAATCGTTTAAAGAAGTTGTGGAACAGCAGTCAGTCTTCGTCAAACGAAGAAGTGAGAAAACGTGCTGGTATAGAGATGGTAAGTAAGCACGCAGATCAGAAAGAGAAGATGGAAGTACATCGGCCACGTGTTGAGGAAAAGCCCGGATGACCATCAACGCATATAATATAATATATAATATATAATAGCCCTCAGATGGACCCCTGATGGACGAAGAACAAGGGGACGCCCCCCAAAGAAACCTGGAGGAGAACCGTCGAGAGGCAGCGGGACATGCCGGGTCTGAGACCCCGGGAGGCGGCGGCCGCTGTGGCGAGGGACAGAGACCGGTGGCGTAAACTCGTTGGAGGCCCTACTCTTCACACCCGAAGAAAAAGGACCTAAGTCAAGTAAGTCAAGAAATGATTAATGATTGTAAATAAATGAATTTAATGTTACAACTTACAACTGTGTATTTTTTATAATGTTACATCTGTGTATTTTTTATAATATGTGGTAGCTTTTGTAGAAAAGCAATTAACCATTCGAGGGCAGGGGGTTGTGGAGACATTTACCACTGGTACAGGGTACTCCACAACTAGGGCTGGGCAAACAATCAACATTTCTTTTTCGATAATCGCAAGAATTAAGTAAAACGATCAATTATCGATTAATTGGTATGCTTTTTTTTCATTAAAAAAACCCCTTCCCTTGGGGAAAAAACGTTATTTGTGTTGCTTTGCACACATTCATTCATTCACATTCAAACTACAGTCAGATAACAATCCTCTTAAACAAGGCAGTGAGTAGCCTAAATTGTTTAACTTAAAAACACATTTTACGTTATAAATAAAAATATAGAAAATAAGTAACTCACCATAGGAGCAGTAAAACAACTGTTACTCATGTTGTGTATTTATCCTATTGGTTATGAATCAAAGAACAGTTATTGAGTTTAAGACGATTTAATCAGAGTTACAGACAGATATATACATTACATGTGTTCTCCGTGGGCCTGGGCTGGAAAAGAGGAAGCTCCCTCCCTTCCTGGCTGTTTTGTCCCAGTCCCCTAGATCCCTGCCCTCTTATGCAAATATCTACCAGTGATCCTATCAGTCGCCTAGATGGTCAAGAGGGCCGTCCCCTGTGATGTCACTATGGCCTGAAGTCAGAGGGCTGGTCAGATTACAAGAGCCATTGCACAACACTCAGGGGGCTATTTGCACAACATTGCACAACACTCCCCTTCAGCATATATATGGCCCCTATCATACTATCTATGCATGTGTGTGTTTAAGTAGAAAATATACGACACTCACAAATAGGAGGATGACTGAAAACGTTAGTGTCCTTAAGAGCGTCCAGCTTAACTTACATTTAAACTCCAGCGAGAGACTAGGCGGCAGGCCTACTGGTTCTTGTTCAGAAAGATGATCATGTTAACATGTTCAGGGGTGAGAGACGAACGCAATCTGGTGACACGTGGACAAACTCATTTCCATTATTATTATTATAAAAAATAAAAAAAAGATAATCGAGCAAAATATTTTGTGATCGACCAAGATCCTTATCGATCAATTGTCGATCATTGATACCCACCCCTATCCACAACCCCCTTCCTCTCATGGTAAGTTGCTTACATTTCCACCCCCAGGCTTCACAGCTGGTATGAGGTTCTTGTGCTCAAATGCTGTCTTTGGTTTGTACCAAACAAGTCTTCTGTTACTGTGCATAAATACTTCATCCAAAACACATTGTTCCAGAAGTCATGGTGTTTGAAAATGCTTGGACGGCCTGACCTGGCCATGTTGGCAGTTGTTTTAAATGTTCTCCACTTTGATTGATCTCTCCATGGTGACACCACTCACTTCAACAATCAAGAGCAAACCAAACTAAATGTCTGAGGTTTAAATAAGACAGGCTCCTCCAAAATCCTCTCTAACAATGTTCTAATCATTTACACACAGAGTAGCAATACACAAAGTAGCAATACATGTGGGGAGTGTCTTGTTTTTGCTCACAAGAAAATTGCATTTCCATTAATTCCATTTTACAAATAGATGAGATATTTAAGAAAATAATAATTTCTGTTTCATTTGATTAGTTATATTACCTCCATCCATCAATATTGTTCAAATGAAAATCAAATGTCCATATGTTTAAATATTGAGATTGATTGAGATTGTTTATTTGAGGTAAGCCCCTTGAGAAGAATCTTCTCATTTTCGAGGGGGTCCTCACATGACGATACAAACATAATCGTAACACATAACAAATAACAATACAAAGCACCTACACACACACTCACACACACATATATTGAAAAAGACAATGGTTTTCATGTAGTATCCTATCTTTTTCACATGACAGCTGCCACTAGAACTGGGATACTTGTCTTAATTAGTGTTCCTACTACTACTACTACTACTACTACTACTACTACTACTACTACTACTACTACTACTACTACTACTACTACTACTACTACTACTACTACTACTACGTAGGAACAGTATTGTTATTGGTGGTATACTCCTTATTATTATTTTCCCCCGCTTTGGTCAAATAGCTCAAAGTCCCTGACCGAAAATGCTATAAATGTGCATGCCACAACTAGTGAGCATCAGTAACTATGGCAGAAAGAATGACCATGATTAAACCATAGGTGGCGCTATAATAACCAAAAGTAAATAATTCACTTCAGAATGCTGGCATTTCCACCCCGGATGTATGAAACTTGGTACGTATGTGTCTTTCCTCATGGGGAACATATTTGCCTCAAGAACCGATAAGGTCCGCCATGATGGATTTTTCTGAAGGTGCAAAATCTGGCCAAACTTATAAAAATTAACTTAATCACCTGTAAGTCTGATTGGTCAGGGCTCTACGCTAACCTTTTTCACTAGGAGCACATGTGCTCCTAAATGAAAAATGTTAGGGGCACACAAAGAAATTTAGGAGCACAGTGAAAAATGTAATTATAACACATTTTTATTGTATAGTGATTTTGCAATTTTTGCACCAAAATCACACATTGGCCCATGCCTACAGCCCTACTAGACGCAGAGTTGATGGCATTGTATTATGGTTACTAGCTGTGTCAAGTTCTCCTGGTTAGCAGCATGTTCATTCATTCATCCATGTCATGCCTGTCAGCTAGCAGCTAGCAGCCCAGCCAGGCTTTAGGGCTAGGTCTGTCAGCTAGCAGCCCAGCCAGGCCATGCAGAGGTCTGTCTCCATGCTGCCCACCTCCCTGCTGCTGGGTCAGGCTACATCAGTCACACACGGTGGCCAGACAACTCCACATCTAGGGGTATTAAACTACCCCACATCCAGATGACCAGTCCCCAGCCCCATGCTGCCCGGGGTGGTGACATGTGGAGGTGGCCAGCCCAGCACGGTGCCTCTGCGGCGGCTAGCTGTTAGCACACCACCATCCCCGGGGGTCCCACCTCTCTGCCACACTCAAGTACAACATGTTGCATTTTCATGCCATTAGGCAACTTGCTTCCTAGGGTTTCCTAGGATTAGAGATGCATTTGGACTTCTGGAGTACCTCCACTACTTTCAATGGGTTCTGAAGGTCTGAGAGCTTTCTACTTTCTACCCTGGGTAGTTAACCCTGGTTGTAACCTTGGGTTCAAATCTGGAGTGTGTGGGACCAAATCTGTAGATGTGGTGAGCTAATGAAGCTAATGAAGCTTGAGATGAGAAAAGGGTGCTTGTCTCTTTAAGGCCCAGGAGGGAGTTAGCGATTAGCGATGTTAGCTTAGCGCCAGTTTAACAGAAGTAACTTCACTTTTAACATGACTTCCCGTGGTCGTAGCGGGCTGGCTGACGGCTTAAAATGTGGCCACACGGTTCGCGCAGATTTATTTTTAGAATAAAAAAATAAAAATCTGTACTCGCACGTGTGCTCGTGAATGTATTTCTCTAGTCGCACAGATGTATTTTTAGTCGCAAATGCGAGTGAAATGGTCGCACTGTAGAGCCCTGACATTGGTCCAAAATTGCATATGGACATGCATGGTGCATGTCTCTCCTTATGGTGTTAAAGGATAAGAGATCCATTCCAAGTTGGCGGAGAAAAAATATGACAGTCACAGTACAATTATAATGTCATAAAATCAGGATTTATACTGTGTAGACCTGTTCACAACAATACTACCAGACTATAACTGTGGTCCTATTAACAACAATACTGCCAGATAGGGCTGGGTATCGCCACTGATTTCCCAAAACGATTCGATTCCGATTCACAGCTTTCGATTCGATTCACGATTTGATTCGATTCCGATTCGATCTAGTTACAAATTACAATATACATTTTTTGCTTGAATATGAAAGAGATTCTCCGAACTAATGCTATAAATGGTTCAAGGAACCCTATAACATGTAGCATTGTTAAACATATCAATGAATTGACTCCAAAGCAGTTACATGAATGTACTTTTTATTTACATATGACTTTGCTTTTGTCCAGCTCATCTCTATCGTCACATTTTTTAAATCCAAAATGCACCCAGACATCTGACTTTAAGCCTGGTGGTGACTTGAGTGTCCCTGCCATCGCCATGTTTTTAGATTTTAGTGTTGAGACCTCACGTTGCGTGAGATATGATAAATTCTTGTAGCGCGAGATCTGGCCACGAGATCTCGTTGCGGGTTGAAGCTGCAAGCAAAAAAAATAAAAAAAATAAATGAAAGATCGATCTCGGGATTTATGAATCGATAATCGCTCATTTAATGAAGATCGATTCAGAATCGTGAAATTGATTTTTTTGAACCCAGCCCTACTGCCAGACTATAACTGTGGTCCTATTAACAACAATACTGCCAGACTAAATTGTGTAAACACTGTTGGGCCCCCTGTGGGGAGCATGCAGCGTCTGGCCAGTAGAGGGAGCTACAGGACTGGTGGAGAGTAGATGAAGACATGATTGAAGACTGGTTGGTGTCAATCATGTCATTGTCATTTGGCATTTAACTTGTGTGTTTTTTTTCTCTTCCGACAATCGGTAGGAAGTGATGGTGAGACCAAGACATAGGCCTACACTATGGACCAGTGAAGACATAGGCCTACACTATGGACCAGTGAAGACATAGGCCTACACTATGGACCAGGACAGCTTGGCCCGTGCGTCCTCTCTCTCCCTGGGTCGGCGCACGGAGACGGAGGCCCCCCTGGTGGGACTACCGCAGCAGCAGCAGCCGAAGCCTCCGGGTCTGGGCGGGTCACTCTCCTCCAGCCACAGCCAGTACACCATCCTCCTGGAGGAACCCCCACCACCACCCCACTCCTCCTCCTTCTCTTCCACCCGGCCAGGCTGCTCCACACCGCCTCCTCCTCCTCCTCCCCTCCACCCCCACCTCCCCCATCGCCCCAGGGAAAAGCACCACCACCACCACCACCACTGCCAGGGCAGGCAAGTTCACTCCAAAGTGCTCTTCAGGTAGCTGCTCCCCTCTCACAGGTAGTAGAGGAAGTCATCCAGGTTCATGTTGGGCTCTCTGTGGATGCTCTGTCCCACCAGGAAAGCAAGCTTGTGGGCATACTGGCAGGGTGCAGGCACTCGGATGATCCCCTGAAATAATTGGGGGAGACAATCAACAACAATTTATGCATCAAAAAACAACTTGCATGCCTGAAATGGGAAAACCATATGTAAATACAGTATGTTTGATTTCATAACCAATATGGCGGTGGGGGGGGGGACGGCGTCTGGGGTAGCGGGGGGCCCGGGGCCGGGGACGAGCCCTACTTCTCCCCCTCCACCTCCTCCTCCGCCTCCTCCCCTCAGGGTGCCCCCCAGGACAGCTTGGCCCGTTCGCCCTCTCTCTCCCTGGGTCGGCGCACGGAGACGGAGGCCCCCCTGGTGGGGCTACCGCAGCAGCAGCAGCAGAAGCCTCCGGGTCTGGGCGGGTCACTCTCCTCCAGCCACAGCCAGTACACCATCCTCCTGGAGGAACCCCCACCACCACCCCACTCCTCCTCCTTCTCTTCCACCCGGCCAGGCTGCTCCACACCGCCTCCTCCTATAATTAATTAACCCCCAGACAGCCCTGCTTCATGGGTCCCCCCCGATGTCAAACACCACTGGTACCTCCTCCTCCTCCTCCCCTCCACCCCCACCTCCCCCATCGCCCCAGGGAAAAGCACCACCACCACCACCACTGCCAGGGCAGGCCTAAGCTCCGTTCCCTCAGTGTGCAGTATGGCCTGGGAGAGAGAGAGAGGCCCCAGAGCTCTGTCCGCGGTCGCTCTCGCAGCATCCAGTACTGCAGCCTGCACGAGGAGGCCTCCAAGGTAATGCATGAATGCTGGTTCAGGACCCCAGTTTAGAGGTGTGCGTGTGTGTGTGTGTGCGTGTGTGTGTGTGTGTGTGTGTGTGTGTTAGGGCTGGGACGACGCGTCGACTATGTCAATACTTCGACTTGCGTAATGTGCGTCGGTGCGTCGCAAAGTCGCAAAAAAAATCTAACTGCAATTGCGGCGCTGCGCCGACGTGGTGGCGGGGGCGCTGTTTCGCAAATAAGTTAGCTTTCGTTTTTGCTAGCGAAATAGCTGATAGTATGTTGACTGCTCAAGGAGAATACATATTTGAAAGTACAGAATGCCTGAGAGCCTTATATTGCATTATATTACATTATATTTTACTGCCGAGAGGCCTTAGCAGCATAGGCCTGTATGGCAACGGAGCCCTCTCCCTACCAATCTCAAGCCTGGTGGAGGAGTACAAATGTGCCAAATCAAGGCTGGAAATGACTCTCACAGAATCCCGGGATCCATTCGTCAGAGGTGCTGCTCCGATCCTAGCAACGGGGAGGAAATGGAAGCCATCTGCAGCAGTTGCAGTGGCAAAGACCGCCCTCAGACACCGGGATATAGTGGGGCATGTCCAACATGGCAGAGGGGGCCTTGGTTTGGAAACAACAACACCCACATGGCAAAAGGCTACTCCAACCGAACGGCGGAAGATGGTGGTTGAGGAGGTGCGCCACCAGGAGGAAGCAGCCAGGTGCGCCAAGGCAGTCTCCCAAGCCCAGCAAGGCCGCTGGATGAAGTGGGAGAGCGTGGAGAGGAGGAAAATCACATGGAATGAGCTGTGGAGCATGGAGTCTAATAGGCTAAGTTTCATCATCAGAGCCACATATGATGTCCTGCCCTCTCCTACCAACCTACATCTCTGGTATGGAGAGGACCCAGCCTGTCTCCAGTGTGCAGCCCCAGCAAGCCTCAAACACATCTTGGTGGGTTGCAAGACCAGTCTAACTCAAGGAAGATACACCTGGTGCCACAACCAAGTGCTAAAGTGCTTGGCTGCCGAACTTGAGCACAAGAGGGTAACCACCAACGCCATGCCTCTAAATGCCCAGACTACCTTTCCACGGAAAACAATCTTCATCCGGGAAGGGGAGAAACAGCGGACCAAGCCATCACCTCCAGACTCAGGCCCACTGAACGCAGCCCGGGATTGGGAAATGCGGGTAGACCTCAGCCAGAGGCTCACCTTCCCACCCGAAATTGCAGCGACCAACCTGCGCCCAGACCTAGTCCTCTGGTCCAAGTCCTGCCGGCGTGTCTTCATCGTAGAACTGACGGTCCCATGGGAGGAGGCCATCGATGAGGCATTCGAACGGAAGAGGCTGCGGTATGCCAACTTAGCAGTCGAAGCAGAGGGGCGGGGCTGGAACGTGAAGGTGTTGCCAGTGGAGGTGGGCTGCAGAGGCTTTGCAGCCAGCTCCACCACAAGGCTCCTGAGGGCAGTAGGGATCAGAGGACAGGCCCAACGGAAGGCAATTAAAGAACTGTCCACTGCAGCAGAACGGAGCAGTCACTGGCTGTGGCTGAAACGTAGGGACCCAACATGGGCTCCCAAATGACCACGTGGTGCCACCGTGCGACACACACCCAGGCCTGATCAGCCTGTGGTGGGCCAACCTCGGCAGAGGGTGTCTTGTGATAAATGGCCGAAACACCCAATGAGGTCGGGGACCACAACTGAAGATGTGTCGTACTGGTGGCACCACGTGATCATTGCCAAATTCCACTCCACCCAAGAGGACATCTCCAACTCCACTCAGTCAATTGTTGTGCTAATTATTTAGGGATTTTAACATCTAGTCCTATTAAGAATCCTTGAATGGTCATCTGGTGCCTGAATATTGTTTTTTTCCTTTACATAAATAATTACATTTCCACCATAAATTGATGCAGAAAGGGCACAAATTGGTGCATATCAATTCACCAGAATGCAAGAAATTAAGTGTTTGATGTTTAAGGACCCCCAGACAGCCCTGCTTCATAGGTCCCCCCCCGATGTCAAACACCACTGGTACCACCTCCGCCTCATTTTGAGCCAGGAAAAACCCTGATGGCCATGTTGGCATTCAAGTTGGCTAAACATAGCAGTGCAGTGTTTCCTCCAGGAATTTTTACATTAGTGGCGGAGAGCCCTCGATTTTTTTTGCGTGCACGCGCATGAAACGCGCATGCGCGCTCAAAACAACGACCTAATTTCAACCAAAACTAGAGGGAGGATGAAAAAATAAATAAAAAGAATATACAGAATATAAACTTGTGATACCGGTTTCCATCCATCAGCTCTGAAGGTTTACGTTACTCACGGATCCAATGTCCTTCCAAACGAGCAGTCTTGGCTCCGTCTCAAACACAACAGGAAAAGTATGTCCAACTTGGCGAAAGTTTCCGAGTATTTCCAACTTGCGCGAGTTCTCCAACTTGCGACAGTTTTCAGCAGGGATGGTTGAGTCTGCACGGTTCTCATGCCGGTTCACATTTAGACCAATCAGGAGTAGCCCTTGTGTCACGTCGTCAACTGAATGTTTAATGTCATTAATCTGATTTTGGATCAGCGGTTAGAGAGAGATGGGCGTGGATTTAGGTGCACTTTTAAGCGGGGTACACACAAAAGGAATTTCAAAATCTTAACAGAAATCTTATCTGAGACAGACCCCACACATGAAGAAACAAAATCTTGGATTTGAACAGCCTTGATCGTGTTGTGTGTGGTGTGCGCCAATTTCCCCATTTCAGCACCCCACAGACATAAAGATGTTCGTTACGACAGACTCCAAACTCTCTAGTCTCGTTCCCCAAGCCATGTCAATAAGAGAAAATAAACCACAAACAAAATCATATCCATAAAGGCAATATTAAAAACGATGGGTTCACGCGAGATTTCTCTCTAAAACCGCTAATTTCACCAAACAGTCTGGCAACCCTATGGTTTCTGGTCGGAAGTATTGAACGCATTTCACATTTACGATTGCCGGCCACGCCCATTTTCCGAGCAGGTTGCTGGGAGAGTTGATTGCACAATTGAAGAGAAGTGACTCTTAACACACCTCACACCCCAGGATTTTGTTATTGGAAAATGTTAAGATCCATCTGATAACCGGGCGTTTTCTGTCGTTTTCAGACATCCAAAAAATCCTTATGTGTGTACCCCGCATTAGTCAACATCCATTATAGCGCTGATCTAGGATCAGATATATTTTAATCAGCTAAAATGTTCAGAGGTGGATTTTTTTATTTTTATTTTTATTTTTATTTTAAGTGGACTGAATCAATTGGTGGCGGAGGAAATACATTCGTGGCGGCCCGCCACCAATAAATGCATATAGAGGAAACACTGGTATTGGCATCTGTGATATCTACTCCGCTAGGTGTAATTTGGAAATCTGTTCATTGTTATTACACGTTTATTATATTCAACAATGCAAGACAGATGGGTAAATGTAACTTAATAGAGGAATTGAAGGGGATTGTTGTTATCCCAACATGATAATCAGTTGACAGCCCATACCATTGTCTTCCGACGGGTTCTTCAACAGACAGTTGGGAAGCCAGAGAGGTCTTGGTTGCGCTGACATGAGACAATTGTGTCCATTCGGTACTCTAAGTGACCTCTCTCATATAAGCCGGAGTGTGTTATGTTCACTCTGCATACACGTTAAATTCCACAACACTCTGGTCTCAGACAGGGTATGTCTGAGTTCAACAGCTTATCCTGTAAGTAGGGCTGGGACGATGTGTCGACGTCCACTACCCCCCACTACCTCTCTCTCTCTCTTGCTCTCTCTCGCTCTTTCTTTCTGTCTCTCTCGCGCTCTCTTTCTCTCGTCTGTTCGTCTGTCTCTCTCTGTCCATCTGTCTCTCTGTTTGTCTGCCTCTCTGTCTGTCTTTCTCTCTCGCTCCTTCTCACTCTATCTGTGCATGTCTATGTTGTTCTTAGGTCGTTCGTCTGTTTCTCAGGGGGGTAGTTGCCAGAGAGACTTGTGTGTGTGTCCGCAGTACAACGTCCCCCTGCCCGGTCACCGCCACGATGACTCAGCAGACACTAAACCTTGTCCCTTCTTCTTCTCTCCTCTCCCCTTCCCCTTCCCCCCCCCCACCACCGCCTCTCTCCCAGGTGTGCACCCTGACGAAAGAGGACAACCGCAAGGTGGGGGAGATCCCCGAGGACGAGCAGCTCCATGTGCTGCCCCTCTACAAGGTGTCGCTCACCGACGAGGAGGGCCAGCGGCAGAAGATGAAGTCCGACACCATCCAGGTGCTGGACAACTTCCGCCGCGCCGTCCGCAAGCTCCCCGAGCCGGCCAAGTCCTGCCGACAGCGCCGCCTGGAGGCCAAGAAGGCCACCTCGGAGAAGAAGAAAGGCAAGCAGCAGGAGAAGGCGGCCGCGTCGGGAGAGACGCCGGAGAAGACCGCGGTCGTCAAAACGGAGGTCCGGCACGCTGGCTCCCCTCACCCCCAGCAAGGCAATAAAAGCAGCAGCAGCAGTGGAACACTTACCCCGGTCCAAACACCCCTATGGCCTCTCCCGCCCCCTCCCCATCACCCTCACTGAAGGTCGCCCCTTCCCCCTCTCCCTCCCCACACCCAGGCACCCCCCGCCACTGGGACAGCCCCGCTCCCAGCCCCCAGCCCAAGGCCTGGCCCATGGGGTACGGCAACCCAGCCGGAGGGGGCTTCCCCGACAAGATGTGGCCCAAGGCGGGAGAGAGTCGAGGCTCGACCCCGCTGGGGCTCCAGTAGAACGCCTGGAAGTCGTGCGGAGGCTCCATGGCCGGAACCCCGTCCCCGGCCCCGGAGGGGCGCCTCTTCCCCGACGCCCTGCAGCCGCCGGATCCCCAGGCCTGCTGGGACCCCAACCGGACGGAGAGCGACGCCGAGAGCCAGAGGGGGGACCCGTGCGACGAGGAGTACTGGTCGGACAGCGAACACAACTTCCTGGACCCCAACATCGGCGGCTGAAAATGATGAAACACCCGATCAACTTCCGGTTCAGCGACAACAGTCCTTCTGGTTTCATCGTTCAGAACAGAAGGATGGACCCAATCACCTACTGTACTATGGTGGCCGAGGGTTTCACTAGAACTAGAACTGAAGATCTGAGGGCTGATTTATTGTCTTGGGTATTGTGATCCACCACCTCTTGAGACAGACAAGGTGCAGTGCCCAATTGCCAGTACGTTCAGCTCTCAGAAACTTGCGAAGTATGTCCACCATATCCATGTACTGCAACCAGAGGGCAGCTGTCCTGCTACAGGATTTTAAGTATTCACTTTTGCTTTTGAGTTGTTCCTTTATTCTGAGTATCACATCAGCATTGCAAGCCTTCTCTGCAGACACTGATCCCTCCATCAACTGTGCATAGAGGACAGCAACTTCATCCAGATCAGATGCATGCAGGTATCTTTGACCCTCTTATGGAAGCTTGGGCTAGTAATACAAAAAATACTTAAAAAGTGTAAAAGGTAAATCTTTTTTTTTTTTTAAATGGGTTAGGGTTAGATGGTCTGATATATATATTTTTAGGAATACCTGGAATATGAAATGATAAAAACCTTTCATTACAAATATATTGCAAGAAAACGAACCCACTGGTTCCTCTTGACCCACTTACCTGTATGCATCTATGGGTTAAGAATTTCCTTTTACACACATATAGTACTGCATCCAACTCCATGTCTCATGTAAAACAGTTTCTGGGTGATTGTGGACAGTATTGAACACTTTGTGTGGACATCAGACAAGAAGACATGCATAAAAACATTATTTAACATGGGCGTCAAGGGGAAATTGTGGCATCACCAGTTTCAGTATTTTTCAATACTTTCCACCACTTGGATTTCTTAAGACTTTTGATATGTTATGAAGGACATATCCATGAGACTAGGACAGTTGAAAGAGTTTCTGTTGCAATTTGTCTGAGGTCATATTGTATAATGCCTGTACTATCAACCCACTTCTGTTCTCTCTCCATCTGTCCTCTTTTCACTCTGTGTCTTGTCTTGCTGTCTGTGTTTTGTCTGTTTCTGACTGTGACATGGCTGTTACTGTCTTCATTGTCTGCGTGTTTGTACTGTCCGTGTCTCTCTCCATGATCTACTCTTCTGTTTGCATGGCTCCCTTGTAAAAGAGACCTTGGTCACAGCTCCCCAGGCTAGACAGTAAAAAAAAGTACATACATACATGAAAGCGCACACACACACACACACATAGACACACACAGACACACGCGCACATGCACACACAGACACACGCACACACGCACACACACACATGTCCAGACACGATATCCAAACCCAGAAGCAAAGGGGAAAACAAAAGTAGTGAAGAAGATATATAAGTCAGAAAATATGCAACCGTGGCCTGTGGTGGTCTGGCACCGCTGTCTACAGTGCACACATGTGCCCATGTTGGCATGGGTTCGAGTCTGGCCCATGCCCTGCTGACATGTCTCTCTCCTTACTTTCCTGTCTGTCTTTACTATATCTGTCCAATAAAATGAAATGTGAGTGGGACAACCCAACTCAGAAAAAATGACTTAAAATGTTATTTATTTCTTAAAATATGCAACCGTCTTGAACCGACCTGAAAATGTGTGCGTAAAATGACACCAGGACACCGGACGCCCCGCTACAGGTTAACTCTGGCACATCTGAGCTCTTATCCAAGAGATCAGAGATTAGAAAGACTTCACACACAAACACAGGAGGCTAATTCCCCATGTCAGACAAGTGTGTGTGTGTGTGTGTGTGTGTGTGTGTGTGTGTGTGTGTGTGTGTGTGTGTGTGTATTGAGCGCCCCAGTCCTACTCGCTGCGATAGTGGACATAAAGTTTAGAACCTATAGACACACTTCGTTGCATAAATGCATTTCATGAAGTCCAGAGAAGCTTTGCAGAAGCTTTATTTTGATCCATGCCATGATGGTAATTGTGTAGCATATATCTGATAGCATATATCCGATGAGGTTCCGTGGAAAGCTCTTGGAATACCTTTCAGGCTCACTATCAGGTAAATATATCTATCAGGATGTCAGCATCCTATTTCACCTGTGTACACACACCGACTCCAAAAGAGCTTGTCATATAGCCAAGTTAGGTGTCTTTAGTGCGATAGGTGTATTTGGGGCAAACAATAAGTCAATAGGAGAGAATCTAAATTTAAATAATTTTATTGTGTATTCTGTGTATTGTCTGTATGTGTGACTGTGTGTGTGTGTGTGTGTGTGTGCGTGTGTGTGTGTGTGTGTCTGGGTTTCCGTTAACCGGCAATTACCGGTCTTTGTCCGGTAAATTTTGTTGAAGTCCGACAAATTGAAAAGTCGTCGGACATATTGTCCGGTGAAAATAATTCCCTTTGAATACAATTCGCTAAAGTTCACATTCTGATTCCTTCTATTTTAAAAAAGACGAATA
Source organism: Nansenia antarctica (assembly GCF_963989245.1). Lineage (NCBI taxonomy): Eukaryota > Metazoa > Chordata > Actinopteri > Argentiniformes > Microstomatidae > Nansenia > Nansenia antarctica. The sequence goes on along the minus strand of NC_137685.1, from coordinate 16,726,783 downwards.
TATAGGCTATGTATTTCTTTTATTATGATATGATTTGACACCGGCATGATGATGACTCCTAATGTGTAGGCCGGCCTATGCGAAACAGCGCACAGGTGCCACATGGGATTGATGCCAGATGGGATTACAGCTTAACCAGTCTATTACCGCTTAAACACAGTAGCCCATTCGGCGGTAACCCATGCCTATCTGGCAACCCTGCCAACCCGTCCACCATAGTAATACGGTTTCTTGATTTCCCATCTATGGGTGCGTTCGTAAACACGCTCTGGAAATCCGATCAGCACTCGCGGAACGCCTCTCGTCCAATCGAACGACTCGGTCGCTCTGTGACATCGAAGCCAGCGTGCGCTCCGGCGCTCTCAGAGCGTGTTTACGAACGCACCCCTAGAAGTTTCTAGCCAGCTAGCTGAAGCTGCTACACACACCAGAGCCATGGCGACCGAACGGCAAGTTAAACAACATACTATAAAAGTGACATTGTTTTACTCATTACTCATACATTTGTTGTCATTCAGTTATACAGTTATGTTCTTCCCATTGTCATACTCCCGAGCTAAACGAAATGCCTTCCCAACCAGCGAGACTTATAGAAATGACGTTGTTTTATTGATTTAAAAAAAAAAGGGTAAAACTGGAAAGAGAAAATAGAAAACTCACATTAATCCCAAACAATTTAACAAACTTCAGTTAACGTAATGTGGAGTCCGTTCATTGATCGATGCTGTCTGTTCAGTTCCCAGTGAGGCGCCCATTCAGCGCTGGACCCGTTCAGCGCTGGATTTGACGCATGGCATAGCGCGCATGTGTCAAATCATGTTATATTATTATATATTATATAGCTCGCATCTAATCGTATCGGATGAGAAATAGACATTAAATGGCATATATAGGCCGCTACACAACAGTAATCACCGCGTCAAACAGCTATATTAGATTTGGGGGGAAAATTATGATTTTGATTTTTTTTATTTTTATTATATTTTAAATATGATGACCGGAATATATCACGTTTGTCCGGTAAATCGAATTCTTCCCGGACACGATGTCCGACGGCAAATTTTTCTAACGGAAACCCTGGTGTGTGTGTGTGTGTTTGGCCATGAGAGTCCAATCCAACCCCTCACACACTTCTCAGTGTCTGGGCCTAAGGGATGCAGAATGGCGTGGCGTGGGCGCTGGCCGTCCTCTGTATGCACTGGCTGGTGGTGAGGGCCTTGCTCTCTCCCTGCCATTGTCCAGAGCCACTAACAGCGGCTTGGTGGCCACGATGCGGCCGTTCATGCCAGCCATGGCCTTGGTGGCCGCCTCATGGGAGGAGAAGCACACAAAGCCATAGCCCTGGCTGCGTCCACCCTCCGTCGCCACCTTTGCACTGGTGATTGTTCCGAAGGGGGCAAACACCTTGCGCAGGGCCTCGTCATCCATGCTGTCGTCCAGGTTCTTCACATACAGATTTACACCCTGGTAGAGAGAGACCCTGTTTAGTGAGATGATTTTTCAACCCCTCAAATACATAGACAATAATTACAAAGTACATCAACTTCTATGTTAGTATTAATAAATTCACAAACCTTGTCTCTGGTCGTGCGGTCCAGCTTCTGGGCTGGAGGCCTGACTCGCCCTGCGCTGGCTGGTGGTGAGGGCCTTGCTCTCTCCCTGCCATTGTCCAGAGCCACTAACAGCGGCTTGGTGGCCACGATGCGGCCGTTCATGCCAGCCATGGCCTTGGTGGCCGCCTCATGGGAGGAGAAGCACACAAAGCCATAGCCCTGGCTGCGTCCACCCTCCGTCGCCACCTTTGCACTGGTGATTGTTCCGAAGGGGGCGAACACCTTGCGCAGGGCCTCGTCATCCATGCTGTCGTCCAGGTTCTTCACATACAGATTTACACCCTGGTAGAGAGAGACCCTGTTTAGTGAGATGATTTTTCAACCCCTCAAATACATAATTACAAAGTACATCAACTTCTATGTTAGTATTAATAAATAAGAGATTTTGGAGAGTTGGGAGATCGAGGCTCATTCACTTTAGAGCAGTGGTTCTCAAACCTCTCCTCGGGGACCCCCAGCCTCTCCACATATTTGATCTGTTCCAACTAATCAAGTTGAATCAGGTGTGCTGGTGGTGGAACAGATCAAATATTATGTGGAGGGCCTGGGGGTCCCGGAAGAGAGGTTTGAGAACCACTGCTTTAGAGAAAGGCACTGTCGAGAGCCGCAGTTACCTCTGCTTACCTCTTACCTCTGCTTGACGCAGTTACCTCTGCTTACCTCTTACCTCTGCTTGACGCAGTTACCTCTGACTGCGTCAAGCAGCAAAGCCTTCATTGTGGGGGCCAGTTATTTTTCATTACCAATCATTAATGTTTTCTTGACGTGTAGCTGAAACAGGCTCTATATGACTTGTAAACTGTGGTAGGATACAAATCATGATGGTATTTGAGAGATTAATTGCGCATATCTTAAGTTGATGAGTGAGTGTTGCTTAACAGTTCTTTTCCTCACTCAAAAACTTTTAGTTTCAACTGTTTTGGCATGGTCAGTATTTTTTTTAAATTATTATTCCAATTACTTTTGAGGTACAACTAGCACTGTTTTTAGTATGACTAAGAGGATAGTGATGACCACAGCAGTGGTTTTTATACTTTTTGTTGTTAAATAAGATTTGGTTCTGGTCATCACCTAATCAGTACCTCACTAAGTAGAATAAGGTGTGTCTGTGTTGGAATTCAACAGACACTGGAATGGAATGGCTGCCAGAAATGTGGAGATGCTGATTTCATTTTTCTCTTATTTGTTTTTCAGGGATGGATATACTATACACCAGGGGTGCCCAAGATCTACTTTTCAAGTAGCCAGTCTGCCAAGATCTACCAGTCTAGATTCAACATCGCAAACGTACACACACATACTACAAACACACACACACACACACACACACACACACACACACACACACAGTTCCCAGCCTGCATAGTAAACTCACAATAAACTTTCTCTCTCTCTGTCACACAGCCACACAGGAGAAGACCATCACAAACCCTCCCTCTTTGCTATTCTCACTCACACACACCAGGGGCGGAGCTATGTCCAGGGGCGGGGCCAGGGCCAGAGAGGGCCTAAATATGTATACATTATATTATTATTAATGTCATTATATATGGTGGTCTATAATTGATAGGGTGGAGATGACTGTGAATGTAGTAAAATAGGATTTCTTTTTCACTTTTGCCAACCAACCCCATTGAAATTCCATTGTTTTCATTGCAATAGGAAAAGTAAATCAAGCATACTTATGTGTTTCATGGGAACACAGGTCTGCTGTGATCCAAGTGTAATCCAAGATGTGTAATCCAAGATGGCCGCGCGCTTAGTCCGCGCAGCTCGGGGGGCGACCACACTGGTGTTTCTTTATGTTTGTAAATACATTTGTATGTACACTTTTATTCTAGTACTTATAGGGAACAGTTGTGTCTAAAATGTGTTTTCTTTTTCCTTTCCTAAACACCAGGGGAGCCTCCCCTCCTAAATTTCGTTGTTTGGTACCTGTACTGTAGCAATGACAAATAAAGTCCATTCCATTCCATTCCAAATCGACTGGATATTATACTCACCATTTGGACGTTCCTTTTTGAAAGTCCAACTGGGGGCTGACGGTGATTTTTTTTTTTTTTTGCACGAGCAAAACCTAATCAAGCCCTAAGTGGGTTCTCTGGGGTGACCTTTGACCCTTGCCCTTGAACAATGACTCCTCCCAATCATATTCAGTTGTAATCTTCTGTCTTGTACTGTATTTGTTTATCAATGATGGTTTTCTTGGCTCTCTAATGGACATGTGGATTAGTACCAACAGTTGCTTGTAGCCTACCACGGAGAATGCATGGACATAAAGACACAATGATGATGTCTTGTCTGTCTCTCTACTAGGGGTGTAACGGATCACCTAACTCACGGATCGGATCGTGTCACGGTTTTTGAGTCACGGATCGGATCATTTTTCGGATCAACACAAAACATAAAAATAAAAATAAAATAAAACTTTTTCCTCGAATTCTGTAAAAAAACCACTTTCACTGTGTAAAACCCAACAACATTCAAGATGTCAAAACTGGAATATATATATATATGTGTGTATGTGTGTATATATATATACATACATAACATATTCTACACTCAAACATTAGGCTACATATTAAACAGAAACACACATTCAACTTAAATGATGCAGTAGGAGAGAGGGAGGAGACACCTGGTTGCAGCAGTGAATCACTGGGCTCTTTAAAGCAGACAAATAAACATGTTTTATGCCACTTTTAACTAAATAATAAAGTGAAACCTTACTTTAAACATGGTATGAAAAAATTGGCTACATTATCAGAAGTTGTCAAGCTGCCTTTTTCGTGCCTCCCGTCAACACACCAGGGTGATGTCGCGGCAAATGTGTGGCCATGCTTGTACGACTTTCTCGTTGCACAACGCTTAAACACCGTAACTTTTTTATCGACCACACTTCCAATGACACTGTCCGTCATTGTTATAATTGACAGAGAAGCCGAAGTGCTCCCATACATGGGATTTAAATGACGAGGGAGGCATTTCGAGTTCTTCTCTGTCGCCAACATTAGCAGCACTCGCCATGATACACTTGGGCTGCGTTCGTAAATTTGCTCTGAGAGCGCCGGAGAGCACACTGGGTCCGACGTCATAAATGGACCAAGTAATTTGATTGGACAAGAGGCGTTCCATGAATGCTGATCAGATTCCAGAGCAAATTTACGAACGCAGCCTTGTTGTTCTGGAGGTTTTTTTCCCATTATCAACCTATCATTGCGCTTTAGAGTAAAACAAAGCACGCAACTGTCGCGTCTATCTTTTCATGGCAACTCTACATTGTGATTTACAAGGGATATTAACTAATATTAAGTAATATTATTACTTGGTTACATTTTGCAATTGATCCGCGGTACACATGCGTGCCGAACCGTGGGGGGCGATCCGTTACACCCCTAATCTCCCTTGATTGTATTGATCTATCAGGAAACCCCAAGCTAAGTGACTTGCCACTCTACACTCCTCCTACTTTTACAACCCACAATGCTCCCCTTAGGGTATTCCAGCATTGGAATTCCTGTCTCACCTGACTTTGCATCTCCTGTTTGGCACTGCGGAACTCCTCCAGCAGAGATTGGGCCTCGCTCTTCTCCTGCTGCAGACGGCATTTCTCTTGTGTCAGCTGTTCCAGGGCCTCTGAAGTCTTCCCTGAGGTCTCGGCTGCCTTTGTATGGAAAGATGGACATTGTCAACCAGACAAATATAATGCCAGAAGAACTCACTAGTGTGTGGGTTGGTTGAGGTGAGTGGCAAACTCAGATATCATGAGATTTGCAGATCCTCTGGTTAAGCGTTGTTTTGTACAGCCCAAATTACCTTTAACTAGTTAGTGAGACAATTATTCAAAATGTGTAATACCATGCAGAATTAAATTGCATGCTTTGCATGTCAGTCATCCCATTCCAAATTAGATTTTGAGGCTTTAGTGGGTTTACAATGATCTTGTGTGATTTAGTCGTAATTTTCAGATCTACAGCTACGCAACAGGCAAATGGCTTTGTCTACAGCATTAATGAGAGGGACCTCATGAAAGGTTAACTTAAAAGTGAAAAGTGAGTTGAGAAAATATATTTATTACATCCTGTGGTCTGAGAACGGATACTTTCAATAATTACCTTACTTTCAATCTGTTGTGTCAATGGAAATATCCATCAGTGATTTACAGCTGTACTGTATAACAATGTTTATTTATTTTGGTCCCACAAAAGCGGTTTTTAAAATGTGTCCTACCCAATACTCAGTATGTATACAAACATGTTGTGGCCAGGGGATGTTCTAGGGGAGTGGGCTCACTGATTTTCGCCTTTCTGTTTCTGATGGCTGCGTCTTTGAATCATGTGTGCATGTAGAAACACAACTAATGTCCGACAGTGCAAATCCGTTAGTAGGTTAAGCCTACTCCTGGACTAGAACGCATTAGGAAATTAACTATTGAACATGGCGTTTAGTCCAGAACAGAAGACCCCAACTTTTCAAATCACGTTCTTAGTCCACAGGATTCCAGGTTTTTAATAGCACTTATTTGTAAGGGACTAAAAGCAAGATAAAGAAGTTAGTATGTGAAGATGTAAAATAAAAATAAATAAAAATGTAAGCACAACAGGAAAGGAGACCAAATCAGCATGCAAGCATTAAGGGTGCAGCACAACCTCAGCCATTCAAATATGATTATTAGTTTCAGGACATGTTAGTGTGGAATACCTCAAGCTGCTTGGAAAGAGCATTTTTGAGTTGGTCCTCAAGCTGGGTGACTTGCTGAGTGGCTTTGTCTCTCTCGTTCTGCAAGGCTTCCTTATGAACACTCAGGGATAACACCTTGGTGTCCAATTCTTCTCTTGCCTTAGCAGACACTGATGCCTCCTCCGTGGCAGCATTGAAATGTCCCTCTATCAGTGCCCTTTCAGCATGTAGGGCCTGGGCATCTGCTTCAAGCCTTTTCTGGATAGCTCGCAGCTTCTCTACCTCACTAAGGAGCCTTGAGCATTCCCCATCACCGCTCTCTTGGCTGCTGCGGAGAGAGGAAATGTCCTGCTCCAGCCTTGACTGTACAGCTAGGAGGTCCATTTTCTCCTTAGCCAGGGAGGAGGCCTCTTTGCCAAGCTCTTCCAGCTTGGTAGACAGACACTCTTTTTCTCCAGCCAAGTCCCCCTTTGCCTGGTCTCTCTGCTTCAGTTCAGACTTCAAGGCCTTAACCTCTGCATTCAAGGCTTTTATTTCCTGTGCAGCATTGTTAAGGCTGGAAGACATCTCATCCATGGCCTTGTCTCCAGTGAGAGATTGTTGAGTAATGTCCTGTACTTTGGCTTGCAGTTGGACTTTCTCGTCAAGCAGACCCTGTTTCTCAGCTATCAATCCAGTGTGAGTGGCCTTAAATTGTTCTACCTCTTTAAGCAAGCGATGTTGTTCAGAGGCCACTGTATCTCTTTCAATGCAAACAGAGGCAACCTCTGCCTTCAGATTGGATTCAGACTCCAGGAGAGTAGTCCTTTCATGTGTCACAGTTGACAGTTTTGTCTGTAAGTCCTGTACTTCTTTAGAGAGGGCATCCTTAGCAGAGGTCAGTGTATTTTGCTCATTGGCTTTAGCCTGCAGCTGAGATTCAAGAAGCTTCTTTGCCTCTGCAGATGATTCTGCCTGGCCTTTGAGCTCCTTAACCTGCAGAAGTAGATTATCTTTGCCCTTCTGCAGGAGCTGTAGGCTCTTGTGAAGCTCTGCCTGCTGGGACAGCAGGAGCTCCCTCTCTTTTGTTAGGTTATTCCTCTGTTGAACAAGCTCCAAACCTACAGATTCAGCTTCAACTTTTAGTTTGCTGTGCTCCTCTGCAAGATCGGTTTTGTCTTTTTCAAGCTCCTCCCTCTTAGTCTCCTGCTGCTGAATCTCTTGCTGGTACTTCAGGAGGACCTCATTCTTCTCTGTATTGACCTTTTGAAGCTCTTCAATTTGGGCTTGGTGCTCAGCTTCAGCATTCTTCAGGCTTGTGTTTTTGACCTGTGCCTCCTGAACAACAGCTCTCAGATTCTCCACCTCTTTGGACAGTGAAGCCTTCTCTCTATCTAACTGCTGGTTTGTGGTCAAAAGTTTATCTTGATCTTTTGTGAGTTTGTCCCTAAATGTCAAGAGTTCTTCTGTCTTGAATGAGAGCTCCTTGTGACAAGCCTCAGAGGCAGAGAGATTGGCCTGTACATCTGAGAGCTGCTTCTCAAGATTCTCCTTCTGAGCCTTGAACGTAGCACTTTCCTTAGATATACAATCCAGAGCTGTGATTTGCTTCTGCAGGTCTGCAGACAAACGCTCAACGTCCTGCTTGGAGGAGTCAAGTTCAGCAGAAAGAGACTGAGGGAAAAAAGTTGAAAGAAAAAGGGGAAAGGTGAAGTGAACACAACCAAAAATGAAGTAAAGCAAATGAACAAAAGTAATAAAATGCAACTGGAAGGGTTAAGCTGGTGCAAGCATAAACATTATGGGGGAAAAGATACCACAGCAGACACCACCCTGAACTTACAACAAATACATTGAAAACAGGGGTACAGCAATCAAACATTTTCAATTGAGAGTATGGGTTTGTGTGTGAATTATAATTGTGATGGCAACTCTTTTTAGGTCTATGTTAGTGATTTCTCAAGGACCAAAGTGTCTACTTTTCCATTACTTACATTTTGCATGTAAAACAGGATAAACACTGACTAAACCAGGAGAGCAGTTCATGTGTTGAAATATCAATTAGCCTTTTCATATGGCATAATGCATACTGCATCCAAAACACTATGCTAAATGATCAGAGCAGTTCCATTCAATCAATCAAGATTCTTAAGAAGTTGAGGTACAATTACAAAACAAACTCACAAGTCACACATACGTTTATCAAACTCCATCTATAAGAGCAAGGTGGTAAACTAAAACCACCACCAAGCATCAGTTTATAGTACCCCTGCTTTCAAAGTAGCCCATAAAAAAAAAAACATAGCCACACAGAAAATGCTGAAATGAAGATGAATATTAGGACCATAATTTGCTGGTTGTTAATTGTAACATAAACATGAACATTTATGATTACTGCTAGGGCATTTGAAGGGACGAGCTGGGTTCCAACATTCATAAACATTTTCTCACACCCATCCTGACCAAAGGCAAATTTTCTTACACACATCCAAAATATGTAGTAGAAGGAAGCAGGGTGAGCAACCTTAATAAAATATGTGCAATGACATTTGTAGTATAAAGTGTATATACAGTGCCTATAGAAAGGCTACACCTTCTTTGAACATTTTCATCTTTTTTTGCGCCAGCGGCTGGAATCGAAATACATTAAATTAGGATTTCTTTCACACTGATCTACACAGCCTACTGGACACTTACAAAGTGAAGTAAAGACCTGTTTGCAAAGGTCTACACCCCCCTTGCTGTGGCGCTCCTAAAATTAGCTAAAATGCAAACATTTATTCAACAATTTATTCAGATGAATTGAGTCCATCTGAGTGCAAGGATAATAGTTCATGTGATATCGGAATGAATATCATTGTCCTTGTAGGGTCCCCGATTTTAATAGAAAACAATTACACACTGTGTAGATTAGGATGTCACTACCAACTCAGCAAATTTCTCAACTTTCTCTTGACCCCTGATCAAGTGACAAGCACACCCATAACATGCTGCAGCTACCACTATTCTTCAAATGGGACAAGGTGCACCAGTGTGCTGGGTTTGCAATAAACGTAATGCTTTGTAGTAAAGCCAAAGAAACACATTTCTAGCATCACTTGAATTCATTGTTGCAAACACAATTATTGATTTGCATTTGAGCCACAGCGAGGGGGGTCTTTTACAAACAGGTATTTTTTATTTTTATTTTTATAAATTACTACTACAAATATTTAGAATTTGTATTTCTGTATTGCTGTCTAGATCAGTGAAACAAAGACAATAAAATCAGATTCCAGGCTCTGAGGCAACAAAATGTGAACATCCTGTATGTCTATAGCCACTACATGTGGGAATCACAGTTTGCATTACAACAATCAAACATTACTTAACAGCACAAAACATGGCCATTGCAGTGTTTCCTCAAGGATTTTTCATATTAGTGGCGGAGCGCTAATTTTTCGCGCGCAATGCGCACTGGCGCTCAAAACAATGACGTAATTTCACCCAAAACTAGAGGGTGGCAACAATTATAATTTCTTAAATAGCGGATAAGTCATTAAAGCCGAGCAGGTGATTTTATATAGAAGGTGATCAAATACCAATATATCCTACAGCTGCAGCGGAACATGCGGAAGGCGCATTACACACACACACACACACAGAGAAAGATCAATACGAAGTAGGCCTACATGAGAGTACACGCACAAAACCGGCTAACGTTACTCATTAACTGTTTACACAAGTAAAATCACAGTGTGACAGTCAGATGGAGCATTCGGTAAACAACAACAGCAAGGTAATGCTATCAGTTGAGTTAAAGAAAACCAACTCTTACCTTTGAGGACACCAACATGAGCCCTGCTTACCCGTACCTCCGCCGTTCTGTTCGTGGTGATTTTAGAGGCAATAGATTATATTGCTATGAATAGTTCGAAGCTAGGTGCTTGCACGTTAGGTGCGAAAATGCTCGGTTAACCCATTAGCGGGAACATTATTTGTTTCACAAAATAGGCTGATTTAGTTGACCATGAACATCAGAGACATACATTACGAATGTTCATTTAAAATACTCTATACTGAGCACTGGTATAAGAACATGAACCAGAGAACAGCAGTAAATGCAATAACCCACAGTCGTCGCTGATGATGTTGCATTTTCGATTAGGATACGGGATTAAAGGCACCGGCGACGGGCTAAAAGAGAAATCCAAATGTCCCGCTAAATTCGGACCAATCACAAAACTGTTTTGAAAGCGCGTCGCCTCGCGCCGCGTGCCTGTTGAGAGCGATTCAGTCTCGATTGCAGTGCGAACACAAACGACGAGGTTAATTGCAACATTGTAACATATTGTAACTAACTACGCCCTAAATCGTAACGAAATGTAGGTCTGGAAGCGGCCTAAATCTAGCTTCAATCTGCTTTTTTTCTGTTCTCCGGTCATAATAACTCGCTGCCTTTCTGCGCAGCCTGAATCAAAGTGGACTGTCTGAATCAATTAGTGGCGGAGGAAATTCATTCGTGGCGGCCTGCCACGAATAAATGCATATAGAGGAAACACTGCATTGGTGGATATTTGGTACTAAAAGGCAGCACCTCCACAGAATCTGTGATTCTAATACACTGGAGACAAACAATATGATGCTATGATAAATTGGTGCTTACCTGGGCCTTCTCCTTATAAGATTGCAAGTCAGATACCAGCCTCTCCAGCTCCTGGGTTTTCTCCCTGGAGATGCTCAGTTCCTGCCTCGCCTTGTTAGCCTGACCCTGAAGCTCCTGTGCATGGCGCTCTGAGGCCTCAGACAGGCCCTTCTCCTGAGAGGCCTCAAGCTCCTTGGCCTGGGTCTCACACTGCTGCACATGCTTTTCCTATACAATGCATAAGAAGAGAGACATTTTAACTAATTACATCACCAATTGTTAGGAAAGGGACAGGGAGGGAGAGAATGATCAGGAAAAGGTCTGGTCAAGTCCCTATAATTTATGTGTTATAGGTTAATATGTGGCAGCACTCAAGAAAAGGCATTTCTAATAACATTCAAAGCCATTTCGGTAGTCTTCACCAACCTCTTATTGTCCCTGACTTTCAATGTTTTATCCAGATCATCACTCACCAGGTCAACAATTTTCTTCTGCAGGCTGTTTAGCTGACCCTGATGTTTGTCTGTGATCTCCTTCAGCTCCTGGTCCTTCCGGCCCAGTTCCTGCTGTTGTTGCTCTTCAGAACGTGCCATCCGTTCCTTCTCCTCTGCCAGTTGGGTCTGTAACTCCTCTAACTGCCTAGGAAAAGGAGTCGGAGAGGGGGATAACTAAACTACTACTACAAACTAGAGGCTCATTCTATGGGACAGTTTTAAAGAATGATAGACTGAATATTGATCATATCGATGGCCGAAACGCAAAACCTCCTATCTGCAAAATGTTCTGATTTGCGGTTTTCACTTTAAATTAAAGTAAAGGCCGATTTAAAGTTCTGCATCGAATTTACGTGCGTAGCTTACGTAATCTACGTAAGGGGTCTCGCACTTTACACTTCTGCGTAGGCCGCGCTGCAATTACACCATCACATCGCTAGGTGGCAGTGTGTTTTCTATGCCCCTGTGCTGTGCCTCTTCCGGTTAGGAACTCAACGGAGCTCAAAGCTCAAAGCTGCATAATAGCGATCTTTTTGTTGTTATGCTTGTTGTAAATAAAAGTTCTATGATCCATTGAAATGACACTAAACTAAGATAATACGATGGTTATCATAATTTTTCAAATCTTTATTAATGAGTAATTACAGAAAAAGTAAATGACATTTCTGTCATGGCTTCCGCATTTTGGCCGACGAGAGAGTCGGAATCATGTGCTACCAAGCGGACCAATCACAGAGCTTATGGTTGCGTAGAAACTGACGCGTTCTTAAATTTTTGGAGATGTGCGCGTCAAGCCTCTCCATAGGCAAGGCGGGCCCACGCGGGCCCACGCAAGGCTACGGCGTCGATTTTACGCAGAAGTTTAAATCGGCCTTCAGGCTGCACATGATAAGTCTGTCTGTGAAAAAGTGAATTTTGCAGATAGGAGGTCTGAAGTGTTGAAAAACCCACTCAATATACAAATAACCGTTTTAGAATCACTAACTACTTATAATTTGTGAATTGGATTCACTGTATCGCCAGCCGTCCTGTTCCTAGGCTACTGGGTTAGAGATACATGGCTTTTAAACAAACATGTTTTAAAATGTTCATGTTCAAAAGCAAGGACAGTGTGATCATCTAATTATGTGTAGTTATGTTGATGTTCTATCAGCGTGTTCTGATGTGCTAAACATGCAGTTACATGTCAGTATAGCGATGTTTTCTTTTTAGCTGCTAGGTAGCTCAACGAGATGATACCAACATTCAAATAAGCAAATCTTCTTCAACTATTTTTCAATGTATGACACATCCTTTGAAAGCTTACAATCTGCACTTTCATAATCTCTGAACTGAAAAATTACCTTGCCCTACTTGGGGACTTTTTCACCAGACCATGTCACATATGGAGACAAAATTAACCTCAGTAAGACCTGATAAACCAAGATAGAAATATGGTGAGACCTACTTTAATATAGCAACTATCACATGCTTTATGAGCAGCATCTTACTATTTGAGATGAGCATTAAAACTACAGTACAAGTACAAGATGAGTAATTTGTGAATATTTTGTATTCTGTTCAGCAAGCAATGTAAAGACACTTCAACATCACCCAAGATTATACAACTGTAATTTCTTAAATAACACTAAAGGCAAGTCAGGTATCAAAATTTGTAAGATAAAAATTAACGTTTCATTGTTCTACAACAGAGCAAATAACATTTGGATTGGCATGTTTGAGGACACACCTCTGCTGAAAATGCAATGTACGAGAGACTTCATCAGAACATTTTTGGGCTGTTAAAGGCATGTACCTTTCTTTTTGAGTGAGGTCTTCATTCATTTTGGTGAGCTGTTCTGAGCGATCACCTGTTGACTTCATCATGTCTGAGATGTCACTTTTGAGTTGGGCCTTGTCCTTTGTGATCTGATCAAGTTTCTCATCCCCAGCCTTTAGCTTCCTCTCCAGGCCTGAATGTGAGAAACACAATTAAATCTACTAGTCAGTCCCTGAACAAGAACACACGCCGTTTTGTTACAACATACGCATATTTCCCACACAATGGACATGTCAGTAAAGACAACTTTCCCACACAATGGACATAAACACAACTTTATCACCAAGGAGAGCAATAATGGTGATATTTTGTGATTTTTTTTATCACCACGTGTCCCCTTTTTAACCAGGCATATTCACACTTACACCGGTGTTTTATGGAATGAAAAATAACCCATAAGGAAGACAATTCATTGGAATTTACTCAAACTTTACTCAACTAGAACAAAAAAACAATGTCACATAAATGGTGACTTGTACTGTGTGTGTGCTGTACGTTAAACACCACAATTCTGGCCAAAGCTCTGACCTGCAAGTTGGCTCCTTAGAGCCTCTGATTCATCGGAGAGAGATGTGCATTGCTCCTCCTTTTTGCCAAGCTTCTCAAGCAACTCTGAAAGAAGGAGTTGAATTCAGATTACTTCATGTATCTACAAGTAAGATCTGTCAAACAAAAAGGGTATGAAAGATCAACCCAAGTAAATACATTTACCTTGCATAGTTTGTGTTGATTTAATCTTCTCATCTGTGCTTTCTTCCAGTTTTTGTTTCTGAGGAAATAAAAAAAGTTATTAGTATGTGTGTGCATGCTGGAATGTGTTGTTCCAAGACATACCTCAAAATTACTCACAATTCATAATGAGACATCCAAGTTATGCTTATACTAAAGACTGAAATTATGGTTTATCCATGATGATATAATAAGTCAAAACCTCTATAGGCATCTATCCTCTTGAAGAATGTGTCACCACCATGTGATGAATCTTTGTAGCACAACATTGCATTCTTTGTAGCATTCACTAGCATGCTGATGATGCTATGCTCTTCCTTACCTGAGCTTACCTTAAGTCCTATCCCAACAGTCATGCCACCCATGCCCAACCCCTGGCTCCTCACCACCCTTCTGTAGGCCCCATAACTCACCAGCTCCTGCTCCAAGGAGCTCTTTTCCTGCTGAACAGAGGTCAGGCTGTGCTGCACAGAGAGAAGCTTCTGCTGCTGTCCTTCCAACTCAGAGCTTAACTCGTTGAACTATAGCACAGGCCAGATGGTGACACCATGCATGGACATGGAGGACATTTTGAAGAAAACAAAATGACAATAAGTAAACAAAATAAATATGGAGGAAAGGGTAATAATGAATAAAAATAAATTCAAGTAAGGAATTTGATGAAAGGGATAAGCTATAACAGATAGTATCATACAGATGTATTCCATGATCAATTGGCAAATGTGTTAGTTATAACATATGGGATTGGATATACATTTGGAGATTGAAATGGTGATTGACAATGGGAAGATGGATGTAGGCCCACCTTGACGCCCTGTGAGCGGGCCTGGCTCTGGGCCTCCTCCAGCTGGGTCCTCAGGCTCTGGAGCTCAAATAAGCTCCAGAGCCTGAGGCCCTGAATTTCCTGGGAATTCAGGGCCTCCATAGCTGCCATAGCTGCCACCTGCTCTTGGGCCTCTCTGGCTCTGTCCTGGACCTGCTGGACTAACTTTGCTTCGTTGTCTTCCAGCTCCTTTACCTTCATCTCAGCAGCATGCAGTTTGCCCAGCACATCCTCCATCTCCACCAGGTGCTGCTCCTCAGCACTCTCCACACTGGTCCGCAGAGACTCATCCAGATGCTCCTTCTCTTCTGACACAATCAGCAGCTGTGATTTTAGCTCCTCTGTCTCCTGTGCCAAGACTGCAGCCCCTGCCCTGTGCCTGGCCCCTGCCTCCTCCAGCGCTAACTTGTGGTCCACCTTCAGCCTCTCCAAGGCACTCTTGGTCTCTACTAGCTCTGTCGCCTGGGCACCTTCCCCTTTGCTGAAGGACACCTTCAACCCCTCCATTGCTTGTTGGTGAGAGGCAATGGCAGATTCCAGCTTAGAGCGCCACAACTCTATGATGTCTGCATTTTCCTTCTCACCTTGGCTCAGGCGCATTCGCAACTGCTCGTTGTCACCGGAGAGCCTCCCGGATGAAGCCTGAAGCTGGGCCAGTGCTTCACGGTGGGCTTTCTCTTCAGCCCCCATCCTCTCCTTTAGCTCAGTCAGCTCACCCTGTTGATTGGCTTCCTGAGAGGCCAGCTGAGCTCTTAGTGTGATCACCTCCTCAAGAAGAGGTGAGGCAGTGGAGTCAGCACCCTCAGAGACCTGTTGGGATTCCAGACGCAGCCGCAAGTCGGCCACTTCCCTTGTCCGCAGAGAGAGGTCCCTCTCCAGCTCCATGATGCGGGACTTCTCGGACACCGTGGCAACCTATAGGACAGGACAACTCTGGCTCAAAAAGAGTGTGTTCTGTATACACTTGCAAGACAAGGTAACTGCTGAATATCCCTGGCATCGCGCAAGTCTTTGAGGAAGGGTCTGTATTGAGTTTAAATAGGGCCCTATACAAACACGTGGCAGAGAGGTCCATCATAGCAGTAGTATAAGTACATCAAATGACACTCTAATCCCACATTTGTAATATAGGATGCCTGTTCCTAATGTATTGCGCTGCCCTCTAGTGGATATAGTTTGGTGGTACCATATCAGTTCTCACACAGCACACCTCTGGTGTTTTGAACTTCACCCCCCAGGAGCTGCAGTGTCTCCTGGTTTTCATACTTCGAATTAGATCTGGAAACCCAGACGTGTACACTCTCAGTGATTCATTACATCAATTGAAAAAAGAAAACCAGCAGAGACTGTGGCCCTTAAGGATTGCAGTTGAATGCCCTTACCATATTGGTTGTGATACACCTAAGGGAGGAACACATTGGCTAGGAATAGGAGCAGGAGAAAGACTTGCAAGAGATGGGGAACCCCAGATAAGCAGGCTGGGAGGGTCAGGTGTCTGACACACAGGATAACTGGGAACAAGGGGGGGTTGGGGATAGGGAAACTGACTGGCTACTCAGCAGCACCAGCATCAGGGCTTAAAGTGGGGGAAAATGCTGCGCCTGAAACTTTTTCTTGGGGAGGGGGGTCACAGTTTGAGATATTGGGAGAGCGGGTACAGAAGACAGCTTCTTGTCTCAATGTTTAAATGCATTAATACTATTTTATAGTCAATACAAAATATATGTCTCAATGTTAAAATGCATTAATACTGTTTTATACTCAATACAAAATAAACGTAATGCTTTGTACTACTAACATACATACACCTAGACTAGAGACTGTCATCATTCTCTCCTAGTGGGAGATCTTACCTCACAGATGAGGACAGTGGGTGAGTCTTGGTCTGGTTGACCGAGGTCTGGGTTTCCCACAGGGTGGGTCAGGACACACGCCTGAGTCACTGGCAGATCCTCCACGCCGTCCACGGTCAGGACTAGTAATATCAAACATGATTATGTTTATTGGTAGGGTTTCTAGAATGTTCTACAGGCTATATAGGTGGTTCACAACAACACACAAGTGTTGTAATCATTTCTGGGGCCTCATTTATAGAACGTGCTTAGATCAAATGTTGATCTTACCCGTGTCGTACGTAGAAAACCACGTCAACGTAGTGATTTATACAATTTCAACGTGAGTCAATTTGACCGATCGTAGCTCGACGTCGAGTATTCAACTTGCTTACGCACATTACCTACTGGTTATGCTGAGTTATTACAGGCATGTGAGCCGCACTGCCTAGTGTAATTCATGCAAGTGGCTCGTAATAAAATTAACGATGTTGTTATCAGCCGAGAAAATGAGTTTAATTCAAGATTTAAAGGGAACTGATGTTTATGATTGTATTTCAGTCTTTCTTTATATCCCTCCGGAGCTGTCTCCCCTTCAACATGCCTAGTGCGTTCCACAACCGACCTTGCCCGGCCACGCGCTCAATTATACTGGATTTACCCGGTGTCTGGGAGTGAGCAGCCATATAAGAATAAGACCATTATATTATTACAGTATAAGCAGCACTCGATAAAAACAGTCAAAATCGCCCCCCCCTTTCCATACTTTATGTCATTTTATCAATGAACGTGGTATTACTGCTATTTCAAGGTGCGAGGGGGCACGGCACGCACACATGCAATGACATTTTTACCAAGTTACTGACACTGAAGTCACTGACGCTGTGGGGATGCTAAAATTGTCCTCTTATGATCAAATCCACCACCTCCCCTGAATTTCTTTTACAACTTGAGTAGAGTATTTAAGCATGTGCCTGGTTAGTTGTCATGATCAAACGTTACAAATGCAACTTACAGAGAAGCCACCCTTCTCTGCCCTCTCCTGCTTCCAGACGAACGGCTACCCTATATTATATTATATTATATTATAGCACTTGTCTTAATTCAGCCGTTTTTTTTTTTTTTTTTTTTTCCTAGCACCAGGGGAGCCCCCCCTCCCAAATGTCGTTGTTTGGTACCTGTACTATATTAATGACAATAAAGACCATTCATTCATTCTGTGGTAACCTAACTAATGAATAATGGGAATGCCATTCATTCATTCATTCATTCATTCATTCATTCATTCATTCATTCATTCATTCATTCATTCATTCATAGAAAACCGACAAGGGTTGCGTTCGTAAAGTCGTTCTGATAGCGCCGGAGCGCACACTGGGTTCAACGTCCATAAAGGGACCGAGTAATTAGATTGGACGAGAGGCATTCCCATGAGTGCTGGTCAGATTTCCAGAGCGTGTTTACGAACGCACCCGAGAGCAGCGAGCTAACGTACCGTAGCTATGGTAACACAGAGGACATAGCCAGCTAACGTTAAGACGTGGATGTTGTAACGTTAACTAACTACAGATACCTGAGACCAATACCAATTAGAACAAATAACTGACATTTGAAAAATAACTGACATCTGAAAAATAACTGACATTTGAAAAATAACTGACATTTGAAAAACAACTGATATTTCCGCTGTTTCGCCTTGGTGGGGAGTCTAAAGATAGCCTCTCTCTTAACAACACGACCGCCTGATATGTACATAATCAAATGTGATATGTAATGTAGATATGATTGATAACCTGCAGTGTACATATCTACTTTTCCCTTTTCCCTTCTTGTTTTTAGTTTTTTTTTTCCTAGCACCAGGGGAGCCCCCCCTCCCAAATGTCGTTGTTTGGTACCATATCAATGACAATAAAGACCATTCATTCATATAATTGAGCCGCTATCACAGGGCGTTAATACAAACCTCACCTGCGTTCATTTTACCTGCGTTGGTATTTATAGAAGGAAGCACGCAACTTTAAACCATCTCAGCCCGTTTTATAAATAATGCTCACGTCCGTTTAGAAAAATGTGCTTACGTGAAAGTCAAAGATGAGATGACGTTCAAGTACTTTTTAATTTATTTTTATTTATAAATGAGGCCCCCTGAACTAATAAATGCACTCTATTATAGTGGGTTGTTGTTATGTACTGTAACGTGATTTGTAAAATTCGAGCCATGCTTGCCGTAGCTAAATTACCATCCAACTTTGTCCACTCGGTGGACTAGAAGGAATAATGACATTGACATTTCGTGAGCTTAGAATGATAAGGTTCTATCTCCGTTTAGGGTAGTTCAGAGATAACTGTAACCTACCTTCCTCCTCAGTGATAATAACAGGGGCCTCTTCAGAGCCCCAGGTTTTATAGATGTAGTAACCAGCAGCGGCTGCCAGGCCAGCCACACAGACACATTTGCGTCCTCCCAGCTGGTTTAGAACACAACTCATCTTTTAATTAATCGTCTCTCTCTCTTGTTAGCTATACTTCTTACATCTCCTACTGAAATGAAAGACTGTCTGAAACTGCGTTCCTCTGTTTTTACTATAGAATCATATGACATCACTGAAATGTCACCTATTATGATGTCACAATGTACAGATCACAAGTGTTTGACAGCTCTCTCTCTAAGAGAAACTAAATCCTACATCTGTGGTGGTCGCTAATAATACATTACCACAACCATTATTTGATCAAAAATGTAAATGTAATGAGTATTATTTATATTTATTTATATGAGAAATATTCTAAAATAAACACGTTTTCCAAAAAAACTACACACACCAGCATTAATCTCCTGTGAATTACAGTATGCCTTTGACTGCCTGCACTTTACCACCAAGACACTATGGGGCGCAGTAGAATATTGTGCAACAGCAGAATATGATCGTTGAGAGCTTGCGAACGTGAAAACACGATTATTGAGGAGAAAACATTCCGTAGCTAGGCACGTACGCAAGTTGAAATCATCTCTGTAAGACGTTCAGTTTCTTGATCCGCCATCTGTATGTGCAATATATTATCCTCGTCCATATAAAAAGAAGGACTATCACACTCACATGTTCATATTATTGGTTTATTTACCAAAATCTTCACAGCACCAGCAAACTCCTCAATACTGTGGTATCCATCAACTTGTCTGAAACGCGCCAAAACGGATATTTATACATAAACGTCACGTGATATATATATATATATATATATATATATATATATATATATACATAAACCTCACGTGTTACACATGTCACATGTACAGATAACAATATAACCTTCACAATAAATGTGCACAAGGCACTACAACACAAATATGTACCATGAATGTACACTCATCCTAACACATGAGAACACACATCCCAACACCCCCACTTGTTCTCATCATCTCAAGCCGAAAAGGATGATACCCATATTAGTTTCCAAAGAAAAAACTCTTGAATTTTCTGAACTTAAACTTAACTACTGGCTTTGTAAGTGTATCTGCAGCCATGTCTTCTGATGGACAGTAAACAATATCACAGCTTGACAAACTAAACGAAACAGTTGGATAGCGATAATACGATAGCTTTAAATACTGTAGACTCTATTATCCATGCCGTTTAATAGTTGAGTTAGATACATGCTTTCCTGAGTAGTGGTGGCTAGACTGACGTATTCAGCCTCACATGTCGAGAGTGCTACAGTGGGTTGTTTCTTTGACTTCCAAGATATGGCAGGGCCTTGTTTTGTCAGGCTAAAACAGTACCCTGTAGTACTACGTCTATCTTCCACAGAAGATGCCCAATCAGAATCACTATAAGCTATAAGACTTAAGTCTTCATTAGATTTCTTAAAGCACAACTCATAGTCACTTGTCCCTTTTAGGTATCTCAAAACATGTTTAGCAGCTACTAGGTTCTCTGCTTTTGGGTTTGCCAGTGTTTGTGATAGTTTACTAACTATCCAGCTAATATCTGGTCGGGTACAAGTCATAGCATAGATCAAACTGCCTATAATCTTTGCTGGTGTCACTCTCCTCGTTTCGGTCACCTTCCACTTTTAGTTCACATGGTGTATATCTAGGTTTACAGTTTGACATTCCAAATCTATCAAGCATTTTTTTGGATGTATGTTTTCTGATTCATTTTGATTTCCTCTCCCTTTTGCTCAAACTGAATGCCCAGGAAAGATGATATTTTCCCCAGATCCTTCATATTAAACTGGGCTTTCATGTTTTCTAAAACTCTTAAATGTCACATTTCTTAATCATTTGAACACTGTATCACACTCACCCCACAATGCTTATCAAATCGAGCAAACAACATATCAAATAAGCTAAATCCAAAAAAGAAACTGTCATACAATAGCAATATAATAAATGACACTTCTAAGTGATTTTCCTCTACGTGTCTTTAGGCATATTCCACCTAGCATACTTAATGAAAATGCAATGAGTCATTATGGAGGAATACCACATGGGAAGAGCCACACAGAACAGCGTCATGAACAGTGCTAACAGAAGGACACCAGTCCCTGCAGCCCCCCAAAGGCAACTCTCTGTTGGTGCAACTTAAGCTCCTGGCCGTCACAATGGCAGATGGGGTAAACCATGCCATGAAGTGGAAAATAGACCTCTTGTGTTTTTAATGGCAAAGAAGACTTCAAGCGAGACTATGCGGTCTGCTGCCAAACTCACCAAAAGTGAAGCAGAGGCAAGTGTTGAACAATTGTACCATGCCAGCCCACTCAGTGTGAACGGTGTAAAAGCAATATTGAAATGGTATCATATAACCAAACTGGTTTTATAATTGTAGTATAGTACTTTCATTTGCAATAACAGACACAGTCATGTTTAATTACTGATAACATTTTATTTTTAAAAAAAACATTTTTTATTTAAATTTCTTTATTTTCAAATATGAATGACATTTTAAAATGTATGGACATCTTTGTACATTTGTGTTGCAATCTTCTTATGTCAAATGTGGATTAGAAAAGACAAATGTCAAAACAAAAAATAACTCAATGCTGCCATCTTGTGTTAAGTTTAGGTCAACCTTAAAGTTGTGCATTACACATTTAGTGCTAAGACAGCTTGCCACCATTCCTACAAACTCACCTCACAGCGCATTGTTGACAGATTGCAGTTCATTGACAGTTAAGTCTGCGTGCAGCATGGGTTCCAGTCTTTCCATTTTCTTATTGCAGTATAAGTAGTTACTGAAGACCGACAAGTTACCATTGCTCCTGCCTGTCCGCATTTCATCAAACCATAAAGAAATGCAGCTGTCATAGCACTGAATGAGGTGAAACTGTAGGCGTGACAAACTGAATGACGTCAAATTGGCATGACATAAGCTGAATCTTATGTTTGCGTACATCCCCTATAATAGGGGCCCGATTACAGGCACCTCTGGGACATGAGGATGCCTCTAAGGGTGGGGGTGCAAACATGTTTGTGAGGGTGGTAGGATGTCTGTAAACTGGAGGTATGTCTGTAGTGGAGGGGGCAGAGGGAGCTGCTGAACTACAGCTGTCTGCATCAGAGTCTCAGAGCCCAACATCACCCTGATCTGGAGCCTGCAGAGGTGAGAGAGAGAGGGCAGAGACACTACACACACACACACACACACACACACACACACACACGCACAGACACAGACACATATGTGGCTGTTATATACTCGCCAAATAGACCACTAGCCGATACCACCTAAAAACAAGTGAACTACATAATTGGCAGTTCATGAGAATACACACGTGAAATGTGAGAGATGAAAGCACAAGTAATGCGATGGAACCAGACACAGATTCTACCCAAAGTTGCTCGTTATTATTCGGAAAAAAGCTATGATTGACATGTCTGTGCGTCAGCCATTATGTTTCTTCAAATCGATTCATATCATTGTTGATGGCCACAAAATAAAAATGCCCATTTTGTTTGCAACATAGGACACTCAACTCACGATTCGATACGATTTTTCTTTTAAAGTATTTTTTTCTGAGTGGGGCAGTCCCACTCATATTTCTAATTGTATTGGACAGATATAGTGAAGACAGACAGGAAAGTAAGATACATATACCGATAATGACATCTCTGTACACCTCTACTATCAGGGTAGAGTGTTGGGATCAGGGCAATATGCAATTGGGCAGCTATATTCTGTTTTACACTTGACATGTGTCTTACCTTGGTGTGAGCGTGGAGTCCAGGTGTTCTGTGTCCGTCGCTGGGCAAGTATGTCTAATAGCGGCCGCGGGAGAGTCGACCAATTCTGAAACTCCAGGAAGTAACTTAGCACCTCAGGCTCCGCCTTCTTCAGCCTGAAACCAATCAAACACAACAGACGATGTAAAGCAGTGACATTAGCTTATAATAGTTTCTGTATGTGTGTGTGTGTGTGTGTGTGTGTGTCAGGGTTTCCGTTAACCGGTAATTCCCGGACTTTGTCCGGTATTTTTTTTTTGAAGTCCGACAAATTGAAAACTCGTCGGACATAAATGTCCGGTGAAAATAATTCCCTCTAAGCACAATTTGAATACAATTCGCTAAAGTTCACATTCTGATTCCTTCTATTTTAAAAAAGACGAATATATAGGCTATGTATTTATTTTATTATGATATGATTTGACACCGGCATGATGATGACTCCTAATGTGTAGGCTGCCTATGCGAAACAGCGGTTGTTTCCGGTGTGCGCTATAACTCGTGCACAATCGAGTCGAGGCAGAGAGGAGGATAGCGATGTTTCTCTCTGTGATAGTGTGATTATGCAAGCCTTTTCTGAAAGGGATGAGAACCCGATTGTTTCAGCTTCTCCCAGGGAGAAAGTGGTAGAGTTACCATCCTCCCCGAGTCCTACCATACCATCCGCTGACAGCCTATCTCTGCCTGTAACCGGCGAGCGATTGCGTGTCGCTCAAGTAGCTGATCAGTCATTAAACAAATGTTTTTTACATGCAGCTAGTGAGGAATCTGAAATAGGGGGCAACGTAGTTTATTTCCTTAACGATGGGATATTAATGCGTAAATGGTCTCCTCCTAATGCAAATGGTTGTGAGTGGAATACTGTAAAACAAGTGGTTGTGCCTGTGGGTTATAGACAACAGGTGTTATCTGTAGCACATGAGAGCCAGTGGTCAGGACATTTAGGTATAACTAAAACTTATCAGCTGATATTGAAACATTTCTTTTGGCCCGGACTGAAGGCGGATGTTGCCAAGCACTGCCGCTGTTGCCATACTTGTCAGATGGCGGGTAAGCCTAATCAATCCATTCCACCCGCACCATTGCATCCCATTCCTGCTATAGGGGAGCCATTTGAACGTGTAATAATTGATTGTGTTGGACCTTTGCCTAGGACTAAAAGTGGAAGTCAGTATTTGCTCACTATTATGTGCGCTGCTACTCGTTTTCCCGAAGCTGTTCCTTTGCGTAACATATCAGCCAGCTCAGTGGTGAAAGCTTTAACAACGTTTTTTTCCACATTCGGTCTTCCTCTTGTTATACAATCTGACCAGGGCACTAACTTTCAGTCTAAGCTTTTCAAACAAGCCCTAAGAACGTTAGGGGTACGATGTCACGCCAGAAGCCTACATGCTTGCACTGTTCAATAAAATGTTATACATCTAGACATTGTGGTATTTCTTTATATACGTATCCCAGCCTGCCTATTGTTTCTCAATAAACAGTTATGTTCTCCTCATTGACATACTCCCGAGTCCGATTAAGTATGATTTGACAGGCAGCTAAACTAAATGCCTTCCCAACCAGCGAGACCTGGTTATAGAAATGACATTGTTTTATTGATAAAAAAAAGGGTAAAACTGGAAAGAGAAAATAGAAAACTCACATTAATCCCAAACAATTTAACAAACTTCAGTTAACGTAATGTGGAGTCTGTTCATTGATCGATGCTGTCTGTTCAGTTCCCAGTGAGGCGCCCGTTCAGCGCTGGACATAATGGCATAGCGCGCATGCGAATCATGTTATATTATTATATATTATATAGCTCGCATCTAATCGTATCGGATGAGAAATAGACATTAAATGGCATATATAGGCCGCTACACAACAGTAATCACCGCGACAAACAGCTATATTAGTTTTTTTTATTTTATTTTATTTTTTTTAATATTTTAATATGATGACCGGAATATATCACGTTTGTCCGGTAAATCGAAATCTTCCCGGACACGATGTCCGGCGGCAATTTTTTCTAACGGAAACCCTGGTGTGTGTGTGTCTTACATGATGGGCTGCAGGAAAAGGGAGGGCTCCAGTCCTGCCTGCAACAGAGCGGGAAGCCAGTAGAGAGCAGTCCGTAAGCCTGCGTGCAGCGCCACATACAACAGCTCACTCAACTCCTCTGGCGTGAACATGCTTCTGTTCTTCTCCTCTGGTCCGGATATGTTGATGCTCTTACTCAACTGCTCTGGTCTGGAGATACTCCTTTGCTGGATTATTTGCTGCAGCTGCTCGGGTTTGTGGGTGCAAATGGCATAAATCCATACCTCCTGATTTAAACTTGCCCCCGCAGCTAACAACAACCGGACAGATTCACTGAGAGAGAGAGAGAGAGAGAGAGAGAGAGAGAGAGAGAGAGAGAGAGAGAGAGAGAGAGAGAGAGAGAGAGAGACAGAGAGAGAGAGACACACAGAGAGAGAGAGAGAGAGAGAGAGAGATGAGGGTAAAGGTAAGACTGGTGGAGTGCAAGGGAAGTGTGTGTGTGAGTAATCAATCCATGTCACTCATAGTGTGTGTGTGTGTGTGTATACCTCAACACACACACAGAGCGGTTATCTCTGAGGGTGTAGGATAGGGGTGACTCCGAGCCAAAGACAGAGTTACAGTTCTGGCCGTCTGGGCTGAAGCCCTCTCTCAGCAGCAGCTCCACAGCGTGGCTCTGTCCATTCACCACAGCCATGTACAACGGACTCACTGAAGACTCTCCACGGTCACATGCACGATCCGTCACAGTAATAAGCTTGGCTAGGATACTGCAAGGACAAAGACAAAAACACCCACCGACCCACCCACCCACACCCACACACACCCACACACACACACACACACACACACACACACACACACACACACACACACAAACACAAACACAAACACACCCACACACATGTGAGAAGATGCCATGTTTCTTTGAGCAGGAGAAAATATGTTTCAAATGCATGTTTGCATACCTGATGTGTCCGAACTGCGCTGCGGCGTGGATGGGGAGCTGTGGCCATTCGCCATGGCAGGCTAGGTTTGGGTCAGCACCGTGGGTGAGGAGAACATCCACACAACCCTCATGCCCTTCTTGAGAGGCAAGCATCAAGGGCGTAGCCAAGTCCCATGCCTGGGCATTAACATTCGCACCTACAACCAAGACATATATTAATATGCAATATATCACAGTATTTATAGGCAGTATATTGGCTCCCATAATATTTATATATACATATAATATATACATATATATATATATATACATACATACATACATAGCATTGGATGCTTATCTTTCATCTTTTTTGTCGTGTAAACAACTGTAATGATTATGCACATGAAAAATATAAACAACTCCACCAGTAAGCCATCACACACAAGCAGCCATTTACAAAAAGCATACAGATGCAGAGCTGTGTACCTGCATCAATGAGGATTTGCAGGCATTCCTGCTGTCCGTACTGTGCAGCTACAAACAAGGGTGTGATCTTGTAGTCGTCATACACTTCAAGAATACACTTGCCCGCCAGGATACACACAATCTCCCTGTAACCCTGAGGAGAGAGTGGGAGTGAATTTCTGTGTGTGTGTGTGTGTGTGTGTGTGTGTGTGTGTGTGTGTGTGTGTGTGCCCGACTGGCCCCACCTCCTCTACACAGCAGTCGGGCTGCCCGATCACGTCTCTTCACAACACTGGCTCCCCGCTGGTGGAATGAGCTCCCCACGGCTGTCAGAACGGCAGAGTCACTACCCATCTTCCGTCGTAGACTGAAGACCTATCTCTTCAGGTTACATCTTAACTGCTCACAATGAGTTATGAATAGTCACAATGACCGCGGGAGGAACCTGCTGCTCAGAGTCAATGGAGAGAGGGAATCTTAGGTGAGAGTGCACAAGGTCTACAGTCACAACAATAGGGAAGATTGAGAGGGGGAGTACATATCGTGGCATGTTTCAACTACCTAATTTGGCACCGTCCCCTTCATCCTCTCTATTTCACCAGAGCATAAATGGCTAAAGTGACAATGTAAATATTCATTTTTAACACCAAGCATGCAGACAGCCATCATCGCAAAGCTCTCCCACTCGTTTCTCACCTGCAGCCCTGAGGAGCACACGTACACACGCCGTGGCACCGAGCGCCGCAGCTTCGTGGAGCGCGTTCCAGCCACGGTTGTCTCTGCTGTCCACGCTGAGGCCCCTCTGGGTCAGAGAACGCACCAGCCCCCGGTCGCAGAACCTAGGATGGTAGGGGAAGGTAGGGCAATACCGCTACCTGATTGGTTGGCGAAGCACTCGTGAAGAGCCCCCTCATCGTGAAGAGCCCCCTCACTCGCCAGCCAATGAGGGGGCTCTTCATGAGTGCTTCGCCAACCAATCAGGTAGCGGTATTGCCCTACCTTCCCTGCTTCGCCAACCAATCATGTAGCGGTATTGCCCTACCTTCCCTGCTTCGCCAACCAATCAGGTAGCGGTATTGCCCTACCTTCCCTGCTTCGCCAACCAATCAGGTAGCGCCGGCAAGCCCGGATTAACCCCCTAGGGTGCCCTTGGGTGACCAGACATGATGTGTGCCCCCCCCCCCCAACACACACACCCTCCTACTTTGCAAGTGAAAGTGTGATATTTACTATGGTTACAAAACCCATAGATTTACAAGAGCATATAACTACAGTACAGGCTCATCACAGTTGGGCCTAATGCCGTAGTATAGCCTTGACACTGATGCTCAAATCTGAATGCAACTCACATCACAATGCAACACGACTTTCTATATATAGGCTAATTATTTCCATCATAAATGGCCTGAGACTACATGCTAAACCATAACAAAGGGGGAAAATGCACATACTGTATACTACAATAAAACAAGCTCAATACCAACCAAGTCCAATAACGACTGTTGCAGGCATATAAGAATAAGAACATATTGTCTGTCAGCATTAATGAAGCGTACTACAGGTATTATGGAAATAAACAGCGCCTCTCTCTTTGCCACTCTGCTCACCTTCGTGATGCTGTATCAGACGTAGGCTATAGCCCTGTGATGCTGTATCAGACGTAGGCTATAGCCCTGTGATGCTGTATCAGACGTAGGCTATAGCCCTGTTATGCTGCATCAGACGTAGGCTATAGCCCTGTGCATCACACAGCCTGCCCAAATCAGCCACAGCCTCATATTAGCCCCAAATAATCATAAATAAGCCTTACCTTTAGCAGAACTTATTTTTTCTTGATTTTACGCAGGCAAAGTCGTTTACTAAATCCTCAAAGTCCATCTCTTTGACCAACTCGGATTCAATTGCCAGCAGGGAATCTTATTATTATCAGGCCTCTCTTATTGCTAGGGATGTCCCGATCCCACTTTTTCACTACCGATACCGATACCGATACCTGGGCTTCGGGTATCGGCGATACCGATACCGATCCGATATTTGTATACATTTTTTGACCCCTGAATAATAACAAATACCTCCCCAGTATATAGTCCACACCAACAACAGTTAAATTAAAGACTGCCAGCCTTTATTAAAGCAACAAATGCGACGTGTTGTGGATTGGAACTACGGATCATAAGCTTTCAAATGATGTGTCATACATTGAAATCCGAAAAAATATGAAGTTAGAGTCATTTGAATGTTGTTAGACGTCAGGCACATATAGGGTTAACCTCTTTGTAATGAAACCGGAAGCACACAGCGCAGCGCTATGCGCATTTTAAGCGCATATAGGACTCGCGTGAAGCGCTATGCGCATTTTAAGCGCATATAGGACTCGCGTGAAGCATTTCTGCGACACGCGTTCTGTTCACTGTTTTTATTTCCTTATCGCTTATACACATAAGTTTGACTGCGGATGACAGTAGGATCGGATCGGAGCCTTTTTTTTTCTCTGGTGCGATCCCCGATCCAGCATTCAGGACCAATATCGGGTCGATATCCGATATCAGTATCGGATCGGGACATCCCTACTTATTGCACTATAGTTCTCTCTCAACGCTTTGGTAGAGTCAGTCCTACAACTCCATCTAGTACTGGACAGTGGTTTTAGAGTCCTGCTGATGTTCACATCCTTCTTTTTAAATATCCGGCTCCATCGGTGAGGGGATGCTGCACAAAACGCATACAATGACTGAAGTAGGTCAAAGAAATCACTCGCATCCTTACATTGAGATTGAGATTGATTGAGATAACGTTTATTGCCACTATGCATTACACATATAGGAATTTGCTTCGTCACCACAGCAAGTGCGTTTATACTTTTTTCACATATCAAAAAACAGGACAACACAACAACAACACAGGACAGACAACAGTGCATTGGATAGTGCGGTATAAAGTAAAGTGCAGTGCAGAGTTTTTTACAGTGAGTCCAGTTCAGTCCTGGGCAGACTTGGGGGCGGGGGGGGGGGGGGGGGGGAGCCAGAGTCATTTAACAGCCTGGCGGCTGAGGGGTAGAAGCTGAGCCTGTGGCGGGCCTTCAGTGCCTTAGGCAGCCGCAACCTTCTTCCAGAGGGAAGCAGGGTGAGGAGGCCGTGGCCGGGGTGGAAGGGGTCTGCCATGATCTTCCTTGCCCTCCTCAGAGCCCTGGTGTCATGCAGGGAGTTGAGGGAGGGCAAGGGACAGCCGATTTACTTACAGCTATTAATGCTGTTTACACCGACAACATGAAGGGAATGTCCAGCACAGGGCACGTAATGAATCAGGGGGTTTGCTTTTTTTTAATTTATTTATTTATTTTTTCTTCCAGATTTTATCCCTTTTTCACCCAATTTGGTAGCCAATTGAACCCAACCTAGCATCCAATTATCCCCTGCCTATTGCATAGGATCCGCCGCACGACCCCGTGGCCGGCAGTCCCAGAAGAGGCCGCCAGGCAGACTAGCTGACTGGCTCCTCGAGCCCAGCACCGTTATTCCGGCACCCAGGGGGCGGTGTTGCGCGACTGATCCTTGTCCAGAAATACTCCTATACCACCCTCGGAAGCGGCCGCCCAATATGCCGCTTCC
Organism: Nansenia antarctica; assembly: GCF_963989245.1. Taxonomy (NCBI): domain Eukaryota; kingdom Metazoa; phylum Chordata; class Actinopteri; order Argentiniformes; family Microstomatidae; genus Nansenia; species Nansenia antarctica. Next base: position 16,696,941 of record NC_137685.1, on the reverse strand, counting down.
CGTGTGCCTCGGCCATATCTGGATCTGGCGAGCCGGGATACGAACCCCGGCCCCGGTGGGCAGCATGCACTAGTGGCCAGTGCGTAGACCGCTACACCACCGCGGGGCGGGGTTTGCTTTTTTAAGATGCGCCTGGAGGCCGTTATATTTACCCGACATGTCTAACCCCAGGTCATGACATGAACCATTCTTACTCCACATTCAGGTCATGACATGAACCATTCTTACTCCACATTCAGGTCATGACATGAACCATTCTTACTCCACATTCAGGTCATGACATGAACCATTCTTACTCCACATTCAGGTCATGACATGAACCATTCTTACTCCACATTCAGGTCATGACATGAACCATTCTTACTCCACATTCAGGTCATGACATGAACCATTCTTACTCCACATTCAGGTCATGACATGAACCATTCTTACTCCACATTCAGGTCATGACATGAACCATTCTTACTCCACATTCAGCAAGACTTGCTCCAGTGTGGCTGTGAATGGGCTCGCTCGCTCTGCTACACACACACTGTTAACTTCGGTGCTAATTTTAGGCCTAGGTAAAATAAATAAAAAAGTCCAATTTTTAAGTGTGGCCGTATGTCTGGAGTCTTTGCCTTGTCTGTGACTGGGGGGGGGCACTTACACCGAAATCGCAATTATTTATCTTTTTATACATGATAGCCTAAATATAACCGTTAGTTTTGTACCTATGTGGATGACTTCCAGTAAATATAGCCTATATTTTAAAAATGTGCGCAAAATATTTTAAAGGTCTCTTCATTGTCTGAATAATTTGGTGCCCCCCCATTGGCTGGTGCCCCAGGGCGTTCACCCGATGCAATATATGGATAGTCCGGGCTTGATAATTATCTCCTCCTCAGTCAAGTGGTAAGCTATGGCTGTGCTCTCAGTGACGGGGGAGGCTGGTGGAGGTAGGAACCAGAGGACAGGCTCATTGACTGAACATTTTCATTGTGTGAAGCGCATTGAGTTGCATCTTGTAAGAAATGCGCTATACAAATAAAATTTGATTTGATTTGATTTGATTGTAACACATGTATTACAATGAACCCGTCGACCTCCAGCAGCCTCCCCTGCACAGTCAGGAAGAAGGGAAAAACCTTGGAAATAATCCTATGAAGAAACCCCTCAGTGGAAACAGAGCCTGAATTAACCTCATCTGTCCTGTAATAAGCCAAGAGATCAGATAAGACTGTCAGAGGACAATCATCTGGCACTGACCATCTTCCTGAGATACAGCTCTGAACGCTGAGGGTCAGGGGTCGCTAGGATGTAGCCGTGCATTATTGGAAGTGAAGTGAGGCAGTGTAACGAGGGTGTGTCACACAGTTACACGACTACACACAACTACCACAGTTGAGCTGATAGCAGGGGAGGCTGGTGGAGGTAGAAATGGGAGGACAGGCTCATTGTAATGCAGGGAATGGAACAGGGAATAGTATCAAGCACACATGTTTGCGTTCCATTATAATGAGCCCATCCTCCTGTTTGTATCTCCACCAGTCTCCCCTGGTATATAGCAAAAATTAAAATATATATATCTCTTAGTAGTGGGAGATGAAGGTAACTAAAGGTTCTGATAGATAGATAGATAGCAGTGGCGGCTGGCCGATAGAGGGCGCTGGGGCGCTGCCCCCACCTTCACTTCCTAGTTCCCCACCTTCACTTCCTAGTTGCGATTTGTAAAAGTTTTTTTTTTTAAATAAACATTGTTTATTCACAAAATGCGGCTGATATTCTGTCGGCGCCTATCAGCATTCATTAAAAATCCTCCAATACAATAAACATTTTATCTGTGTGTGTGTAAAATTCACTGTTAAAATACATAGGGGGAGGCGTCGGGGCGCCGGTCAATGCAAGTCTATGGCAGGCCGAATACTTTTCGCTTACACGTGAGCTGTAGCAGCGCTCCAATTGGCTGTCTCCTATTTCTAGGCCGGGGCGCAAAAATGTGCGTCCTGAATATCCGGTTGTTAAGTCTGACGTCAAACGTGACGTTTTGCAATTTCCGGCTTTTACAAAAAAAGAAAACAATGTGGTGGTCTGTAAACTGTGCAGAAATAAAATGGCCTATCACAGGAGTACATCTGCAATGAACGAGCACCTCAAGCGAAAGCATCCTGGAGCTCTTTGTGAAGACAGATACCACCGTAAGTCAGCGTTGTATTTCTGTTCACTTTTCCGGCCGTGTATGAGTGAAAAATGGATAGCTACTAGCTAATGTTACACAAGCAATGTAGCTCACCACAGTTTGTATGTCTTGTCTTCTGGTGTTAGTAACGTTAGCTATGTAGCTGGCTAGCTACGGTAGCCTATTGTCATTGTGGTGCTCGCACCTACTGTACGTTATCTAGCTCGTAGCTCGCATGCTACGTTAGCATCAATTTAGCTAATCATAACATAGCAGCGAGAGTATTAAGGCTGATCTGTGCATGATATTGCTGCATTCTGACATATTTCATGTCGCATCTCCCCCCTTTGATGGTATATGACGCTATAGTCAGTCGCAATGGTCCAAAATTCAAGTGCTTCGTAACACAGACGGGTGAATTTCATGAATGAAAGTGAAAGTTCTGTCACAAAACGCTGTTACGTATCCTCACACATGTTTAAGTGGGTATTGCGTGGGTAAAGTGAAATTACGTCTTTGTTTTGAGCGCCAGTGCGCGTTTTATAGACCAATAGACACGTGGGACCTTATCTACAGTAGAGAACTTGTTTACCTTCATCAGTTGGTTCTTGTTGTAGTTGTGGAAGTCGTACTTCCTCTGGCAGTCTTCCTTCAGCAGCAGGTTGTACAGAGCGATCCACACCTGGGCGTCCAACTTCGTCATCTTCACACGGTCCTCCGGTGGAATCTTCTGCCATTTGCCACCTGCCATGTACTTCTCCACCTCGCCTGTAGGGGGAGACAGAGTACGGCTATAATGATATGTAGGGTAAGGGCCATGCAAGCTTAATTCATTGTTTAATGGAAATGAAAAAACGGTATCAAAGTGTATCAGTTGTTTCTGTAGTGGCTATAAAGATCATGTTTATCAACTTCATGTTATCAAACCAAAAATTGTCTTTTGATCTATTTTCCAGATTGATGTTCAGTGACGTGTGTGTGTGTGTGTGTGTGTGTGTGTGTGTGTGTGTGTGTGTGTGTGTGTGTGTGTGTGTGTGTGCGTGTGTCTGAGCGTGTGCATGCACTTAGACTATCCACAGATTTAAGTATGTTAACATGTGACCATGTGCATGCATTTGTGTGTGTGTGACAAACCTGCAGTGTAGCGACTCCAGGGGCAGTTCTCTACCAGCTGCACCAGGACACAGGGCAGGTTATGAGTGCACAGCATCCTACTGATCACACTTATACTGTAAAACAACAAGGGCAACCATTTTCATCAGCAACATTACTATTATCACAAGAATCTATATATCTAAAGATTAGTATTTTATTTTTTATTTTTTTAAATGTAACCTTTATTTTGGCAGGGAGTCCCACTGAGATCAAGGTCTCTTTTACAAGGGAGCATACATACAATTTAAACAAGAAAAAGGACCACATTGTTCAATGAATGTGCTGTCAAGCTGTGGGTGAAATCTGGTGAGACCATTAAGTCTGTTCACCAGATCAGTATCACCAATCACTTTTGTTTGTTAATATTTGTATTAATACTCCCAAAAAGATAGTTTTGATTAATCTACTGAACATCTACATGAACTACATAGTTGAGTTTTCTACAACAGCATGTTTGGATACTGGATTCTGATTAGCTAGCAACAGTGGTAAATATCCCAACAACCTTCAGTTCTGACAGCATTTCCAGTATCAATGTGCCTCCCAATCTGATTAAGAACACCTGTGCTGACCTAATTAATTAATTAATGCAATCGACCTACAATGCAATCGTTGATCTTAGTGCTTCAAGTCCCACGATGTAACACATTATCTAAGTCACATTCTCGAAGTCACATTCTCGAAGTCACATTCTCGAAGTCACATTCTCTAAGTCCCTAACAGACCCGTCCCAGTGAATCCCATACCTGTCAGTATGGTCTGTGATGTAGCGCAGGACAGACAGAGCCTTGAGGGAGATGTCAAACTCCAGTGTAGTATTCTGCCCCTGCAACTCCTGCATCAGACACACACAGCACAGTAGAGCTCTTACAACCAAAGCACCTTCTCTATCCTGGGTTAAACAACGCTCTACTTGCCTGGAATCCAGACGGCAGATTTTTCAGTGTTGTGTTCATGTTTTTATGTTGTGTTTCCCTCAGATGTTTTCTTAAGCAGGGTACATTTACATTTGACATTCTTACCATTTAGCAGACGCTTTTATCCAAAGTGACTTATAGTTAGATAGATTACAGGGACAGTCTCCCTGGTGTAACTTAGGTGTGCCCTTACTCAAGGGCACACTAGTGGTGGTGTTCCCAGGTTGGGATTTGAAATCAAGACCGTCTGATTAGGGCTGCAACGATTAGTCGACATAATCGACGACGTCGATCATAAAAACTCGTCGACGTGGAATTTTAGTGTCGACGCATCGTATAAAAAAAAAAAAGGAAAAGAACGGGAGCCATGCAAGAATCAGCTGGGTAAGTTTTAGCTAACGTTGTAATGTTAGGGTCGTAATGTTTATGTTAGCTTTACTGTTACATGTTGGAAAACAACGTCTCATGGACAGGGCTGTACATGCTATGAGCGTTTGTGCTATTAATTTATTTGCCCTGTGGCACGCGTGTGACAGACAGAGGCGCTTGTATGTAACGTTACGTAGCAGGGGTTTTCCATGTTGAAGCCAGGGGAACGCGAGATGAAATGAAGTGAGGGGTGGTCGCTATTAAAATACCAGGTAGTCATGGTGGATGATCATGAATGATGCTTGATAAGTGAATGCTATTTCAATTATGTTGAGTCCACCAGCGAGCTGTCTGTAAGATAAACAGCGCCAAGCGTAGCCTACTAACGTGAGCTGTCTGTAGTCTAGCCAGCAATGCTAGCTAGCCAATCAACTAGCTCTGTGAGCAGCTGTAGCTTGGCGTAACGTTAGGTTAGATAGCTAGTTAAGCCGGATTTATGCTTCTGCGTTGCCATTTATGCAAGGTGGGGATCTGAGGAAGAGGGAAGAGGAGAATGAATGTTGTCAATGGAACCAGGGCACTGAGTGGTCTTAAAATTGATCCTTCCTTCCTTTCTAGACTGAATGAAATCACTGATCTGATATGACTCGATGGGTGAAGGCAATGCATGCTGTGCAAAGCGTGTTTAAACCAAACCCAATCCAAGCTAATTGAGTATGTTACTTCAAGGGGGAGGAAGGAAGGACGCATCGTTAGAGTATTCGAACGGGCCCCATCATTGGAAGCACACTACTAGTGTTATTATCATTATTATACTTGAATTATTCCAATTGGAACAAGATCGCCTGACTGTCTTAAGACATTGATATTCAGTGTCTTTAAGACACCTCAAGATGTTCTGTGTCTTCAAGACACAGCAAATATGGCTCTTATGCTCCATGTCTTAAGTGAGTGCATGTGTGCATGTCTTCAGGTTAGGTCTTAAGACGACTTAAGACAATCTTGACAGACAAAATGTCTTATTTTGGTTAATTAAGACATCTTAAGACATCTCAAGACAAGGTGATGGCTGGGTGTGTAGCTCTAACAGAGAGACGTTGACCTCTCACCTTCCCGTGCGACACCAGGAGCTCCTTGATGAACTCGTCCTGCGTGAATGAAGCGGTTACTATCGCCTGCATGTAGAGTTTCTCTATATACTCGTGTTGTCTGAACCACCTGGCGATCAAGAAACACAACGGAATTAGCTACAAACAGAACATCATATTGCTGACAAATCGTGAGGTTCTATCTCCATTTTTGTCAAAATTTAGTTTTTCACATAATCTGATCCATTAGGTGTTTATTAATGCCTGTGTGGTGTTATTTTTAAAATGTTGACATTTTTGAGTTAGTAATTTATAAAATACAAAGGTTCCATCTCACAAAACATAATAATGGAATGTAAAAACTTTGACGCTCAATATCTCTGAACTACCCTAAACGGAGATAGAACCTTATCATTCTTCTAAACGGAGATAGAACCTTATCATTCTAAACGGAGATAGAACCTTATCATTCTAAACTCACGAAATTCAAAATGTAAAGTTCCGTTAGACTAGAGGCGAACCAGCCGCTAGCTAGTGTGTGTCCCTGCGATGCTGAGCAGCTTCACACACCTGGGAGAGCCCATCTCCTTCAGAGAGAACGTTTTCAGACTTCGGACGAATCCTTCTGCCTCTCCAGACGAAAGTAACAAAGTAACTGACTCCATATCTCAGACTTGTTAAATAACAAAGCGATGTAAAACAACGTGTGACGTTTAGAAATAAAAGGAGCGAGTTACGATAACTGCCAAGGAAGGTGTTCACTTCTTCATCAGAGCAACACATCCGGGTACTTTGCTCTCCCGTAATGTCCACGCCCCTTTTTGGGTGATAGAAGTGTAGTTTGACTGGCGGTCAATGGACATTTCTGGTCTTCCCTACTTTAATCCGATAAAATAAGAAAACCGTAGTGCTTTTTAGATATTAGGAGCCCAAATCCGATGGCCAGTTAGGCAAACTATTATATAGTGTCATTGCCGATCAATGATCGACGTCGTTATATAGAGAAAATGAATGAAATAGGGGTTGATTCATCAGAGTAGTCATACGTCATCTCCCTGTCATCAGGGATTTGTAGTTCTTCAGTTGATACTGCATAGCGCCTAAATAGGTTAAAAGGGGTACCAGAGTGCAGACCAATCCCCCCCAAGCTCCCCATGTCCTTAAGTGATTACTTAAATGCTGCGTTTACATTCCCATATCAGAGCCCAGAAAGAGCTTAGCTATTACACGGCAAATCAAATGAAGAACTACAAATCCCTGATGACAGGGAGATGACGTATGACTACTCTGATGAATCAACCCCTATTTCATTAATCTTCTCTCTTTGTCTCCTACTGTTTTTCTGCACTGACAATATAGACCTGAACAGATGAAACCATCAGCTGAAAGTCGTCCTCCCTCTTGTCTTCTTCTGTCCTGTGTTTCCAGGTCAGTATCGTGTGCTTAGAATGATACGGTTCTATCTCCGTTTAGGGTCGTTCAGAGATATTGAGCGTCAAAGTTTTTACATTCCATTATGTTTTGTGAGATGGAACCTTTGTATTTAGGATATGTAGATAGAGAGAGGAGGATGCCACTGCTTTAGATCATTGGGACACACCTGGACTGGCTGTTGATACACAGGATATATTGAGGTCCATGAGCTATAAATAACAAATAAATGGCCCAAAAGGACATTCTGAAAGTAAGTGAAATGTGTTCAAAAACAATGAAAACTAACTTGCCCTCATAGCTGGTATTGCACTTTTTGGCTGAAATAACCTAAATTAAATCTCTGACAGTTTTTCCCATTCCTCCATGCAGAATTATTCCAGATGTGTTTGAGGGGTGTCTTGCATGCACAGCCCGTTTCAAATCACCCCACAGCATCTCAATAGGATTCAGATCCGGGCTTTCACTTCAGCCGTTCCAGAACTCTCCATTTCTTCCTTTTGAGCCGTTCGTTGGTGGATTTACTGGCATGTTTTGGGTCATTGTCATGTTGCATGGTCCACATCTGCTTTAGCTTCAATTCTGCATGGTCTCACATTTTCCTCAAGCACCCTGTGATACAATATAGAATTCCTAGTGGATTCTATGATGGTGAGCAATGACTTCTCCAACAGCATGTTTGGATACTGGATTCTGATTGGCTAGCAACAGTGGTAAATACCCCCCAACTCCCTTCAGTTCAGCTCCGACCGCATTTCCAGTATCAATGCGCCTCCCAATCAATCTGATTAAGAACACCTGTGCTGACTCCGCCCACTGTTTAGCCAATATCAGTCTACCAATCTGGAGTGGCATTCCAAGGCACCAATCACGAACAAGTTGGCTCAAAGGCCAAGTGAAAGTGGCCCTAGCCTACAATGCAATCAAGAATCAAGAGAATCAATTTGAGAATCAAGGACCCCAATTGAAATAAGCCAGTGGCTTTCTTGGGTTTTCTTACATTTCCACCCCCATGCTTCACAGCTGGTATGAGGTTCTTGTGCTCAAATGCTGTCTTTGGTTTGTACCAAACAAGTCTTCTGTTACTGTGCATAAATACTTCATCCAAAACACATTGTTCCAGAAGTCATGGTGTTTGAAAATGCTTGGACGGCCTGGCCTGGCCATGTTGGCAGTTGTTTTAAATGTTCTCCACTTGTAAATTATTTTCAGGACAGTGGAATGGCTGATTTCTAATTTTTTGGAGATCTTTATAAATCCTCCCTTCCCAGACTCATACACATCTACAACCCTCTTTCTGCAGGCCTCAGAGAGCTCGATTTATCTCTCCATGGTGACACCACTCACTTCAACAATCAAGAGCAAACCAAACTAAATGTCTGAGGTTTAAATAAGACAGGCTCCTCCAAAATCCTCTCTAACAATGTTCTAATCATTTACACACAGAGTAGCAATACACAAAGTAGCAGTACATGTGGGGGGTGTCTTGTTTTTGCTCACAAGAAAATTGCATTTCCATTAATTCCATTTTACAAATAGATTAAATATTTAAGAAAATAATAATTTCTGTTTCATTTGATTAGTTATATTACCTCCATCCATCAATATTGTTCAAATGAAAATCAAATGTCCATATGTTTAAATATGTTGAAAAAGACAATGGTTTTCATGTAGTATCCTATCTTTTTCACATGACAGCTGCCACTAGAACTGGGATACTTGTCTTAATTAGTGTTCCTACTACTACTACTACGTAGGAACAGTATTGTTATTGGTGGTATACTCCTTATTATTCTTTTCCCCCGCTTTGGTCAAATAGCTCAAAAAGTCCCTGACCGAAAATGCTATAAATGTGCATGCCACAACTAGAGAGCAGCAGTAACTATGGCAGAAAGAATGACCATGATTAAACCATAGGTGGCGCTATAATAACCAAAAGTAAATAATTAACTTCAGAATGCTGGCATTTCCACCCCGGATGTATGAAACTTGGTACGTATGTGTCTTTCCTCATGGGGAACATATTTGCCTCAAGAACCGATAAGGTCCGCCATGATGGATTTTTCTGAAGGTGCAAAATCTGGCCAAACTTATAAAAATTAACTTAAAATCACCTGTAAGTCTGATTGGTCCAAAATTGCATATGGACATGCATGGTGCATGTCTCTCCTTAGGGTGTTAAAGGATAAGAGATCCATTCCAAGTTGGCGGAGAAAAAATATGACGGTCACAGTACAATTATAATGTCATAAAATCAGGATTTATACTGTGTAGACCTGTTCACAACAATACTACCAGACTATAACTGTGGTCCTATTAACAACAATACTACCAGACTATAACTGTGGTCCTATTAACAACAATACTGCCAGACTATAACTGTGGTCCTATTAACAACAATACTGCCAGACTAAATTGTGTAAACACTGTTGGGCCCCCTGTGGGGAGCATGCAGCGTCTGGCCAGTAGAGGGAGCTACAGGACTGGTGGAGAGTAGATGAAGACATGATTGAAGACTGGTTGGTGTCAATCATGTCATTGTCATTTGGCATTTAACTTGTGTGTTTTCTCTTTCGACAATCGGTAGGAAGTGATGGTGAGACCAAGACATAGGCCTACACTATGGACCAGTGAAGACATAGGCCTACACTATGGACCAGTGAAGACATAGGCCTACACTATGGACCAGGACAGCTTGGCCCGTGCGTCCTCTCTCTCCCTGGGTCGGCGCACGGAGACGGAGGCCCCCCTGGTGGGGCTACCGCAGCAGCAGCAGAAGCCTCCGGGTCTGGGCGGGTCACTCTCCTCCAGCCACAGCCAGTACACCATCCTCCTGGAGGAACCCCCACCACCACCCCACTCCTCCTCCTTCTCTTCCACCCGGCCAGGCTGCTCCACACCGCCTCCTCCTCCTCCTCCTCCCCTCCACCCCCACCTCCCCCATCGCCCCAGGGAAAAGCACCACCACCACCACCACCACCACCACCACCACTGCCAGGGCAGGCCTAAGCTCCGTTCCCTCAGTGTGCAGTATGGCCTGGGAGAGAGAGAGAGGCCCCAGAGCTCTGTCCGCGGTCGCTCTCGCAGCATCCAGTACTGCAGCCTGCACGAGGAGGTCCTTAAGGTCCTCTTACGTGTAGTCCTTTCCCATGGTGCTGATTGAGTCCATGATCTGTGGCACTTCGTAGTTGACCACCTGAGCCAACGTAGTTGACCTGCAGGTGGATCACGGACTTCCTGACTGACAGGTCTCAGCGGGTGAAGCTGGGGAAGAGCATTTCCAGCTCCAGGTCCACCAGCACGGGCTCCCCGCAGGGCTGCGTCCTGTCTCCAGCACTATTCTCCCTATACACCAACAGCTGTATCTCCCACCACCCCTCGGTCAAGCTCCTGAAGTTTGCAGACGACACCACACTGGTGGGCCTCATCTCCAGGGGGGACGAATCTGCCTACAGGGGTGAGATCGAGGGGCTGCAGAGCTGGTGCAGTTTTAACAATCTGGAGCTCAATGCTCTAAAAACAGTGGAGATGGTGGTGGACTTCCGTAGGAAAGCAGCCCTGCCCCCTCCCATCACGCTGGGAGGTACCCCGGTGGCCTCCGTGGAGTCATGCCGCTTTCTAGGCATGACCATCTCCCGGGACCTCAAGTGGGAGCGGAACACAGAGGCCCTCACGAAGAAGGCCCAGAAGAGGATGTTCTTCCTCCGGCAGCTGAGGAAATTCAGGCTGCCGAGGTCCATGATGGTCCAGTTTTACACGGCCATCATAGAGTCCATCCTCACCCACTCCATCATTACCTGGTTCCCTGCTGCAACGACCAAGGACAAGGCCAAGTTGCAGCGGGTAATACGCTCAGCAGAGAGGGTGATCGGCTGTCCCTTGCCCTCCCTCAACTCCCTGCATGACACCAGGGCTCTGAGGAGGGCAAGGAAGATCATGGCAGACCCCTTCCACCCCGGCCACGGCCTCCTCACCCTGCTTCCCTCTGGAAGAAGGTTGCGGCTGCCTATGGCATTAAAGGCTAAATGACTCTGGCTTCCCCCTCCCCTCCGCCTCCAAGTCTGCCCAGGACTGAACATGCACTGGACCTTGAATAACTCTGAAAGACTCGACGGCACGGTGTTGAACGACCAAAAAGTGTTTGTCGGACACTGGAAGTCTCGCAAAGAGCGAGAGTTCACTAACGTGTACGTCAAGAACTTTGGGGAGGATATGGACGACCGACGCCTGAAGGAGAGGTTTGAGAGATTCGGACCGGCCCTGAGCGTCCGGGTCATGACTGATGGCGCTGGTAGATCCGTGGGTTTTGGATTCGTCAACTTCTAGAGGCACGAGAACGCCAAGAGGGCCGTCGAGGAGATGAACGGCCAGGAGATAAACGGGAGGCGGGTCTATGTGGGCCGGGCCCAGAAGAGAGGAGAGCGCCAGGCTGTCCTGAAGAGCCAGTTTGAGCAACTGAACCAGGGCCACAGGACCACATACCAGGTGTGTGTTTATGAAGGAAAAAATGTGACAGCTGCTGGTGAAAAGTAGTCAAAGCAACCAGTAGGCAAAGTCATTTTTCTGTTTTTTAAACTGCAGATTGTACGCTTTCAAATGATGTGTCATACAATCACAATCCAGAGAAAAAGCTGTTTAAAGAGTTGGTTGTTTTTCACACCTTCACACAGCCAGCTAATGGGCGGTAACACAACCACTCCCCCTCTAGATTGACAGCTGTCAATATAATTTTAATTTAATTTAATTTTGCCATTTAGCAGACGCTTTTATCCAAAGCGACTTACAATTACGAATTACAGGGACATTCCCCCTGGAGTAACTGAGGGCTAAGTGCCTTACTCAAGGGCACACTAGTAGTGGTGTGGCTTCAGGCGGGATTTGAACTCACAACCTTCCGATCCCAAGTCCAACTCACTATCCACTAGACCACCACTACCCCTTCATATATCTGTCAGTGTTAGTCACTGGGTCAGATAGCTACAGCTAACATTATTATGTGTATAAGAAAAAGAAGCTGATAGTCTCGGTAAACATTGCTGATGTATTTGAGGTATAAAAACATCTCACTAAACATGCTCTCTCTCTACCAGCAGGGTGTCAACCTGTACGTGAAGAACTTGCACGACCGCTTGGACGACGACCAACTGCACAAAGAGTTCTCCCGCTTCGGAACCATCACCAGCAAGGGATTCGGCTTCGTGTGCTTCTCCTCCCCCGAGGCGGCCACCAAGGCCGTGAACGAGATGAACGGCCGCATCGTGGCCACCAAGCCCCTGTACGTGGCCCTGGCCCAGCGCAAGGAGGAGCGCCAGGCTCTCAGAACCAACCGGAACATGCCACAGAGGATGGCCAGCGTCTGCGCCGTTCCCGACCCAGACTTCCTACCTAACTTACCCTACCAGGTTGCTCCCCCACCTGGACTCTTCATGGCTTCTCACATTCCACAGACCCAGGACTGTGGAACCGCCCAATACTTCTCAGCTCAGCTGAGACCCATTCATCACCTGGCTACCCTCGAACCTGAGGCGAAACCTCAGCACTTCAAGAACACGCCCGACGACACCACCACGTCTCCATGGGCTACCGGGCCTCAGACCTTCGATGCTATGACCCCCGCCACACCTTCCCAGGTGCCCCGTAGGATGACGTCTCAGCACATAGGTCAGTTTATTTAGTGAAGCATCCCTGCGCATAGCAAGGTTCCCACGGGTCCTTGAAACCCTTGAAAGTTTGTGAGTTTGGGAAAAATAAATCAAGGTCTTAAAGGTTTTTTGAAAATAGACATGGGCCATTGAAAGTGCTTGAATTCCCCTCTCTCTCTCGCTAAAAAATAAATAATATATATTCAAAAATGTTTTACTCAGCTCGTCAACTAGCTCCGTCTCAAACTATGCCGTGTTGGGTCCTTGAATTTGAGGGAATCGAGTCTTGAAAGTCCTTGAAAGGTGCTTGAATGGGATGTTTCAGAAGGTGTGGGGACCCCTGACATAGAGACAAGAGCACTATCCAAACATTTGCCATAAATATCCCTTTGGTTATGCTTATCTTCCCCTCTCAGCTACCCAGGCCTTGAGAAAGCACCCTGCCGTTGCAGATGGTGATCCAGCTATGGCACGGCTGCACGCTGTGCCCCAGAACAAGTCCACAGCTGGTGTACACGACCGCCAGCAGCACACGGCTCCCCAGCTACAAGTCCCCGTGCAGCAGCCTGCTGTCCATGTCCAGGACCAGGACCAGGAGACACTGACTGCCTCCATACTGGCTACAGTTCCCCATGAGGACCAGAAGCAGATGATAGGCGAGTCTATTTGTCTGTTTCTATGGATCCCCATTAGCTGTTACAGTTACTGTAGAATTTCTACCTTCTGAAATGATGGCTATGACTGGTGTTATCAAGCGAAAATGTTCTTTATATACAAATCTGCTGACATACACTTGTGATCACTTTCAATTCAATAAAACAAGCTGTTAGATATTCACTTTCATATTCTGGACGGTACAATTTGCATTTCTCAAAAACAACAAACTGTCGACTTCTGTGAGACGTCTTGTTGCAAGGCATTCTGGAACCTGCAGTTCTGAAACCCATTCTTTAACTAATACAACAGAAATGTACTTCTTGTTTTTTAACTACCTTAACGATAAATAATAACTCTTAACTGTCAATCAATCATGTAACATATTAATCAATCTCTTTTAACTGTCAATCAATCATGTAACATATTAATCAGTCTCTTTTAACTGTCAATCAAACATGTAACGTATTAATCAATCTCTTTTAACTGTCAATCAAACAAGTAACATATTAATCAATCTCTTAACTGTCAATCGATCAGGTAACCTATAAAGTTACAACAGTTACTGTTACTGATATCTATTCTCCCCTCCCTCCAGGTGAGCATCTCTTCCCATCCATCCTCAGCATGCACCCCAGCATCGCCCCCAAGGTCACGGGCATGCTGCTGGAGATGGGACAACCGTGATCTGCTGCGCCTGCTGGCGTCTCCTGAGGCGCTGCGCTACCAGGTGGATGAAGCGGTCGCTGCGCTGGAGGCCCACTGGGCTGAGGAGGCTGCACAGAAAATTGGCCACTTCCCAGAGTTCCAAGCGGCTAACGCATAAAAAAGGAGACCCGGACTATGAAACAATACCGATTCACCGATGGAATAAAATGTTAGCATTGAAAAAAAACGATTACGAAATGAATAAATTATTTCATTAGGAAATTAAATTGATGGACTCGGCTGTGTCTAGAAAAGGGTAAACTGGACCTTGACGATAAAAGTAAAAACCCTGGTTGGACTAGATGAATGAATGGACTTTATTGTCATTGCTACAGTACAGGCAGTGGCGTGCAGTCAGGTGAGGCAGGGTAGGCAGTGCCTCACCCAGGCATTTAAGAAAGAAAAAGAATATAAGTCTTTTTTAAATATTTTTTTATCTAAAAAAAATATTTTTTTTTTAAATTTATTTTACTAATTATTCTTAACTTTAATGTGTTAAAATGTTGTTAAAATAAAAATAAATGATGTAAAATGTGTTGTTTTAAAAATAGAATGCATGCCCTGGCACCAGGAGAGTTTGCTCCCAAAGCTAGCTGATTGCTGATTGCTGGCGAGAGGCACCTGTGTGTGCGAGAGGCAGACTGTGCTTGTGCTTCTGTGCTATGCGAAGTGATAGACCAACGGTTTCGTAGGTTTGCGCATGCGTAGTCTGTTCTCACATTGTCTTCATTGATGGACGTTGAGGCACCGTCCCACGCTGCTTCTGACTGTCTGACAGCATGATTGACAGTTTGCGTTTGGCTTGTTTGGCTTGCCGTAGCGGCATTCCTCTGCTGTTCGCGCCGCGGTTCTAAATTTCCCCAGCTAACTTGCGATAGGCATCATGGATATCCAACAGTTAAAAAGATGTTCAACCTTCAGTTTTGAGCAAAAACGAAATGTGATTGAAAATGGGAGGGCAACACCTGACCTATCTCAATTAACCCAAAGGAAGGGACAGAAGATTGTACGAACATTTCAAAACGGAATGGTACAAAAAAAAGGACTGGCTGTGTGGATGTAGCCAGGCTAACAAGCTATTCTGCTTCCTTATTTCTTATTTCTTATTTCTTTGCCTATTGTTCTCGTCTAGCGACAGTGTGTGGGTGAAAGGGGGCTACTGTGAAGAAGAGCTTTAGAGAAGCATGAAAAATCCACAGCCCACATCCACTCTCAGATGGCCTTGGAAACCTTTGGCAAAAGTCGCATAGACATGGCCCTGGATGAGCAGCACCGGCTGCATGTTACTGCACACAACGCAAAGGTAAAGGAGAACAGGGACATCTTGAAAAGCCTAATTGATGCAACATGCTACCTTGCTAAACAAGAATGAGCATTTCGGGGGCACGACGAGAGCAGTAGCTCCATCAATCGTGGGAATTATGTCGAACTTGGCTATTGCGTGCCGGTTCAAATGCTGTAAATCCTGTGTTGTTGATGCAGGTGAATTTATATTGTCATTGAGCTGTTTTGCGTGCTGCTGTAAATCCTGTTGAGATGCAGGTGAATGTAGGCAATGCCATACAGGCTGTTGCGCTACGCTGTGTGTAGTTATGAGATAACAATACATTTGACATTTTTGACCAGCTATTTGATAGTATAGTATATATGGGCTATGTGATTGACGTTATAGTATAGTATATTAGCCTACATTACATTACAGTCATTTAGCCGACGCTTTTATTCAAAGCAACTTACAATAATTGCATTTAACGTAGGAGTGTACTGCTTTTTTAAGGCAAAATGAAGAATAGCAAACAAAAAATACAGTATAGCAATATAGCATAGAGAAGAATAGCAAACTAACAATACAATAGGTGCTTAAGAGGGAGGATCCTGGTAGTAGGCCTACTTCTTGAAGAAGTGAGTTTTGCGGCAAAAGATATAAGGGCTATTGATTGCCTTTATAGTATGCGCTATTGAAGTCTGGCTGCTGCGTTAATCGCATTTTTTATTTTTTTAATAGCTCACTGCCTACCCAGCCAATGACCTCACTGCACGTTACTGAGTACAGGTACCAAACAACGAAATTTAGGAGGGGTGGCTCCCCTGGTGTTAGGAAAAGGGGGGGGAAAAAAAAAACTTTTTAAAAAAATCACAAGAAGGGAAGGAGCTGGTTTACATAAATAAAGGCTATGTACACAATCCACTGTACTATACTGTACAGATAGACGACTAGGGTTGTCATATTGCACAATAGTATTGTTTCACGTTATTTAAAGTGTCACAGTTTGCAGGCTTGAAATGTACATGTTTGTGCCTCAGCACTACACCTGATTTTTTTTCAGTCCAGCAGCTGCCATACAATCCGTCCAGACTGTCCAGGGCCCAGAACTTAGGTCTTTGCTGTGTTTAGGGCCTGGACGGCCCTGTGGTAGAAGCTGTTCTTCAGTCTGTTAGTCTTAGCGGCCAGGGTCCTGAACCGCCTTTTCGAGGGCAGCCTGGTAAAGTGTACGTACCCAGGGTGGGTCGGGTCCCTGGAGATCTTGGAGGCCTTCCTGAGACAGCGTGTGTTGTACAGCTCTTCCAGAGAGGGGAGGGGGGCGCCGGTGATCTTCTGTGCTGTTCTCACGACTCTCTGTAGCGCAGATAGACCAACAACAAGGCCTCCTAAGTGGTAACTGGACTGCACTTATACAGCGCCTTTATCCAAAGTGCTTTACAACGGCCTCTCATTCACCCATTCACGCACACATTCACACACCAACGGCGGCAAGCTACCATGCAAGGTCGCCGGCCCGCTCACTCACTGGGAGCAATTTGGGGTTCAGTGTCTTGCCCAAGGACGCTTCGACATGTGCCCAGCCGGGGACTCGAACCGCCGATCTGCCAACCTTGCGATCATTAGTCGGCGGCTCTACCTCCTGACTCCTGGTGAATGAACTACTAAACCCCTCAAAAAAAGTTTGGAAACGTTATTTCAGTCGATTCTTGCTCCCCTTTAGTAATACCAATTGGTATTGTATTTTATATCGTTGGAAAGCCTGATTAGTCACCTTTACAACGAGGTACAACTTGTAAGGATCATGCATTCGTGGAATGAGTTACACAGCTAAAGGTGTGGGTAGCGGCCCAAAATGTTTTGCCAAAAACGACTAGATCATTAGACAGCTGTACTTTTATGGCCCGGCGATCAGCTATGCACCGCCAGGGAGTGTGTGAAGTGTGCGCTCCCACAGGCACCTGGAGACATATATATAACACTAGGCTCCAGAGATCTGGATATTCTTCAATTCCTCTGTGCAGGTTGAATGAGCTGTCTGTGTGTGTGTGTGTGTGTGTGTGTGTGTGTGTGTGTGTGTGTGTGTGTGTGTGTGTGTGTGTATGTGTGTGTGTGTGTGTGTGTGTGTGTGTATCTGTGTGTGTGTGTGTGTGTGTGTGTGTGTGTGTGTGTGACATTATAGACCTGAACAGATGAAACCATCAGATGAAAGTCGTCCTCCCTCTTGTCTTCTTCTGTCCTGTGTTTCCAGGTCAGTTCGTGAGCTTAGAATGAGAAGGTTCTATCTCCGTTTAGAATGAGAAGGTTCTATCTCCGTTTAGAATGAGAAGGTTCTATCTCCGTTTAGAATGAGAATGTTCTATCTCCGTTTAGAATGTGTGAATCCCTCATCGGCTCCGCCCCCTCCTGCCTCGTTGGCGCTCGTTGAGCCTCATCAGGCTCAAGTGGAGACAGCTGGGTCCAGCTATCAACTCAGGAGGAGGCAGCCCTATAAGAAGCCCCAGAAACCTTCCTCCGACGCTTGATTATTTTGACCCATGTGGTTAGTAGTTTGGCTCTCCCTGTTGTCTCTTCTCGTTCAAGTAGTTTCTCTTCAGAGTTTTTGTTTGTTTGGTATTTTGCTAACCGTAGTTGTTTTCTTTGTTGATCCTCGCTCCCCAAAGGAACCTGCCTCCCCCTGCCTAGACCTCCTGCCTGCCTATCGACTACGTCTCCTGCCTATGTCCCTGCCTGCCTAACGACCACCCCTCCTGCCTATGCCCCTGCCTGCCTACCGCCTACTCCTCCTGCCTAACCCCCTGCCTGGCTGCCGCCTACTCCTCCTGCCTAACCCCCCCGTCTGCCTGCCTGCCGACTATTCCCCCTCTCTGCTCTGGACTGGTTAGTACACGTACATATTTCAACACTTCACTCATCTACATATCTACACCACACTAGTTTTGCACGCTAGACACTCACACCCAGACACATAGAGTACAGTTCCACTCACACCTCATTTACATTATCCAGTTCTCTGGCATCCACACATTCCCCCCACTTAGGCCCCGTTAGAGTAGGGTTATTCTTTTGTCCATCATTTTAATAAATCCTTTTATTATTAGTTTGCCTCTTGTGTCCGTCTGTTCTGGGGTTCTGCCACACTTGACTCTTTTGCTAGTGCTACCCTAACAGAATAATCAAGCCAAAATGAGTCAAGGCAGCACCTCGGGGCAGACGCCCGCAGTTAAGCCCAACCCAGTGTCCCATTCAGTTGACGAGCTTGTTTCCGCCCACGCGGCCGAGCTCGCGTCCCTCCAGGCGGAGTTGTGTAAGGCTTTCCCCTCCGTTCAGGGTAACATCGCTGAGCTCCAGAAGTCGTCCACCTCCGCCTCAGCTGCTCTCGCCTCCCTTGCTGTCCAGATGGGCACTCTTGTCTCTGCGGTGGCTTCCATCCAGCTGAGGCTGAACACGCTCCCTGGAGGAGCTGCAGTCCCTGCTCCCCCTGCTGATTCACCGGGGGTCCCAGCCCCCCCAGGGCGAGCTCCCGCCCAACCCGAGCCCAACCTGGTTACCCCTCGACCCTTTGGAGGGAACTTTGATCTGGGCAGAGGGTTCCTGACCCAGTGTGAACTTTTTTTTGCTTTCCAACCGTCCAAGTATGGGTCAGAAGAGGCTAAAGTAGCCTTCATTATGTCCCTCCTGGTGGACAAGGCTCTAGACTGGGCCATAGCCGTGGTGGGCAGAGACCCACATCTTGCCCAGGACTACGAGGCGTTCCGCCGGGAGTTTTCCTTTTTGTTTGACCACCCCTCTGACGGCGCGGACGCCGCCTCCAGGATGCTGGAACTCCGGCAAGGCTCCAGGACCGTCGCGGACTACACCTTAGAGTTCCGGATCCTCGCCGCCGACAGCGGGTGGGGAGACATAGCGCTCCTTTGCGCCTACCGGCGGGGTCTGAGTGAGGCGGTGAAGGACCTTATCGTCCGGGACCGCCCAGGCTCCCTTCAAGAACTGGTCACCTTGTCCCTACAAATGGATGAGCGCCTGCGGGAGCGCCGCCAGGAGCGCAGCCAACGCGCCGTGGGGCCCCCTCACTCGGTCCCCAGCCGCACGTCCTCTCTCCCCCGTTTTGCGGCCGCCCACTCGGCCCTGCCCCCTCGGGTTCCCATGCTCTCCCCAGCCCCGTCCACCTCTGAGTCAGCGGAGGAGCCCATGCAGGTCGGCCGGTCCCGCCTCTCTCAGGAAGAGAGAGAGCAGAGAATGCGGGGCGGGCTGTGCCTGTATTGCGGAAGACCCGGACACGTCCTCCGAACCTGCCCGGCGCGGCCAAAAGACCCGGCTCGCTAAAAGAGGGGTTTTTGGTGAGCCGTGCCTCGATCCCCCAACCCATCAAGAACCACAACCGGCTGTTCCCAGCCACCCTCTCCTGGGGTGAGGAGTCCATTTCTGCCGGCGCCCTCATTGACTCCGGGGCCGACGAGTGCTTGATGGACATCACCCTCGCTCGTCAGGCCGGCATCCCGCTCGTTCCCCTCGACCATGCCTTGTTCCCCCAAGCCATCGATGGGAGGCCCTTAGGTAGGATCACGCATAGCACTGAATCCCTCACCCTCACCATGTCCGGTAATCACGTCGAGACGGCACGTTTTCTTGTCCTCCACGCCCCCACTGCACCCCTAGTATTAGGTAGGCCGTGGTTGGAGAGACACGATCCCCACATCTCCTGGACCACTGGACGGATTTTGGGCTGGAGCATCCCCTGTCATGCCAACTGCCTACGCTCCGCCCTCTCTCCGTCCAGCGGTCCCAGGCCCTTAGTCTCTCCCCCGGACCTCACTGGTGTCCCCTCTACGTATCTTGACCTGGCCATGGTGTTTAGTAAGGACCGCGCCCTTTCACTTCCTCCTCACCGGCCGTATGATTGTCCCATCAACCTCCTTCCCGGGGCAGCCCTTCCCAAGGGTCGTCTCTACAACCTCTCGGTCCCGGAGAAGGAGGCAATGCGCAATTATATAGCCGAGTCCCTAGCCTCGGGTGTAATTCGACCATCGTCTTCCCCCCTCGCGGCGGGCTTCTTCTTTGTGGCGAAGAAGGATGGTGGCCTGAGGCCCTGTATAGATTTTCGTAGTTTAAACACCATCACTGTTAAGAATAAATACCCACTCCCCCTTATGAGTTCCACTTTCGAGCCACTCACTCACGCCCGGGTGTTCACTAAACTTGACCTCCGCAACGCCTACCATCTGGTTAGGGTCAAGGAGGGGGACGAGTGGAAGACCGGGTTCAACACCCACCTCGGTCACTTCGAGTACCTGGTCATGCCCTTTGGCCTGTCCAATGCCCCCGGAGTCTTCCAGGAGCTGGTCAATGACGTGCTGAGGGACATGATAAATGTTTTCGTGGTTGTTTACCTGGATGATATCCTGATCTTTTCCCCGACCATGGAGGAACACCACCAACACGTGCGCCTGGTCCTACAACGGCTCCTGGAGAATCGTCTCTTCGTCAAGGCGGAGAAATGCGTCTTCCACTCCTCCTCTGTGACGTACCTGGGTAACGTCGTGGAGGAAGGGCAAATGCGCGCCGACCCGGCTAAGATTAAGGCGGTGGCTGAGTGGCCACGACCCACCGACCGAACACAACTCCGGCGCTTCCTCGGGTTCGCCGGGTTTACCCGGCGGTTCATCAAGGGGTTTAGCCAGGTGGCGGCCCCTCTCACTGCTCTTACCTCCACTGTTCGCCCGTTCTCTTGGACCCCTGAGGCTGAGGCGGCCTTCTCCACCCTGAAGGGCCTCTTTACGACCGCGCCGGTGTTGGCCCACCCGGATCCAGCCAGGCAGTTCATCGTTGAGGTAGACGCTTCAGACACGGGCGTCGGGGCCGTTCTCACCCAGCGGTCGGAGGAGGACCAGAAGGTCCACCCGTGTGCCTACTACTCTCGCCGGTTTGACCCTGCCGAGAGGAACTACGATGTGGGCAACAAGGAGTTGCTGGCCATCCACGCTGCCCTCGGAGAGTGGAGGCACTGGCTGGAGGGGGCTAAGCTGCCGTTCCTAGTGTGGTCTGACCACAAGAACTTGACCTATATGAGGACGGCAAAAAGGCTTAACCCTAGACAGGCACGCTGGGCCCTGTTCTTCAGCCGATTCGACTTCACCCTCACCTACCGCCCGGGGTCAAAGAACGTCAGGGCGGACGCCCTCTCCCGGCTGTTCCCGGGGGAGTCCCCGGATATGCCGGTGACCCAAGACACCATCCTCCCCCCTACCCGGGTGGTAGGTGTCGTCACCTGGGCCATCGAGTCGGTGGTCAGACAGGCCCAGCGTGCCGAGCCGGACCCAGGTACCGGACCCCGGCACAGACTTTTTGTTCCCTCCACTGTCCGGCCGCAAGTGCTAGAGTGGGGGCACTCTAGTCACTTTGCCTGCCACCCTGGCTCCCACCGGACAGCGGAGTTTATCAGCCGACGTTTTTGGTGGCCCACACTCCGGGGGGACGTTAAGGAGTTTGTGGGTGCCTGCACCATCTGCTCCCGAAGTAAGGCCTCCCATCGTCCTCCTTCGGGCCTCCTATGTCCCCTCCCTATCCCCGGTCGTCCTTGGTCCCACATCGCTTTAGACTTCGTTACGGGGCTCCCCTTATCCAAGGGTAAGGACACCATCCTAACCATTGTGGACAGGTTTTCCAAGGCTGTCCACTTTGTCGCCCTTCCCAAGCTCCCCTCCGCGGCCGAGACTGCTGACCTCCTCACGCTCCATGTGGTGAGGCTTCACGGCATTCCCCACAACATTGTGTCCGACCGGGGCCCCCAGTTCATCTCCAAGGTGTGGCAGGCCTTCTGTAAGGGAATTGGGGCCTCGGTCAGCCTCACCTCTGGATACCATCCGCAGTCCAACGGACAGGCCGAGCGGACCAACCAGGCCCTGGAGGCAGCCCTGCGTTGTGTCACCACCAGCAACCCCGCCTCCTGGGCCAAGTACCTACCATGGGTGGAGTATGCCATCAACACCATGGAGAGCTCCGCCACGGGTATGTCCCCTTTTGAATGCTCCTTGGGCTATCAACCTCCTCTCTTTCCCCAACAGGAGCTGGAGGTGGCAGTCCCGTCCACCAGGGTCCACCTCCGCCGGTGTCGGCGCATCTGGAGGACCACCCGGACCGCTCTGCTGCGGGCCACTGAGCGGTCCCGTCGCTGTGCCGACCGGCGGAGGGTGCCAGCCCCGGCCTATCGTCCCGGCCAGAAGGTCTGGCTGTTGGCCCGGGACCTGCCCCTCCAGACCGCCCAGACCTCCTCCCGTAAGCTAAATCCCCGCTATGTTGGGCCCTACACTATTGACCGGATTATTAACCCTGCAGCGGTTCGATTAAACCTTCCCCCTGCTCTCAAGGTCCACCCAGTATTTCACGTGTCCCTCCTCAAGCCTGTTTCCACTAGCCCCCTGTCCCCCCCCGTTCCAGCCCCCCCACCTCCCCGGGTCCTGAAGGATGGCGACCAGGTGTGGACGGTTGACCGCCTACTGGCTGTCCGCCGTAGGGGACGGGGGTTCCAGTATCTGGTGGACTGGGTGGGTTACGGCCCCGAAGACCGGAGCTGGGTGCCCCCGTCCTACCTCGCCGACCCCACACTCCTGGAGGATTTCTATCTGGCCCACCCGGACGCTCCAGGACGGTCGTCAGGTGCCTCCCCTAAGGGGGGGGGTACTGTTGTGAATCCCTCATCGGCTCCGCCCCCTCCTGCCTCGTTGGCGCTCGTTGAGCCTCATCAGGCTCAAGTGGAGACAGCTGGGTCCAGCTATCAACTCAGGAGGAGGCAGCCCTATAAGAAGCCCCAGAAACCTTCCTCCGACGCTTGATTATTTTGACCCATGTGGTTAGTAGTTTGGCTCTCCCTGTTGTCTCTTCTCGTTCAAGTAGTTTCTCTTCAGAGTTTTTGTTTGTTTGGTATTTTGCTAACCGTAGTTGTTTTCTTTGTTGATCCTCGCTCCCCAAAGGAACCTGCCTCCCCCTGCCTAGACCTCCTGCCTGCCTATCGACTACGTCTCCTGCCTATGTCCCTGCCTGCCTAACGACCACCCCTCCTGCCTATGCCCCTGCCTGCCTACCGCCTACTCCTCCTGCCTAACCCCCTGCCTGCCTGCCGCCTACTCCTCCTGCCTAACCCCCCCGTCTGCCTGCCTGCCGACTATTCCCCCTCTCTGCTCTGGACTGGTTAGTACACGTACATATTTCAACACTTCACTCATCTACATATCTACACCACACTAGTTTTGCACGCTAGACACTCACACCCAGACACATAGAGTACAGTTCCACTCACACCTCATTTACATTATCCAGTTCTCTGGCATCCACACATTCCCCCCACTTAGGCCCCGTTAGAGTAGGGTTATTCTTTTGTCCATCATTTTAATAAATCCTTTTATTATTAGTTTGCCTCTTGTGTCCGTCTGTTCTGGGGTTCTGCCACACTTGACTCTTTTGCTAGTGCTACCCTAACAGATAAGGTTCTATCTCCGTTTAGAATGATAAGGTTCTATCTCCGTTTAGAGTAGTTCAGAGATATTGAGCGTCAAAGTTTGTACATTCCATTATGTTTTGTGAGATGGAACCTTTGTATTTTGTTCATTACTAACTCAAAAATTTCAACATTTTAAAAATAACACCACACCGGCATTAATAAACACCTAATGGATCAGATTATGTAAAAAACTCGATTTTGACAAAAATTGAGATAGAACCTTATACTTCTAACGTCACAAGTTAGCATAAAGGACATGTAGATAGAGAGAGGAGGACGCTGCTGCTTTAGATCATTGGGACCTGGACTGGCTGTTGATACACAGGATATATTGAGGTCCATGAGCTATAAATGGCCAAACGGACATTCTGAAAGTAAGTGAAATCTGCGTCTATAACACAACAAATGTGGAAAAGGCGCAGGGGTCAGAATACTTTTCGAAGCCACTGTATTTGTGGATAGGCTACGTTTAAGTGTAATTGTTCCAGTCGTTTATATTTTATTTTGTCGTTAAATCGTTTCCTTGATCGATATCGTTAACCTTTTTATGTTTCTAATTCGACTTGCTTAGCCTAGTCTTGACTCACGCATTAACGCATTATTGTCTTAATCTTGATATTAAAAACCTTACGAAAAACACAATTCTACAAGTCTGATATATAGGACATGCAGGGAGACATTTCAAACCCCAACATCATGAAACAAACACGAGTCACGACAATGTCAATTAACCATCATATCTTCATTGAAGCATTAACCTGTCGTCGCCTGTGATTAAAAATATTGGTCCGGATGAGAAAAAAGGGATAGAAAACGGGTCTTCAGTAACTAAACAGTTGTTAATCAGTGTAGTTCAAGTTACATTTACCCGTTATAGTGCCTCCCACACAGGCGTATGCTCTCTAATACAATACCAAATTCAACCATCTGGTTAACTCTTTATGTCTTTCTAATGTGTCTTTCTAACTTTTTTTTGTCTTTCTTCGTAAGAAATAACTTGCTTAGCCTGGCCTTTTAATATGAATACAATAAATACATTACATTACGAGACAAATAGCCTAGTGTTTTAATGTTCCAAAACGATACAAGCTGGATATACTGTATAGCCAATTGACATTTCAAGACCCAATATCATGAAAAAACAAGCACAATCATCATATCAATTTACCATTTCAAATATCATAATTTAACTAAACTGCAAGTGAGGGGTATTACCTGTGGCCGCCTGCGATGAAAAATGTTTGAATGAAAAAGGAATGGAGCGCAGATGATACCAGCTTAAAGCAGGTATTACCAGCATAAAGCAGGTATTACCTGGGCGGTTAGTGTTACGCTTATGCAGGTGGGTGTATTTCGGGAGTGGTATTTTCCCCATCTTTTCAGGATGAATGAATAAATGTATCCAAAAGCATCGGATAAATTCATGCATGGCAAAATACAGATAGGCCTATGTGAACAATATATAAATATGTTTAAATTCCAAGTGTTTCCCTCAACTACAGCAGTCACTGCATCAGGAGCTTTACTGAAGTCTACTTGAGCAGGGTCAACTGCGAAAGATAAACGGAAGGATTTTAGGCCTACAGTATATTCTGACAATTGGCCAAAAGGTGCGTTCTCTTCTTTGCACCCTATTAAGATGTTTTAATGATATTAGTAGGCTATGTAAATACTAGGTAGTACTTCCATGTCAGTTGACTAGGTAACATGAAAATCAGATGCAAAGTAGGTTTTAAGAGGAAACACATTGTAAGAGGAAAGGCTTTTGATCCCACCATCTGATCGTTTACCATAAACTAAACAAACTAAACCAAGTATGAACTCTAAGGGCCTATATTTATGAAGATAGATATGGGTCAAAACTCGTGAGGTTGTAGATTCGTGCAGTACAAATAAAAGTGCAAAGAGTGCAATGTCGGGAAGGCAGGCTCACCTCAGGTCAAAGGCCAGGGAGAAAGCGGCTCTGATGTGGAGGGGGAGACTATTCCAGAGCATAGGGGCGGCCTTAGAGAACTTGGGTCAAAAGTAATTTGAGCACTTTCAGCAACCCTGAAACTGAGAGAGCAGGGGGGGTGGACATGCAGTGAGTGATTGATTGCAGTGCTTCACCAATCACAAGACACAGTGGCGTAACGAGTCTGCACTGGGCCCTAATGCACTGGGCCCTAATGCACTGGGCCCTAATGCAAGATGGCCAGAGTGGGCCCGAGGGAGCGTGATTATTTCTGCAAAAAAATTTTGCGCAATTCATGCTTACAACAAGTTTTCGTATTTGTCAAGTATTTTTTGCCAAAATAAATAATAGCCTCGTAAAGGGTGCACTTTCCATAAGAGAGAGAGAGAGAGAGAGAGAGAGAGGGGGGGGGTCATATAAATCCATCCTTATTGAACCTCTACTGAAACAATGATTAGTCCATAGTCCAGCCTGAATTACTGTTTGTTAGCATAACTGTTTGTATGGTAGCAAAGTTGTTCAAAGGGCAGAATTGTTCTGTCAGTTAATTTTGGATATCTACCTCACGTGGCTGCAATGCTATTCATATTGCTAAAACTACACTAGAAAAAAAAAAAAAAAACCCACAAAACTAACTTTAATAAACCCCTGTTCGGTGCTCGATTGAGTTAACATTAGAACTAAGAGATGCAAAAATTGAATATATAAATCTGATATATCGGATTTATATTCACTGGAATAGTGAAAAGGAATAGGCCTAACTAAAGTGTTATATCTGTACATATATCTTTATGGCTTTTGCACTATTGCACTTGCATCTGTCTGGATGCCGAATGCGTTTCGTTGTCTCTGTACTTGTTCTTTGCCAATGACAATTAAATTTAATGTGAATCTGAATAAGGATGACTGAAACTCGGTCATGGAGAAGTGGATTTCTGTGTATTTGTCATTACTTCATCCCAGTGAATCTCACGACTGCGAGGAGTGGCTCCGAATGAACAATGTGTGGTAGACCAGCACTGACGGGAGGAGTTGTGGGACATGATTGGTTGGGGTAGATTAGATTAAATCAATTACGACAGTGGCTATGGGACCGGCAGATTATTCCGATCCTTGTATTGCAAACAAACAAACAAACAAAACAAAACAAAAAAAGGCCAAGCTACAAGTGAATGTAGCCAATTCATTTTCAGTAATTATGTTACGGATTTGATTTGGTCATTCTGTTGCTGCACACAACCTGAACGTAAAATCTCTGTTCAAGACTGTCCATACTCACAAGAATGTTCCTGTTACGCAGGCTGCATTCTTTGCACCTAGTGAAGTGCATTGGGTGCACATTTTGTGAGAAATTACAATTGAATGCAAACAATCCAGTTCAGCCCCTTGTGGAGCCCTCTGGCACCTGAGGCTGCATGCCTGTGTGTCGCTACCTCAGAGGAGAAGGATGACACCTAGACACTGGGACAGTAAATAAAATGGGGAGCAGGTACACACACACACACACACACACACACACACACAGTACAATAATGAATCTCATATATCTCACTGGTGGCCTGCTCCTCTCCTCACCCGCCTCAAGGCGTGAGTAGCCGAGTACCTGCAGGGGAGACTCAGCACCATGAACAGCGCCCATTCCAGCCCCTGGGCATTGGAGATGCAGGGAAACCCCACAGCTATGCACAGCTGCCCTGCATCTCCCAATGGACCTATCGCTAAGCCACACTCCTTTTGAAAACTCGGACAAACAAACAACGCTTCACTGACAGTGACAGACTGACCGACCGTGACTGAATGACATTCAATGACTTACAATGGCGGGAGTTGGCACATTTCTGATTTCTGATTTACCTAAGCAAGTAATAGACGTGTTTTTTTAAATTTTTTAAAGATGACAAGAATATTTAGTCCTCACAGGAGGAGGCACATAAAGAAAGCAGGAGACAGCAACAGAGGAAGTGAGCGGCTGAGCCAGACGCACGCACGCACGCTGCGGTGAGAGCAGGACTAAAGGCCGATTTAAGCTTCTGCGTCGAATTTATGCGCGTAGCCTGCGTAGACTACGTAAGCAGTCTCGCACTTTACACTTCTGCGTAGTTCGCTCTGCAATTACACCGTCACATCGCTAGGTGGCCGTGTGTTTTCTATGCCCCTGTGCTGTGCCTCTTCCGGTTAGGAACTCAACGGAGCTCAAAGCTCAAAGCGGCATAATAGCGATCTTTTTGTTGTTATGCTTGTTGTAAATAAAAGTTCTATGATGCATTGAAATGACATTAAACTAAGATAATACGATGGTTATCATAATTTTTCAAATCTTTATTAATAAGTAATTACAGAAAATGTAAATGACATTTCTGTCATGGCTTCCGCATTTTGGCCGACGAGAGAGTCGGAATCTTGTCGGAATCATGTGCTACCAAGCGGACCAATCACAGAGCTTATGGTTGCGTAGAAACTGACGTGTTCTTAAATTTTTGGAGATGTGCACGTCAACCCTCTCCGTAGGCAACGCAAGGCCACGCGGGACTACGCAAGGCTACAGCGTCGATTTTACGCAGAAGTTTAAATGGGCCTTAACCAGGGGTGAAAGTGGTTTGAGTTTCTTACAGGAACTATAGGCTACTACCCCAACCTTCATCGTTTCATATTGTTCTCCTCCTGCCCCCAGCTTCATGCATCCCTGAACACACACATCGTGGTGTTGGTGTCGAAATTAGAAACACTTTAGGGCTGCCATGTTTCACCAAAAGTTTGGAATGAGAGTTTTTGGTGGTGGAGCGACCCAAAACTGTGCACGTTTTGGTAGCGGCGGCCCCTCTCTCCCACACAATTATTTGTGCTAGTTTCCTGCAATTTTAAACCAGCACAAGAAATGAAAATAATTGGAACATTTGATAAAACAAGAGAAATTCAGATAATATATCTTAAGTCTTAATAAACAAATACAGTAGCCTACAGAGTCTAAAACAAAATTGGGCCTCATCAAGTGAACTCAACCCCTTGGTCAGCAGCAGAAATACCCTTGGTCATCATCTTATATACAGTGCATAGATGGCTATCATGTTATACAGTACATACCAGGGTTTTTCCTGGGTCAGAATCAAGCCTTGGAGGTTGATGTTGTGCGCGCGCAGTACGCCCAAATTTTCTTTGAGGGACCCCCAATTGTTGTATTTGTATTGGAAATTGTAATTATTATTATTCATAATAATAATAATAATAATAATAATAATAATAATAATAATAATACGATGCGATTTGAAAGTACCAGTAGGCTACCAGATACGTATGCACATATTTTGCTACCAGGGTTGCCAGATGGAATTGACAATTTCCAGCCCAACCAGTCTAAAAGCTGCCGAATCCACCCGTCCAGTGTGACCAAAAGTAGCCCAATCTGGCAACACAGCTTGCTTATGGAAGCATATAGTGGACTAAACTCAAATGTTAATGCAATTTGAGATTGCATTTGCATGTTCCACTTTTGCATGCATTCTTTCAGACAATATTCAAATTCAAATGCAATTCTAATGAGCGGATGTGTTTCCTAGAACATATAAATGCAATTGCTAATCACATTATTGCATTACAATTTGAATATTGACTCAAATAACGCAGGCAAAAGTGGCAAATGAATATGCTATTTTGGGATTGCATAGTCATTTTCACATTAGAATGACAATTTGAATTTTGTCAGCTACAAAGCGGATGTGTTTACTAGAACATGTAGGCCTAAATGCAATTGCGTATCACATTATTGCATTACAATTTGAATATTGACTCAAATAACGCAGGCAAAAGTGGCAAATGAATATGCTATTTTGGGATTGCATAGTCATTTTCACATTAGAATGAACTTTTGAATTTTGTCAGCTACAAAGCAGCGCATGACTTTGAAAATTAAATGTCAAATGGCTTTGCATTATCATTTTAATATTGACAGCGAATGTGCACATCAGGTACATGAAAATGAAAATGCAAATCATTAGAATTGCATTTGAATTTGGATATTGTCTGAAAGAATGCATGCAAAAGTGGAACATACAAATGCAATCTCAAATTGCATTAACATTTGAATTGGGTCCACTATATGCTTCCATACGGCGCAACTGTAATCCCGGTCGGACTGTCTCAGTGCCCAGTGCTGCCCACCCAACCACGTCGCGTCGCATCGGGTCTACTGTAAAGCGGGTTAACATGTCCTTTTCAAAGGTATTAAAATAGACGCAACGAAACATAACGTCAGCCATGTGTTTCCTTGTGGGAAATTATGGATCGTGAATCGTGATTGCTTCTGCACTCTGCAGCAATCGGATTTTGATTGACAGGCAGCTGCATCTCTTCCCCCAACGGCGTTCCGGCACAGAAAGTCTTGCCGGAACGCAGCACCGGACCGTTCCGGCCCACTTTCACCTATGGCCTTAACTACGGCACTGTATCCATGTTTAATGTTATTAAGTGTTCTGCTCTGCTGCCAGAGCGAGGGCCAGTGACGGTGGGAGAGACCCCCGGCAGCACAGGAGACAGACCCAGCAGAGACGGGGTCAAACATTAGCCACCGGGCCACCCCGGGCTAGACGCCAACCTGATGGCGTAGAGATCCTAGAGGAGGAATCTTTGTTGGCTCATGCTTCCCCCTCCCCCCCCTCCTGAGTTTGAGTAATGGCGAGAACCCCTAAGTTGGCTTTATTCCCCTTGTTCTTTTTTCTCTTTAATTAAATCCCTAAGTGGCTAACGGCCCCTCCTGTTTTGTGTCGTCTCTGGCTCATGTGCTTTTCCCTGGTCTTTTTATTCAAAAAGGCCTTTGACTGTTGAACCCGTGTTCATTCTTGTGATTTATTAAAACATTTAAAATGTTTACTATGTTTTCAACTTATTAGGTTTTTAGGTTGTTTTGTTTTTAACTCATTATGTAGTTTTTCTCTCTGTTGCACTGAGATTCTTTTGAATGAAAAGTGCAATACAAATAAAATGTATTATTATTATTATTATTTACAGTTTTTCTCTATCGCTTTAACACTAACATCGATCGGAGTCTCAAACACAATGACCAAGACCTGAAACTGGTGTATTTTATCTCACACCAATTTTTCACAATGACAAACACATTTCTTGCTTGTCACTCATTTTGCAGCTCTAAACCACACAGGTAACAAAACACTAAATACAATTCTCTAACGTGCTATACATGCCATATAGGTGAAAAATCCATTACATCAGCCCTATAACACCGGTTTTACCTGATGGTGTACCCATCATGGCTGTAAATCAACCCATACTTATTGATTGATTGATTGAGAATGTTTATTTTGGTCCCCTATACAATTCACAATACAGATATAAGAAGATGTGCATAGTCACAATTTATAACATCAGGACCAAAAAGGTGTAGGCTGAAGCCGTGGCTTATTGCGCCTACCCTTGTTACATGTATGCATGTCCCCCCATGAATGCATAATCAAAACATTGAAACTTTTATAAACAAAAATGTCACTTACGCATGTCAACAAAAAGTAAAAAAACAAAAACAAACAAAAACTATATTTAAACCTCTGTTTTATACTTCTTAATCATCTTATTTTTAAATATTTTTAAAAATCCTTTTAATGTACTACACATTTTCATTTCCTTTTCAAAAGTATTCCATAAATTAACTCCTTTAACTGTTATACATCTTTGTTTTGCATTTGTTCTAATCTTTGTTTTCATAAACATACATATTCCTCTGAGTTCATAATTACTCTGTCTAACTTGAAATAGTCTCTGGATACAGTCTGGAAGCATCTTATTTTTTACTTTATACATTACTTTATACATTACCATTTTGAAGTCCACCAATTCTTTAAATTTGAGATCATAGGTGTTTATGAATAATTTGTTAGTTGGTTCTTGATAGGCAGCTCTGTTTATAATTCGTATATCTCTTTTCTGTAGTAAATAAATTGGATTTGTGATTGTTTTGTATGTGTTTCCCCACACTTCCACACAGTAGGTTATGTATGGAACTATTAGAGAACGGTACAATATGTGTAATGAATTTGGATTAAGTATGTCTTTCGTTTTATGCAGTATTGCAATAGACTTTGATATTTTAGTCTTTAAGTAGTTTATGTGTGTTTTCCAACATAGTTTGTGGTCTATAACAACTCCCCAAAATTTGTTTTCATAAACTCTTTCAATTTCAACATTATCTATCTTGATTTGTACTTGACTATTAATTTTTCGATTTCCAAATATCATAAGTTTAGTTTTTTCTAAGTTCAATGACAACTTGTTTGTGTCAAACCATCGTTTTATAGTTTTTAGTTCCGTTTCCACTGTATCCAGAAGCTGCTCCAAATCTTTGCCAGAACAAAATAAATTTGTATCATCTGCAAACAAAACAAAATTTAACAACTTGGACACATTGCAAATATCATTGATGTATAAAATAAACAGCTTTGGACCCAGCACTGAACCTTGTGGGACCCCACATGTGACCCTTAGCAGTTCAGATTTATCATTGTTTATTTGTACATACTGGTGTCTATTATCAAGATAGTTTCTAATCCATAAATTTGCTATCCCTCTAATTCCATATCTATCAAGTTTTCTTATTAATAATCTATGATCAATAGTATCAAATGCTTTCTTTAGATCTATGAATATCCCTACAATATAATCTTTACTTTCAATTTTTGTGGATATTTTTTCTTATAGTACAGTACCTGGAGGGCTTGGCAATCACTTCATGTAAGCATGATTCATTTGAGGCATTCATTGATGCATTCGAAATTCCAACGCTTCTTGTCTAGCAACTATATGTCCTATGAGGGCTGTAAGCAAATCCCTCTATGCTTTCACTCCATACAGTTCTACAGCACCATTCTTCTAGTGTCTGCTGCTGCAAGAGCTGCCCCAGGGGAGCGTGTCACACACCACACAATAATGAATGGCATATGTCTCACTGGTGGCTGTATCATGTAGTCCCAACAATGGATCTGCCTAGTGAATGATTTTCATATGTCTCACTGGTGGCTGCATCGTGTAGTCCCAACAATGGATCTGCCTAGTGAATGATTTTGCGAAAGGCAAGTCAAGGCAAGGCAAGTTTATTTGTATAGTACATTTCATACAAAGGGCAATTCAAAGTGCTTTACATACATTATTTAAAAATACAGCAAGAAGAGCATAGTAAGAAAATAAAAATTACAATGAATAAAAGCAAATAGAAGAAGTAAATAGAAAAAGACAATAGTTAATGGAAAAAAGACATTGATATAAGTGTTTGTGTTTAATCATAACTGGTGCAAAACATGAAGGTTTTTAGCTTAGATTTAAATATTTTAAGGGTTTGGGCCTTTAATTGATTAATCAGCTGTGCACTGTGTGTTCCAACGGTTTACCGCACAGCTGATTAATCAATTAAACCAATAGAGTGAGACAGGATATGTTCATACCAGTTGCCTTTCAGGAAGTAGTGAGATCGTGCACCTAGCCTATTGTTAGGGGAGTCTTGACTGACGACTGATGCCTCCTACTGGCGAAATGGAGTATTATGATCCGGGACTAATGACTAATGGTTGTCACCTGTTGTATGTTCGTATGTGGCTATTTAGGTGTGTCCCATTTCCCTGTTCCCTTGTCAGTCGATCACTCGTGTTATGTGTTTGAGAGAACCCTTAGAAGCCTTTAACCTTCCTCTTCTGTTTGTTTCATTTTCCAACTGTGCTACTTTCGGTCAAAATTGACCGGTGTGTTTTGCACAGTGATATCTCTAGAACCCCTTATCCAATGTTGATGGTTGACATCTCATTTGAACAGTCAAAGCAAGTAGAATCAAGGGGTGGCAGACATAATGACACCAGGGGTTAATTTCATATTATAATTTTGCAGCAAGTTCGTGTTTACTGTACATTACTGTATATTATAAAAAAAATGCCTGCCATGTAGGCTGTGTGTACTGGAGATGGAAATGATTTAGTTAGTGTTGTAGCTGAGATTCTTCCCGTTCCATTGTTGTATGGGATGTATTGATTTATAGATTTTTCTATTTTATTATTACCCATTAATTTCCTATGGCGGTCAATTCTGCCCGGAAACATCATAGGTGTGACACGGTTCAATAAATCCCCCAAAATGCAATGCAATTCAATGCAATCAAGTGTATTCATAGCTTTCATGTGACGTCACAGCATAGTGGAAACGCCCACCTGACGGGCAAAAGGCACTTTTTGCGGGCAAAACCCACGGGCAAAACCCACTTTTTGCGGGTTAATAACTTTGATTCTCCGGGGGTTAGGAAAATAATTCCAACGTGTCCGGATAGAGTAGAAGACAGGGAATCCAACACTATTTGAATGGAGTCGATCCTCCACTCCTATCACCGTGGACACATAAATAAATATTCCCTCGCCTCGCTGACAGCGGGAGTTGGGAGTTTCGTCCAGTAGCCGGTGAACGCCCGGTTGATCAAGTTTCATATTAAAAGTATATCTTCTCGGGGTGTCAGCGCGGTGGTTAAGGGCTCAAAATGACCGTATACTGATGGTGAATTTAGCAATAATAGTCTTATGCTTGTACCACCTCCATAACCGGTGTTATTCACGGGAAAAGCCGGTCAAGGAGGCACCCTTTGCAGGTCAATAACTTTGATTCTCCGGGGGTTAGGAAAATAATTCCAACGTGTCCGGATAGAGTAGAAGACAGGGAATCCAACACTATTTGAATGGAATCGATCCTCCACTCCTATCACCGTGGACACAGCAAGGAGCGAATTCCCGGATATAAATATTCCCTCGCCTCGCTGACAGCGGGAGTTGGGAGTTTCGTCCAGCAGCCGGTGAACGCCCGGTTGATCGAGTTTCATATTAAAAGTATATCTTCTCGGGGTGTCAGCGCGGTGGTTAAGGGCTCAAAATGACCGTATACTGATGGTGAATGTAGCAATAATAGTCTTATGTTTGTACCACCTCCATAACCGGTGTTATTCACGGGAAAAGCCGGTCAAGGAGGCACCCTTTGCAGGTCAATAACTTTGATTCTCCGGGGGTTATGATAATAATTCCAACGTGTCCGGATAGAGTAGAAGACAGGGAATCCAACACTATTTGAATGGTGTCAATCCTCCACTCCTATCACCGTCGTGTATCTTGATAGTTCTTCATGGGTGAGGTGGTCTAAATAGTAGGCAGCCATGTTGAGCGATGTTGCTATGATACTTTTTGCCCGTCAGGTTGGTGGTTGCTAGGGAAGAAACCACGTGACTGAAAGCTATGAATATGCTCAGGGGCCTAGGGTGGAGGATAACATAAGGTCTTGAGGCAATGGGATGAAAAACACAATATTTATGATTACAAACAAAGTCATTCGGTCAGATTTGACCGTCAACAGAAGAGGAAGGTTAAGAATACTGGCTGTTCATGTATTACACTTACATTGTATTATAAAACGTACGGGAAGCCAATTCAAGATCCTCCTGATCACCTTTAAGGCCCTCCATGGCCAACTGGGTTGCCATGGCATGGCACCCTCCTATATCTCCGATCTTTTAATACAATACATTGCGCCTAGGTCTCTTAGATCGTCTGACCAACGGCTTTTAATTGTCCCACGGTCCAGGCTCAAAACAAAGGGGGGCCGTGCTTTTACTGTTGTAGCTCCAACATTATGGAATCGCCTCCCCCTCACTGTCAGGTTAACTGGGTCTGTACCACTTTTTAAAAACCGTTTAAAACCCCACTTATATAGGATGGCATTTTTATAAGTTGTTTTCTCTTTTTACTTCTGATATTTGCATTGATTTGATAATTTGATCATTCGTTAATTTGATCATTTGATCATTTGTTTTATTGCTTGTGTGAAATGCTTGTTTACTTTTTTAATGAATTACGCTGGCTGTTTATTTGCTGTGTTATGCAATATTCTACCAAATGTACTGTGAAGCACTTTGTGACTGCTGTCTTAATAAATGCTATACAAATAAATAAAAGTAAAGTATGTATCAGGTACCTTTGACGTTTTCTTTAGTCATTGTATTTACACTTGGAGCCTGATTGCTCAACTTTTTTTTTGTCGTCTGCAGCACATATTAGTTCAGTTATTAGTTGCCCACCTTGCCGAGCCTTACTGCTCCACCTTTATTTTACTCACGCCCCATCTCCTTACTTTGAACTACACCCCACCTGGATCCAACACACATGTACTCTTTGAACTTTAATAGTATCGTAACAGTATATGTAAACTTTTTTTTTTGTGATGGCTGGCAAAAAGTTTGATAACATTGTCCATGTCAATCGACTTAGGTCTTTTAGCTTCAATGCTGAGAACACCCAGGTTGTTGTCTGCTGTCTGTCGTCATCGTGAGTAATAAGTAGTCAGTATTACAACTTGTTCCATGTAAATACTAGGCCCTCATAATGTTGTGTAAGACTGAAAGATAATATGTCACAATATACCGTGAGGTCCAGGTGGGGCAGGATGTGCATGTGCATTCAACTTCTACGCAAGGAAAATAACTCAGCTTTTATTAGTGGAGACTGTGATCAATATAAAACTGCCAAATATTAACTCAGGTCTGCAATCAGGAAAGCCAAATCAAATTATGCCACAAAACTGGAACAGCAGATTGCATCAAGCGACACTAGAACAATCTGGAAAAAAATTAAATCCATGACCAACTACAACAAAAGTCCCCCCCCTACATCTGACATTAACACTGACCTCCCGGACAAACTCAATGAGTTCTATGGGAGGTTTGAACAGTCCCCAATTCCACCCTACTCCCCCCCCGACCCCCCCCCCCCCCCCCCCCCCCCCATTTCACATCCAGGAGGCAGAGGTGAGGGCCGTGTTCCGTAAAACGAACAAAAGGAAAGCAGCAGGCCCAGACAGGATCAGTTTTGCTGTCCTGAATGTCTGTGCTGAACAACTGGCTCCAATCTTCACAATAATTTTCAACACCTCCCTCCGCCAATGCACAGTTCCTCAGTGCTTCAAAGACTCCATCATAATCCCTGTACCAAAATCAACCAAGATCTCCAGCCCCTTGAGGCCCTGTTTAAAAGTAGGGCTTTGGGGAGGGCCAGGAAGATCATGGCTGACCCCGCACACCCAGGACATGGTCTCTTCGCCCCGCTCCCCTCAGGCAGGAGGGTGCGGTCCATAAATACTGTGAAGGTCCGACATACCAACAGCTTTTTCCCCACAGCCATCCGGCTCCTAAAT
The DNA here is from genome assembly GCF_963989245.1 of Nansenia antarctica. Lineage (NCBI taxonomy): Eukaryota > Metazoa > Chordata > Actinopteri > Argentiniformes > Microstomatidae > Nansenia > Nansenia antarctica. The sequence goes on along the minus strand of NC_137685.1, from coordinate 16,659,899 downwards.
GCCGCTGGTCCCCCTCCCCCCCCCCCCCCCCCCCCCCCTGACCTGACCCCTATCTATCTACCCTCCCTCCACCCCCACCCAGAGAGCTTTGCACTGTCTGGATATGAACCACTTGAACACTTGAACACTTGAATCTCTGCACTTTATATTTATATTAATTATGACTCTTGCACTTTGATGTTGGTTTGCACTGTCTTGTCCTGTCTTGCACCTGTCCTTCTGTAAACCGTGCTCCATGGTACCAAACCAAATTCCTAACATGTTTACATGTCATGGCAATAAAAGTCTTCTGATTCTGATTCTGATTCTGATTCTGATTCTGATTCTCAACGACTACAGGCCAATCGCTCTGACATCTGTGGCCATGAAGGCGTATGAGCGCATCGTCCTCTCCTACCTAAAAACCCACACCACCCCCCTGATGGACACTTATCAATTTGCCTATCGTGCCAACAGATCTGTTGAGGATGCTGTCAATCTAGCCCTCCATCACACACTACATCTGGAATCACCCAACACCTACGCCCGCATCCTATTCATTGACTTTAGCTCAGCCTTCAATACAATAGACCCGGTCAATCTCTTCAACAAACTGGTGGTCATGAACATTGACCCCTGCATCTGCCACTGGATACGGAGCTTCCTGTGGAAAAGACGACAGTGGGTCAAGATGAACAGCCTTTCATCTCGACCCCTGACCCTCAGCACAGGCGCCCCCCAGGGCTGCGTCCTCTCACCCTGGCTCTTCTCCCTCTACACCAACCACCTGATATCTCTCCACAGCTCAGTCACCTTTATGAAATATGCGGATGACACTACCATAATCGGACTCATAACAAATAATAATGAAGACCATTACCGCGAGCAGATAGCCCAAGCAGTCACTTGGTGCCTCAACAACAACCTCCAGCTCAACTCATCAAAAACACAAGAAATCATCGTAGACTTCAGGCACAGCCCCCCCCCCCCAAAAAAAACATCAACATCCTTGGAGAACCCATAACCATAACGGACTCCTTCAAATTCCTTGGCACTCACATCAGCAACTCCCTCAAATGGAACACCAACACAGACTTCATCACAAAAAAAGCCCACCAACGACTATTCTTTCTTAGACAGCTCAACAAATTCAAAGTAAAACAAAAACTCCTCCTTCAGTTCTACACCGCCATCATTGAGAGCATACTCACCTCATCTATCACAGTTTGGTACGGCAGCTCGGACAGTAAATCAAAAAGGAAACTACAGCAAATAGTAAGGAAATCATCCAAGATCATCGGCACCCCTCTCCCATCAGTTGAATCACTGTATCTCAAACGCACCACAAATAGAGCACCAGTGGCGGCTGGCCGATAGAGGGCGCTGGGGCGCCGCCCCCACCTTCACAAAAAAAGTTTTTTTTTAAAAATAAACATTGTTTATTCACAAAATGCGGCTGATATTCTGTCGGCGCCTATCAGCATTCATTAAAAATCCTCCAATACAATAAACATTTTTATCTGTGTGTGTGTGTGTGTGTGTGTGTGTAAAACTCACTGTTAAAATACATAGGGGAGAACGCGGGGGCGCCGGTCAATGGATGTCTATGCCAGGACGAATACTTTTCGTTTACACGTGAGCTGTAGCAGCGCTCCAATTGGCTGTCTCTATTTCTTGGCCAGGGCGCACAAATGTGCGTCCTCCTGAATCTCCTGTTGTATTGCAGACAATGCATTATGCTGAGGACTCCCGACTTCCGGTTTTCCGGACTTCGGGCTTCCGGAGTATTTTAAATGAACATTCGTAATGTCTGTCTCTGATGTTCATGGTCAATTAAATCAGCCTATTTTGTGCAACTAATAATGTTCCCGCTAATGGGTTAACCAAGCAGCCTCGCACCTAACGTGCAAGCACCTATCTTCGAACTATTCATAGCAATATGCGCGGAGCAAGGCGGAGGTACGGGTAAACACGGCTCATGTTCTGTCATCAAAGGTAAGAGTTGGTTTTCTTTAACTCAGCTGATGCATTGTTGTGTTTCTGACATGGTCTGGTTGTGTTTCTGACATGGTCTGGTTGTGTTTCTGACATGGTCTGGTTGTGTTACTGACATGGTCTGGTTGTGTTACAGACATGGTCTGGTTGTGTTACAGTCATGGTCTGGTTGTGTTTCTGACATGGTCTGGTTGTGTTTCTGACATGGTCTGGTTGTGTTTCTGACATGGTCTGGTTGTGATACATCATTGAATGTGTTGACCTGCTGTGATGTTGACCACCATCACTCTCCATCATCATCCATCATGTGTCTATGAAATAGATAGTACTGTACTACTGACTGCAGCATTCATCTCTGCTCATTGATGTAGCCATGTCACACAGACACATAGTACACATATTCATCTGCTACCTTTATTAACCTGAGTGTAGCTGTGAGGCCTGTACTAGCCTTGTTGACTAGACTTCCTCCTTGTCTGACACTGGGTATTGGACCGTACCGACGTCCATAGACCGGTCACTCTTCCACCTCAGTGTCTGTAGTTGACAGGGTAACTTCTCCATGGCCCACACGGTCATTTTAAGGGTGAAAGTTGAAATTATACAATGGTTGTAACGCCAGTGCGTGTTTATGCGCGTGCTCGCGGGAAAAAACCGTGCACGCGGAAAAAAACGCGCGCTGCGCGGGCGAAAGAGGACCCCCCCGCCACACTGCTGTGCCCCACCCAAAAATTTTAGCACCAGCCGCCACTGTAGAGCACATACAATTATCTCTGACCCCTCCCACCCTAGGTGGTGGGCCGAACGCGTTTATCGCGAAGTTTATCTTTTTCCATCTACAGAGTAAACGATCTCTTACATACGATATTAAGTAATTCTCTTAAGTCTATGGGCCGGTTTCAGAGACAAGGCTTAGGCCTAGTCCTGGACTAAATCACCCCTTCAATGTAAAATCTCCATTGAAGATGTTTTTTGGTCTAGGATTAGGCTTAAGCCTTGTCTGTGAAACCGGCCCATAACAATTTGTTGGCAGCTGTATTTATGTCGGAGATTTTCACAAACTTATTTTTTAATCGTCTGTCTGCTCAGGGACATCGCTGGTCGCTCTAGTTGATAAACCAATCAGAATTCGAGTACGGCTTCATTAGGACCCCGAAATGTAAACACTGGCTGGATGTTAACCCTAGCATGAATAATGGAGTGTTGTATGCATTTAACAAACCCAACAGACAATATTATAGCATTTTCAGATGCAAGTTGGACCAAATTTGTACATTGTTCTCTACAGTGGGTGAATCTTCACACTGCAGGAAGCCAAATTGCAGGAAGGGCTGTAAAAAAATATAACCTAGTAGTAGACAGTTACATTCCAGATGTGCCAGCTAATATTGGCTACCATAGGCATAGACAATGCTATGCAGTATGCCAACATACGAAACATTGAAAGAGCCCGCAAGAGAAGGGGAAAATCAGTACAGGAGACTGCAGGTGTGTTTTATAGCAATATAAGTTATTTATAAGAACAATATTATATAAACAAGCTAAGATTAATATGACATGATATGACATGAACATTATTAACAATATGATATAAACAAGCTAAGATATGACATGAACATTATTAACAATATGATATAAACAAGCTAAGATATGACATGAACAAGATATGAACAAGGCATCAATGGGTCAGGGTCAGCCCTGTCAGGTCAGGTCCAGAAGATGTGCAGTGCAGTCTAGGGCTGAGCATCTGGGGTTACCTGGGGAAACAGATTAGGAGAGTTGTAAATAAACTAGGCTATAACTTTGGAAGCATTACTATTACAATGCATAGAGTATCATATGTCTCTCTCTCTCTCTCTCTCTCTCTCCCTTCCCCCCCCCCCCCCCCCTTACAATGTAGTAGAAGCAGAAGGTCAAACTGAAAATGATACACCACCAAAGCCTAGACTTCTCCGCTCAAAGACTACCACTACGTTCAGCCTAAATAAAAAACCACATGTTCTTCCCGCCCAGTGCATAATATGCAGACGGGACAAATATTTCACACTTCACCACAGCCGGAAGAGAGTCAAGGAGACTCTTCAACTGTGTGAAACACTGACAGCTGGTAAGCTGCTTGCTGAAGGCACGTGAAGATGAAAATCTGCTCATCCAAATAGGCGGGATGGATCTTGTTGCCTCAGAGGCAATGTACCATTTCCGATGTTACCGCAACTACACACAATGTATGTACCTAAAGAAAAATGTGACACCACATGTAGTCCAAGATGAAGTTGCCACAGCTGGATCATCATCATCATCATCATCAGATGAAGACAGCACAAACAACGACACAAAAACTGAAACAGATGACACAAATCAGACAAGACTGTTGTTCCATGCAGCCATGACACTGAAAGATGTGATAGTGGATGCATGCAAAAGAAACCCCAAACTCACCTGGCCACCAACAGCACAACAACTGACTCTGTCAGCTGCCTCAAATCTCAAATAAGGTCTTCAATTTCATGGCCTGGACCACAGGCATGTCAACCGATCCCTCTACTGATGACAAAAGAGTGAATACAAGTGAAGAGGCGACTCAGAAGGTTATATCTACTTGCCAGGATGTCATGAACCTAACAATGAAAGGGAGATGGCTCATGCCCAAACATTGTTCGTTAGCCATGGCCGTTAGACACATGACAGGATCAGCTCAGCTGATCAGTGTATTGAATGGTCTTGGTCATTGTTCCTCAAATTCTCAGGTGTTAGAACACGACACAGCTTTAGCACAGCTACAGTTACAAAGAGGTGTCACATACATCCCTCAAAACATCCAAGTAAAGCTGCAAGCAACTCTGGTTTGGGACAATAATGATTTTGGAGAGGAAACACTATCTGGCAAGGGGACTACACACAACACTAATGGCATAATTATTTAAAAAATGATTCCATGTGTTGCACCTACCCCTACTCCTGATCATCAGTATCTACTTAAAACAAGGAAGAGGTCTCTTGATCCACCCCCGACTAATCTTGAGACGTACACCAGAGGAAAGCGGAGAGGCCCACAACTTTTTGGAAAAGAAGTTAATCTAGATTTAGATAACCACATGCTTACCAGGAAAGCAGCACAAACCTTAGACAGTGCCTACTTCTTAATGAAGACTGCAGTCCATGGCAAAGTCCTTCCTGGATGGACTGGTTTTAACACACTCATTCACGGAGGTCCAGTTCCAACACCAACAAACACTGGGTACCTTCCAGTGATTGATGCAAGTCCTACAGAACTGGGAACTGTAGAAACCATCCTTAAGAGGTCGACAGAAATTGCAGACAAATTAGAACTTCAGGAGACAGCTCTAGTCTTTGACCAAGCCATCTATGCTAAAGCTCAAGAGATACGATGGAGTAGTGAAAGATACAAGGAAAGGCTTACAGTTAGAATGGGGGAGTTTCACACATGTATGGCATTTCTGTCCTGTATCGGCAAACGTTTTGGAGATGCTGGCTTACAAGACATCCTGATCGAGGCTGATGTTATTGCTGCTGGGTCAGTTGGAGGAGTTATAACAGGTCACCAATATAACAGAAGCATCCGTAGCCACAAGCTGACATGTGAGGCACTACACAGGTTACGCTGGCATGAATACCTTGAGACCCTACCTCAAGACTGCCGTGAAATTGCTTTAACAGTTGCCACTGATCTCCAGAGAGCCTTCCCTGAAGACCACTTTGAAGCCATTGTTGAATCACAGGAGTTCAACACAATCGTTGAAGGCTATGACAAATTCAACAAACAACAAGAAAGTAAGACATTCCAATTTTGGAATTCCTACATTGAAATGATAGAGGACTTGCTGTCCTTTATCAGGGCTACACGAGAGGCCAATTGGGGTCTGCATCTTTCCAGCATCCGGATCATGTTGCCATGGTTCTTCTCCTATGACAGAATCAACTACAGTAGATACCTATCAGCATACTGGCAGGAGATGAGCATTCTAAAGGATACTCATCCGATAATCTACACACAGGTACAGTCGGGTGACTTTGTGGCACAGAGGCAACAAGCATATGGCTTCTCAGGCACTGCATGTGACCAGGTCATAGAGCAGACGGCTAACAGGGATTCGAAGACCAAAGGTGGGCTTACCGGTTTTTCACTGAACAAGGGTGCAGTCCACAGGTGGACACTGACACAGCATGAGAGAGCAGCCATCACAATGGAGATCAAGGATATGGCTGGGCAGAACACGACAATGACACAGAGAACAGAATTGGATGAAAAAAGAAAGGAACATGATGAAAAAGATGTTCAGAGCATAAAGTCAACCATACAAAACATGATGAACCCATTCGAACAAACACTTGAAAAAAAGAACCGTTACCATATTACATCAGGTCAGGTAGCATCAGAAGAAGTCTCTGCTGATCTGTTGAGTGCAAATGAGAGAGGTGAGAAGGCATTTGTTGAATTCTTTCAGAAACGCCTCATAACAGATGAGGTGGAATTTCATGCTCCAGTGAAAAAGATGAAACTGAAGACATTTAAGGACACAGCAACCTCAAGTGTAACCAAAGTGAGAGGCCAGGAGATAGCCCTCAAAGCAGACAGAGATCTCTTCGCAAGGCTTATTGTTGTGGGAACAGTGAGGAAGATAGACATAGGGGAAATGCTGGTCTATAGTCTGGGACCCTTTCCTGCAGCAATTGCGAACATAGATGTCTCTCTTGTGAAAACTGACAACGCCAAATTAATGCACTTTCTAGAAGGATCAGTAAATCCACCAGCCACAGTTGAAATCCCTGATGGCTCAGCCTGGGTGTGGGATGCAATGGCACTAGTACAGGCTATGAAACCCCAAGATACATTTGGAAGAGTTGCCAACAGTGCACTAATGTACCTGATCAACACAGCCAAAGTGAGTAAATCTAAAGTGGTGCATTTTGTCCCTGACACCTACAAAACACTGAGTATAAAGAACGCAGAACGAGGTCGACGAGCAACAAAAGGATGTCAGTTGACAACAATATATTCAGCTGACCAGAAGACACCAAGACAATGGTCCAAGTTCTTTTTTTTTCTTTCTTTTTTTCTTTTCCCGGGCACAAGGCCCTTACCTCCACCCCCCCCCCCCCCCAGAATGGGGGACCATAGTACTTTTATTTATTTATTTTGATATATTTAAGATGAAGGGTGGGGAGAGGGGGGGGAGACCAGGGTCGGGATGGGGAGGGATGGAAGTGGGAGGGATGGGAGGGATGGGGGGGGGGTGGTGGGGGGAAGGAGGGAAGGGGGTTCAAGGGGAGAGTGGGGGTGGGGGGTTAATGGGGAGGTCAGTGTGGGAGGGAAAGGGGAGGATGGAAAGGGGGACTACACTTATACAAGACAAACAATCAACCAACAGACTGACAGACAAGACAACGAGAAGGACAGGGAAACAACCACAACAGTAAGCAAGAATGAAACTAGAGTAGGAGGACAACAGTGGATAAAACAATACATAAGGATAATATTAATAATAATAATAATAACTACCTTAAACACCACCAGATAATCAATAACATAATCAACAACAAACAACACTTTTTTTTTTACAAATGTAGGTCCCCGACATAGCACTCCGACCGAGGTCAAGCGAACATATCAAGGACCTCTCCAATAGAGACTGCGCCCCACCCACACAAATGCTGTTCCATATTTCCATTCTTTTCAGCAATGTATGTTTCTATAATAAAGTTGTGCTTAAGGAGTTCTTTAAATCTACTTATATTTAGGGATTCTTTTTTTTGTGTTTTGAATATAAATATTTTACCTAATAAAATGGTTTTATTATTTATCATTTTATTTTCCTCGTCAAGATCACCAATTAAAACCTTCACAAGGTCCAACTTAAGAGTTTTATTTTTATTGGAATAAAGCTTTTGTACTTGTGTCCAAAATAAGGCTACACACGGACAATACCAAAATAGATGGGGGGAGGATTCAATTTCCTCGTCACAGAACCTACATAGGTTAGTTTCTTCTAGGCCCCAGATATGTAACATTTCTTTTGTTGCTAAATAATTATAAATTAACTTGAATTGAAAGTATCTTATGTGAGAATCGACAGTTGTTTTATAAATGAGATTTAAACTTGGTTCCATGGGAGTGGACAATCAAACAGGTTCTCCCATTTATTGTGTAATCGATATGGGATGGCCACTAAATCTTTTGAGGTTGTGTAAAAATTATAGATTGGTTTATTTATTTTAATCCCTTTTAGCCATTTCCAATTTTTTATGTGTGGGTGGCAGACAATTATATTTCGGGTGTCATTATTGATTATTTTCCTCCATTTGGGGGGGAGGGCTGCAGTCAACTGATTATAGTCTTGGATGGGGCAAATGCTACCATATGTCTTAGCAAATTGCTTATGGGTCATAATCCTTCCATCTTCATCTAATAAGTATTTTATAAATACAATATTTTTTTGAAACATGTGTTTCCAAGTAAAATGGTTTTCTCTGAATTAGAATATTGGAATTGAACCATATTATTTGCTGAAGAATATCATCTCGGCCCTCAGGTGGATAGAATTGGAACCAAAGGAGAGAGGTGAGAAGGCATTTGTTGAATTCTTTCAGAAACGCCTCATAACAGATGAGGTGGAATGTCATGCTCCAGTGAAAAAGATGAAACTGAAGACATTTAAGGACACGGCAACCTCAAGTGTAACCAAAAAGAGAGGCCAGGAGATAGCGTTCAAAGCAGACAGAGATCTCTTCGCAAGGCTTATTGTTGTGGGAACAGTGAGGAAGATAGACATAGGGGAAATGCTGGTCTATAGTCTGGGACCCTTTCCTGCAGCAATTGCGAACATAGATGGCTCTTTTGTGAAAACTGACAAAGCCAAATTAATGCACTTTCTAGAAGGATCAGTAAATCCACCAGCCACAGTTGAAATCCCTGATGGCTCAACCCAGGGGCGCCGCTAGAGATTCTGGGCCCCATGACAGAATATCATTTTGGGGCCCCCCCCACCTAAACCACCCATCAACCTAGAAAACCCAGTTGAAGTTGATGAACTATTGATGCACTGCAAGAAATCCAATGATGGACATCTTTTGTAAATGTAATTTAAAATTACAGTTAATACAGGAATCAACAATTCAGCAAAGAAATCTCAACATTCTTTAACTTATTAAATTAAGACTTGAACAACACAAGGACAAAAGTATAATTAAATGAAGATTTGAACCCAATTGAACACAAAAAGTAAAAATATAATTTTAATGGGGTGGTATTGTGTCTAAATAAATCTTTTAAAGATCAGTTGGCCATAATACTGTCAGGATTAGTTCAATGAAGAATTACAGCAGAGATATTTACTGACTCAGCATTGCTTGTTTCACACAAAGACAAAAGTGTCTTATACAAGAGGGAGCAACACAGACATGGTGCCAGCGAAATTGAATAGTGAAATGGGAAAAAGGTCATTTTTACACACTGCGGCAGTACTGTGGAATAGTATACCTGGAGAGCTAAAAACTATATCTAGCCTAATGCACAACGATTCAAGATAGGAGTAAAGAGATCAAATCAAATCAAAGCTAAACGCTGGGCCTTCTTAGTAGCAAAATCTTTAATACAGTAAGATCCTTGAAATCTAGTGATGAAGCCAACTTGCTGTGCTGCTGTCATTGTCCTTTGTTACTTCTGCTCTTCTTCTTCTGCCTCTTGGCCTCTGCTCTCCTCTCTGGCTGCCTTGCTTGAAGAGGGCCCTGGCATGGAGTATCCATATGTACATAATTCATATAGATGTCCTATAATAGTATTAACATAGTAATACATACATTACACCAGATTAGCTAACTTAAATGTTACCTAGCTAGCTAACAATATTATTAAGATGCCAGTGGTTAATGTTATTGCAATTACTGGAAGAACTATTAACTAAATATGAATATTAGCTAAAGTTGTATTCAATGCTTGCATGGTAATGCAGCATACATTAAAATATTCAAAATCTGTTTGTTAACCCCAAACTCCTACTGCTCACCTCCTTCTCCTTCAACTGGGAGGTGGGTTGAGGGAAGGAGTCGCATCTGTGCATGACGTCATTAGCGTGTAACATTATACTAGCTAGCTAGCTATAGCAAGAGTGCATAGCTGCTGGATACAAATTCACTGAGCTCTAATAACCTATATTTGGACCAAAATTGCACTCATCTCATACATTTAACTGAAATTATACTGACAGTGCACTGTAAGTTAACTTTACTTGAAGTTAATGTTAATTAGCTATAGCGAGCTAACTAGATCATCCACACAGTGATTAGCTAGAGCTAAACCACACAATGTTGTCTAGGTAGCCTACATGTTATGGGCCCCAAAAGAAGGTCTGTGAATGAATACCTATTATTTTTTTACTTTGTGACTAGCTGTCGCCCTTTTTTGTCACTCTCCTCGTTATTTACTTTTACTTTTCTCTTTTGACACCCTGACTTTGGCTTTGCCTTTCACGACATCGTCTCTCTCCTTGTCAGAATATTTGCGGTAACGTTCCTCTTAGTTGGGGGCCTTAGGGCTATATGAGGCTATGTTCGTGCAAATTTGTGCGAAAGCAAAAGCACCAAATTTGCACCAAAGCACCAAATTTGGCCCAGATGTAGCTCAGAGTATGCTCTAATGATTTAGCCAGGGCGCCCGAGCCAGCGACCACTGGGGTCGCCATGGCGGCCAAATCAATATGGCCGCCCTCCAAAAAAGGTTTTGGCTATAACTTTTTAACCAAATGTGACTGCTCCTGGTGTTTCTGGACACCTCTCGGAAATGAGAAAGACGTCAAATTCGTCTTTAAAGTTTTTTTTTTTTTTTTTTTCATTTTCGTTTTTTTAGCTAACATTCAACTCGAAGATGTGAAGTACCCACTCGTTATTTTTCCGAACAGTTTTACGTTCATTAAATAAGTGTAATCTATAACACAATGACTTCGTTTCTTGTTGTTTGATGGGGATTCATTATCTTTGATGGGGATTTTCTGTGCTTAGTGATTTCCGGTGTAGCAACTTTCAAATACTCATGTCGTCTTCAATTTGTTTCCGATTTCAATGTATGATGCATCATTTGAAAGCTTACAATCTGTAGTTTAAGCACATGTAAAAGACTGAAAAATGATTTCGCCTACAGGTAGCCCTTTTCATTGGGCTGTGTCACAAATTAGCTTCAAATAAAAACTTGGTGTCTTATTTATGTTTCTTGGCCATTAGAAACACATTGGAATGCTTATATTTATAATTGGGTGTGTCTGGATCCCTAATTTGCATATTTCCAAGATGGCGGCTCCCCGAAAATGAGTTTTACCATAACAAAAAAAAGAAAAATCCAATTGGCCCATTTTGAATGTTGGGGAGCATGTGGGAGGGCCAGACCTCGTGAACTTAAAGACAGTTACAATTTGAATTTGAATTTTAAAAAGCTGTTTACAGTAGTGTGACTTCATGCTTGTGTGTAAGTCATAAAGATGGACAGTAAAGTGTACAACTACTATTTTCTTCCTCACGCAAGTTATAATTCATAATTTATCATCAGTCATTTTCATAACCTTACAATAATTCCAGGATCCCGCTCTCTGCACCTCACAACATTAGCTAGCTAGTTAGCTGGCTAGCTAACGCCCAGGCTCCACTATGGCCATCGAGCGTTGCGTCTGCGTTGCATTGCGTCCGGAATTGCTGTCAGCCAGGGAACGTTGCTTTTGTAATCAATGAAAGGTGCTCCACTGCCTACGTTGCGTCCGCGTTGCGTTGCGGCCGATGGCTGCGTCCAAAGTAAAAATTCGGCAAAGTTTAATTTCTGATGGCGAACGCGAACTTATATTTACAATTGTATATTGGTTGTTGGTTATAATTGTATATTGGTTGTTTTCTGGTGTTGTTTTCTTGTTTTGCTCTGTTTGTAGTCTACTTGTCTGTTTGTAGTCTACATGTCTTTTTATCATCAGTTAAATCACCACAGCGGTTAATCCACTAATAGAGAAGATACCAGATTGAAAATACTCGTAGCCAAATACTCTATAGCTCGTGTCTGGTCGCAGCTATTGCGAATTGTGAATCACCACAGGTGCTTGAAGCTTGTTGCAGAAATGGATGACGAACGGCTGATACTTGAGGTGGAAAAATCTATATTTTTATATGCGACAAATGATGGTGGAGCAGGTACAATGTCAAGTTAATGCAACGCTTATGGCGAGGTGACGCAACGCTGGTAGTGGAGCCAGCCTGTAATATTCTACAGTAGCTAGCTATCAAGATAACAATGACTGATGCCTTCTTCTGTTTACACAAACACAGCCCATTGTCATGCATTCTTATCATTTCAATTGATAGGAGACAACTAAGGTATTGACAAATAAATTGTCTTGTTTTACTTCTGTCTACAACTACTATTTCCTGCAACGACAACATGTAGGCTACAATTTCCTCAATCTCACGTAAGTCATATATTATGTCATCACAATATGGCCTCTACCTCTCTAGTAGCAACATCTAGTAGCACCATTAATTGGGACCTATGCTGTCTCTGCCAATGAGATGCTGACCATTGCAAAGACCCAAAAATGAAGGACTTGTATCACTAGAAAGGGAAAAAAAGATTTCTTAGCTATTGCTAATGTTCTTCCTTCTTCTGTTAATGTTACAATTGATCAGTTGAATGACGGTTCAGGTATTGCAGCAACGCTTAAAACACATAATGCTATGTGTCACAAACGCTGTAGAAGCTACTGTAGTAGTTGTCGTGTCAAAAGGGCTCCAAAGTATGACGTTGGCTCCTCCTTAGTAGTGAGTCCTAAAAAGCTTCGATCATGTCAACCCAAAGCCTGTGGCATTCATTGTGTCATATGTGAGGGGGAGATATGGATGACCTTCACAAGGCAGTAACAGATAATGTTGATTCCAATCTGAAAAGCTGGGCAGAATCCTGTAAACATTTTTAGCTTCTTGGTAGATTAGTTACACAAGCTTCCGATGTGCACGCAGCAGGTGTGTACTACATGCCAAATGTTATCTCATGTTGCGATATGCAGCAAAACGGCAAGCATCTCATGACACTGCCAGGCCAGGGTGTCAGAAGGGGAAGCATCTACCAGTGAGTGGGAGACAACCTTTGACCATCTAACTATTGCACAAACACGAATAATAATAATAATAACTTTATTTGTATAGCGCTTTTCCTGCAAATGTTGCAGCTCAAAGTGCTTTAATCATTATATAATCTTAATTTAATTATTTAGTAATTTAAAGGCAATATTAAAAAGATGGGTTTTTAGTCTTGACTTGAACATATTTGCTGAGGTTGTAAACTGGCAGTGCATTCTACAATCTGGGTGCATAAAATGAGAATGCAGCCTCACCAAATCTCTTCTTTTGTACATGTGGTACACAGAGAAAACCAGCATCAGAAGACCTGAGAGCTCTATTGGGCTGATATGCTAGCAAAAGGTCTTTCAAATATTCTGGTGCTATGCCAGTGAGAGCTTTATAAACAAGCAGAAGGATCTTGAAATCTATTCTGAACTTGCCAGTGTAGAGTTTCTAAAATAGGAGTTATATGAGCTCGTCTGCTTGTTTTGGTTAAAACTCTCGCTGTTGCATTTTGGACTAATTGCAGCTGGCCAATAGCTTTCTTCGGAAGACCAGAAAGGAGACTGTTACAATAGTCCAAACGTGTAATAACAAAAGCATGCATTAACACTTCTGCATCAGCTTGCCGGAGAAAATGTCTAACTTTTGCAATATTCCGTAGATGATAAAAAGCATTTCTAGTGATAGATTTGATGTGAGGCTCAAAGCTTAAGTCAGAATCTATATCAATATATATTATATTAATATATATATATGACAATGTCAATGTCAGAAGTACAATGCATTTGGCGGCACCCATCACACCTGCAAGACCGACGCAATACGTCACAGCAAGGACATTGACATTTGCCAATCGACCTGACCCAAAAGCCAAACAAAACAAAGAAAATGCATTATGCAAATTAGGGGTCCAAATATCCCTAAGGCCCCCAACTATCTAGTCTAGCAGCTCGCGAGCGGTGGACTGAACCATGCAATGAATAAATAGAGGGGTAAATAATAAGGCTTAATTTTGTCAACCATAAATTGTGACTTTTTTTAATACATAGAATTATCATTTGAAGTCGGCTACATTAACGTCCTTATGATAATAATAATATTATTATTATAAATATAATATATATTTAAAAAGATTATCTTGGGCCCCTGTCAGTGCTGGGCCCTTAGAATCGTCCTAACTTACCCCCCTAGCGGCGCCCCTGATCTAACTATTGCACAAATTGTTGCCCTGGTTGAGGTTTCAGATCCTCCTTCACAATCTCCTATTACGGCAACTCTACAGGAACCTTATGAAAGAACGCAGGTGTTTCAAGCAACATCTCCTCAGCTATCTGCCTGAATAGAGTGAACACCAGAAGGGGAGGGAAACCGACATCGCAAACAAGGAACAAGTGGCTAAGAGGAACAATTGGCTCAGGATGAGGCAATTCTGTTGATGAGGGCTGCCTTGGTTTTACACAAGTACTGCTTGCCACACATTTGACGGCTCCTTCCTGTCCAACTGTGTCACAACATCTGTTGCTGAACCCTTACGAGTGTTCAATGATATCGTCCTCCATGGTCCAGAGTTCCTCAAACCCTGTGCAGCTAATACAGAAGCAACCGATAATAATAATAATAATAATAACTTTATTTGTATAGCGCTTTTCCTGCAAATGTTGCAGCTCAAAGTGCTTTAATCATTATATAATCTTAATTGAATTATTTAGTAATTTAAAGGCAATATTAAAAAGATGGGTTTTTAGTCTTGACTTGAACATATATTTGCTGAGGTTGTAAACCGGCAGTGCATTCCACAATCTGGGTGCATAAAATGAGAATGCAGCCTCACCAAATCTCTTCTTTTGTACATGTGGTATACAGAGAAAACCAGCGTCAGAAGACCTGAGAGCTCTATTGGGCTGATATGCTAGCAAAAGGTCTTTCAAATATTCTGGTGCTATGCCAGTGAGAGCTTTATAAACAAGCAGAAGGATCTTGAAATCTATTCTGAACTTACCAGTGTAGAGTTTCTAAAATAGGAGTTATATGAGCTCGTCTGCTTGTTTTGGTTAAAACTCTCGCTGCTGCATTTTGGACTAATTGCAGCTGGCCAATAGCTTTCTTCGGAAGACCAGAAAGGAGACTGTTACAATAGTCCAAACGTGTAATAACAAAAGCATGCATTAACACTTCTGCATCAGCTTGCCGGAGAAAATTTCAAACTTTTGCAATATTCCGTAGATGATAAAAAGCATTTCTAGTGATAGATTTGATGTGAGGCTCAAAGCTTTAGTCAGAATCTATATCAATATATATATTATATTAATATACTGTATATATGACAATGTCAATGTCAGAAGTACAATGCATTTGACGGCACCCATCACACCTGCAAGACCGACGCAATACGTCACAGCAAGGACATTGACATTTGCCAATCGACCTGACCCAAAAGCCAAACAAAACAAAGAAAATGCATTATGCAAATTAGGGGTCCAAATATCCCTAAGGCCCCCAACTATCTAGTCTAGCAGCTCGCGAGCGGTGGACTGAACCATGCAATGAATAAATAGAGGGGTAAATAATAAGGCTTAATTTTGTCAAACATAAATTGTGACTTTTTTAAATACATAGAATTATAATTTGAAGTCGGCTACATTAACGTCCTTATGATAATAATAATATTATTATTATAAATATAATATATATAAAAAAAGATTATCTTGGGCCCCTGTCAGTGCTGGGCCCTTAGAATCGTCCTAACTTACCCCCCCCCCTAGCAGCGCCCCTGGCTCAACCTGGGTGTGGGATGCAATGGCACTAGTACAGGCTATGAAACCCCAAGATACATTTGGAAGATTTGCCAACAGTGCACTAATGTACCTGATCAACACAGCCAAAGTGAGTAAATCTAAAGTGGTGCATTTTGTCCCTGACACCTACAAAACACTGGGTATAAAGAACGCAGAACGAGGTCGACGAGCAACAAAAGGATGTCAGTTGACAACAATATATTCAGCTGACCAGGGGTCCATTTCACTAAAGGTGGATCAGTATAGCGGCGCTATAAATAAATGCGGCGCTCAGGGAACGCGAGATTGGATTTCAAGCCTCAGGTGATTCCTCGAATGAGGATCAGCCTTGTGTCATCAGTGTTCACAGAAGACAGGCTTACAAATCTTCGATATGGGCGCGTGCACGCAGACATACGCAGCCCAGAAGAGTCGATCTGTCGAAATGAAGATACTCCACTCTGCAGGGGTACTACATTTGCGCAGCATTCCGAATTATTGATTTTTTATGAAGACGGAAAAATAAGATGTAAAATAGTGCAATACTGCCGCAATTAACAAGGCGAGGGAAATGGTTTGGCAAGAAATTGCTGACCGATTAAATGCGTAGGTCATACTAGCCCCAGTTATTGTTATATGTTCATATTTTAATAAATGAATATTTACTACTGTGGTGATATCAGCAGCAGGCTACAAACCGTCATATCGCCACAATGGCCTAGTGGTATCGACCGCTGCCATAGGATTTATTCGTCATTTTATATCGGTGGTTCAAATCCCTCTTCAGGCGCACTTTTTACTGCATTTCGTTGTCTGAATCTAATCTAAAATCTCATCTAAAAAAGTATGTAGGCTATAAAATTATGGTGCAGGCTAATTTACAAGAACTGACACGATTACAATGGTGTTTGAAACCTTTGCATGAAATCTTCGGTTAAATGTAAAAAAAAAAAAAAATAATGACTTAGTCAAGTCTCGAACTCGCAACCTTTGGAACTCGAGTCCGCAGCCTTACCCACTACGCCAGCCAGACCGCTGTGATGACGGCCATGCAAGTTGAGACAATTACTTCTTTTTTTTTTTACACTCTTTTCTTTATCGATCTATCTATCACACTTTCAAAATATCAAATTATCTATCTATCACACAGTCAAACTATCTAATCAAACTATCTAATCTATCTATCTCGTGTGAAGTGGGAACTAATATTTCCTAAAAGACACATGAGGAACTTTCGTTCAGGTTTTAGTTTCCGCCTGTGAGCCTTTTTTGACGCACGGATGACTATAGCCTGTGTTTTAGCCTGGTCGGGACCAGGCTAATTATATCTGACTCAGAAGGAGCTCAACCAAGCAGCGAATTATTTGAGCCACATTGATGGCACCGAACGCAAGCTAACATTTTCGAGGCTTAGAACTTTATCGAGGCTTAGAACTTTATCGAGCTTTGTGGAATAGGGCCCAGAAGACACCAAGACAATGGTCCAAGTTCTTGGCTTGTGGCCAAAACAAAGAAAATCTACAACAGTTTCTTTTTGAGACATGGTCCAAGTCCAGGAAAGACCAAATTCAAGACATCACTTTGATTGTTGGACATGGGTCTGAGTGTCATGTGATCAGAGTCAACAGCAGTGGCACAGAACTTGAGGTTTTACCACTGCTCACACTGTTCTCAATACAGAAGGAGGCAGACACCCGGCTGTTGCTTCACTGTGCACATGCCTCACAGTATAGCTCACATGTTGTGATCAGCAGTCCTGACACAGATGTGTTTGTACTGGCTATCGCTTTCTGTAAGGAAATAGGAGCAAACCTGTACTTCCACACAGGGAAAGGGACAAACAAACGCACCATACACGGACAGAGAATACACAGCCATCTTGGAGATGAAGTCTCTGATGCGCTAATTGGATTTCACTGTTTCACCGGCTGTGTATTCTTTTGTCTTTTTATAATGTTTTGTATTGAGATCTAAAGCAGAGGTTCTCAAACCTCTCCTCGGGGACCCCCAGCCGCTCCACATATTTGATCTGTTCCACCACCTGATGGTTTGTACTTGATTAGTTGAATCAGGTGTGCTGGTCGTGGAACAGATCAAATATGTGGAGCGGCTGTGGGTCCCCGAGGAGAGGTTAAAGAATAGATTGTGTATGCATAAGTGTGGGGTTTGCTATGTATTAGTCACACAAACATACACATATATATAGTATCACTATACAGGCTGCTCAGTGAAGCAAATGAAAAAAAGCCAGCTCAGTGTAGCAAATCGTGACGTTAGAATTATAAGGTTCTATCTCCATTTTTGTCAAAATTTAGTTTTTTACATAATCTGATCCATTAGGTGTTTATTAATGCCTGTGTGGTGTTATTTTTTAAATGTTGACATTTTTTAGTTAGTAATTCATAAAATACAAAGGTTCCATTCCATCTCACAAAACATAATGGAATGTAAAAACGTTGACGCTCAATATCTCTGAACGACCCTAAACGGAGATAGAACCTTATAATTATAAACTCTTGCTTACTGCATTTCATATCACACCGAGTCAAGCCTTGTGATTGTCAAAATTATTTGCCACTAGAGTTGAAAAAGATGATTATCTTATGATCAGTATATATACCTAGCATTTAGGCCATATAAAAGATGTTAAAAACATCTTAATAGGGTGCAAAGAAGAAAACGGACCTTTTGGCCAATTTACGGTTTTCAAAATAAACGGTATCCTTTGAAATTAATAAAATAAGCACTACAAGCTCCGGTAAGTTTTCAGAGTACCACAAAAAAGTAAAGTTTATCTTTGGCAGTTGACAGACATGGGCTGCTCAATATACTGTAGTAAAGCTACTGATTCAGTGACCTTACTGTAGCCTGCTGTAGTTGAGGCAAAACACTTGGAATTTAAACATAATTATATATTGTTCAGATATTTTTATTTTGCAATTCATGAATTTATCCCATGCTTTTGGATACAATTATGTATTAATCCTGAAAAGATGGGGGAAATACCGAGTGTTAAAAACACCCACCTGCAAAGGCGTAACGCGAACGCCCTGGATTTTCCATCTGCGCTCATTCCTTTTTCATTCAAACGTTTTTCATCGCAGGCGGCCACAGGTAATACCTCTCACATGCAGTTTAGTTAAATCATGATATTTGAAAAGGTAAATTGATATGATGATTGTGAGAATCAGCTTGTTTTTTCATGATATTGAGTCTTGAAATGTCACCTTTGGCTATCCAGCTTGTATAGTTTTGGAACTTTAAAACAATAGGCTATTTGTCTCGTGATGTAATGCATTATTGTATTGATATTAAAACTAAAAGACGAGGCTAAGCAAGTTATTTAAATTAGAAAGACAAAAATATGGTGGTGTTTTGTGTTCAGTTTGGCATTGTATTAGAGAGCATACACCTGTGTGGGAGGCACTATAATCGGTAAAAAAAGAAAATAAAAATAAATAATTCTAGCGCTGTTGTTTTTTCTCATCCGGACCAATATTTTTAGGTTAGTTTAACAGGTTAATGCTTTAGGTAAATTATGATATTTATGTTTTAATTTCATTTAATTTATATTTATTATTCTAATTCGATTTAGCCTAGTCTTGACTCATTTGAATATCAAGACAATAATGCAATGCATTGAACCAGAATTATGTTTTGTGTTTAGTTTAACACTGTACTAGGGAACTGAAATTAATTCCAACAACTTTAAAGAAAATGTTTGTGAGTATAGGCGGTTAATTGTATTTCCTGGATAATTAACGACATACATGCATATGTGCTTGCAGCCACAGACAGCCGTCTTGCCAGTGGAGAGCGGAGATAGATAGATATCGATAGAGGAAACGATTTAACGACAATTAAAATATAAACGACTCGTATAGGCCTACACTCAAACATAGCCTATGCACAAAGTGGCTTCGAAAACTATTCTGAACCCTGCACATGTTGTTGTGATATAGACTCAATTTAACAATTATAAAATTGTGCTTTATGTCTTTTTTTTTCCAATCCACATACAACACCTCATAATAACAAAGCGAAAACACGAACATTGGGAAGTTAGAGCATAACTACAATGGCAAGCAGTGGCGGGCGGTGCATTTCACACCTAGGCCTTCAGTGATGTCCGACACAGTCCTACCTGAATTATTCTACCTCTTAATACCATCATTATGACGCCATGGCTCTAGAAACTAGACAGAAACACAGTATAACCGGGCGTTGCATCACCTTAACATAATCAGACAAGTACAACAGAGTTATATTAATATTTCCGAAGCATTTTTAATCAATAAATCCGCATTTACAATGAAGAGTGTGATCTTTAAGATCGCTTCGCTTGGATACTGTCAAAACTTTTAAATAAAAGGCACTTTTATCGTCAAGAAACGTGACAAAACAATTCAACAAGTCTCCTTGAGTACTTTTACTGCACAGCTGATTCACGTGCGCCACCCACGTAATCTCCACATCTCTTGCAACCTGCAACAGACGCATCAAACATTTATTTTATAAGCCTATATTTGTCATTTTAATTACCTATATATTAATTCGTTAATATTGAAACGAAAATAAAATGAATTTTAATTACCTATATATTAATTCGTTAATATTGAAACGAAAATAAAATGAAATAACGAAATAAAATGACAAAAATATATACAAATAAAATAAAAAATAAAATGCTTTGTACTCACCAAAACAACTTCATTTGAAAACAAAATCCATCCTCCTTTCTTTCCTCAGGAATACTTCAATTACTCTGTTGTACAGTCTGTTGAGCTGTAAATCCACTCGAGTGTCCCCAAAGGTGTTCAAAAGCACCGTTGCTTGTAAGTGCCCAGCCGTGCTTTGGTGTCTCGTTGCTCCCTTGGTTAGACAACTCAAGTTTGCAAAACCAGTGTGGCTCCAAACACCCGATCGATCTGTTGCAAATAGCAGGCATTGCCAGCAGTACAATTTGCAGTGCCTTTCGGAGCCTGTGAGCCAGGGGTACCGCTCATAGTTAGCGATCTGAAAGTGCCGGACAAACCCTTTTCCCCGCTGAGAAAGGCTCGCAAGAGTCGGGGTTGGCCGTTCTCTGATAATGTCTATCTTTTCCTGGAAAGTTCTTCTAGAAAATGGCGTTGTTTTAAGATCTGCCACCACATCTGCCTCTTCTCCCCCTTCCGCCATTGTAGCTGATTGCAGATGGTATAAAGATACGCAAATTACCTTGCTACGCATCTCAATAGTGCGTATCCAATCAAAAGACGTGCTGGGTGCTGACATCAGATTGAGCCTTCCAGCAGGCGCCGTTGTTGATTTTGCTCGCATCTACGTAGGTTTACTAGGAACGCCACAGGTTTTCTCGTTCCAACGTTAAGTTACAGGTCGAATTCCCTGCACCGTCTGTTGTGAAGGCGGGCAGATTTGGGAGCCCCCTAGCAACACATTTTGATTGGATAAAAGCTCTAACATAAAGGCCAGCCCTCCAAATCTCAATTGGAGACTGGAAGCAGCGCAACCAAGAGGAAAGCTATGAAATGAAGAGAATAGACTATGGGGAATCATTAATACATATTTGTGGAAAAAATATATTAAATAAAATGTATATTCTGATGATGTTTAGGCCAGCAGAGAAGGCCTTGCTGGCCCTGACGGCACACCACTGATGGCAAGAGTGGAAACACTTGTTTCCCAGTTTTGAAAGGTTATTTTATTTTATTTTAATTTATTTCACCTTTATTTCACCAGGCAGGCCAATAAGAACTCATTCTTATTTGCATTGGCGGCCTGGCAAAAGACAAAAGCCTCTTGGGGGGAGGGGGGAGGGGCTGAACACACGACAGGCAGCGGCACACATCCAAGCATTTCCAGCACAGTTAAACGATAGAAACATACATACATACATCACACCTCCTCCACTTACAGTCACAGCATCAAGTTAAAGGGACAGTGTCACACATCCACATAAACCCGCACACATTAAGCACAGCAGAAAGCACACTAACAGCATTAAAGAATTAGCAATATACAGTATGCAAATTTGGACAGACACAGGAAGTCAAACAGGCATGCATGGGATTGATTGATTGATTGATTGATAACTTTATTAGAAGATTTGCAGAAGTAGGTACATGAAAGTACATATTACATACAAGGTCAACTAACAGGATAAAAACCCAAGAAAGCCACTGGCTTATTTCAATTGGGGTCCTTGATACTCAATTCATCGTTACATGTAAGACAGACAAAAAAACTAGTACTATCTACAAGATAATACAGACAAATAACTAGTACTATCTACAAGATAAACATACATCCAACATGGGAAGAACAATACAACAAAACACAAGGTATGTACAGCGGGTAGGACAGGTGGGGACATACACCACAGGTGGGGGCGGGGGACAAAACACAAAGTATGTACAGTGTCAGTAGTCTCCATTCAGGTCATCGTCAAGTTGAGGATTGGGGGATGGGGACGGACAGACAGTAAGCAGCCAAACAGGTTTGGAAAAACCACTAGAGGGTTGAAAAACAGTTGCATGTGTCAGTGAGAATGTCCATGATAGAGTCCTTACAAGCTGATTTGGAAATGGAATGTTGGAGTGTCCAGTTTGAGTGTTTTCTGTAAATTGTTCCAGTCATTGGCTGCAGCAGCCCTGAAAGAAGATTGACCTTGTGCAGTGTTTGTTTTGGGAATTTCTAGGAGAATATGGTGAGTAGACCGGTGTTGTGGGCAGCAGATGAAATTTGCAGCAAGTGACACAGGTAGGGGGGGGAACAGACCAAGGATGGTTTTGTAGATGAGCATGAGCCAGTGGATATTGTGACGGGTGTGCAGGGATGGCCAGTTAACATGAGTATAGAGTGCAGTGGTGTGTTTTGAAAGGGCCATTAGTGGTAAACCGAACAGCAGAGTGGTAGAGAACATCCAGCTTTTGGAGTGCGCCCTTGCATGCTGTCCTGTATACGACATCCCCATAGTCTAACATGGGAAGGATTGTCATTTGGACAAGAGTTATTTTAGCGAGTGAGTGAAGTGAGTGAAGGTGGAACGCATTCTATACAGAAAACCGAGTTTAGATTTGACCTTAGATTGTAACCTGTTTATGTGGTGTGAGAAGGATAGTAAGTAAGTAAGTAACGTTTATTTATACAACAACAAGAGCCGCCCGAGAGCCGCCCAACAACAAGAGCCGCCCAAAGTGCTTAACAGATCAAATATAAAGATAAAAAACAAGATAAAAGAGATACAATAGGATAGGGTGCTGTCTAGCCAGATACCTAGTAGTATTTGTATTCAGTGACCTGGTCTAGGACAGCCCTATGGGCAGAGATCTGTGCCACTAGAAACTGATTTTGAATTACTGACATTTGAATTTGAATTGCTCACTTGAATTGCTAACTTGAAAAACCCCTAAACCCCCCTGTCTAACTGGCTCTTCTGTGCCGGTGCCCCTAACTGGTACACGAACACGCCACCCCCCGGGATGAGTGTGAGTCCTGTAACGTGGGTGAGAGACACCCAGACCGCAGCGCACCCGTTCTCCTTGCCTGTCTCCCGGCTCTGACTTAAATGTCCTGCAGAGTCTCTGACAGAGGCTGTGTTCGGAATGGTATACTAGCATACTGCATACTAGCATACTCAATGAGTATATACTGCATACTGCCTACTAAATTCATAATAAGTATGCGAAAACCAGCCGACCGTTTACACAGTATGCATACTGCCTCCCAGAATGCATTTCGCCGGGAGCAGGGGATTTAAACCTCCATTTTAAACCTCCATTGGCTAAAAGATGTAATTTTGGCTTTACAAGTGTTAACATGTCATTTTATGAATTTGTAATATGTTTTCAGGCGAGAAAGTAACCACATATATTCCTAAAATGTGTCCAGTTTATCAAAATAACCCGTTTATATATCTGATCTGACGGTTTTTTTCGTCTTCTGTTCCTAGCTACATTACTGCTGCGTTCGTAAATTCGCCCTGGAAATTTGATCAGCACTCTTGTCCAATCAAATTATCTGGTCCCTTTATGACGTTGAACCCAGTGTGCGCTCCGGCGCTCTCAGAGCGAATTTACGAACGCACCCTGCGTTGCTTACATATGTTGCTTACTTACGGAGTTCGACAGAAACATTGTAACATAATTACAACAAGTTGTAAAATGATTTGGGGGGGCAATATCTTTAGCTAGCTCAAGTAACTAGCTTACTATATTGTTGTCTTAACAGTTGGTAAAATAACATGACTAAAATAAATATATATGAGCAATAACATATCGTGGGCTTGCTGCAGCAAGAACTACAACCAACTTGTCCGTCTGAAGCTACTCTGCTGGGATCATTCGTGATTGGGCTACAAGCAGTCAAATACTAGGTGAACATGTGTGTAAGACACAAATAAACTTGGATTTCATGCATTTCAAGTGGCATATTTGTAATCATGACGTAGCCTTGTCTAAGAATACATTTCACCATGTTAATGCCCAGTTTAGTGAAAATACCACCGCTCATTCGTGATCAGACTTAGCTGGGGTGCTGCAGCTGAAGAGTATCAAATAGAGTGCAAAAAAGCAGCATCTGCACACTCAAATCTGTGCAAAAAACTATGTTTATTGCAAGCTTTCGGTCCCCAGGCTATCGGACAATGTAAACAACAGCTGTATGACAAGTTTGTATGACGCAGTTTGACGAGGCTGAAAGCGCACAGGGTTGCCAGATGGGATTTGCAATTTACAGCCTAAACTTTCTATAACCTCAAAATCCAGTAGCCCATTCGGCGGTAACCCGCCCCATCTGGCAACCCTGGACGCGAAATGCATTTTGGGGAATCAGTACTCCAGAAGTGTACAGTCGTAACACACTTAAATTGTCCTGGAAATATTGCTCGCATACTAAATTTCTCGCATACTCAAATCTCGCATACTGTACAGTGTGAACGCTCTCGCCTACTCAAATCTACGTCATATCTAGTATGAGTAGTATGCTAGTACGCTATTCCGAACACAGCCTCTGACAGCCTCTGAGTTCACCGGCAAGGCTACAGGTGCAGCCAATTACTAATTGGGTGAGCTTCCCTAGGCAATCACATTACACTACTATGGAGGACGAATTGTGCCACAATGAAATAGAATACACACATCGAAAATGCAATACACACATCGAAATGCAATACATGCATAGGTGAAAGTGGGCCGGAATGGTCCGGTGCTGCGTTCCGGCAAGACTTTCTGTGCCGGAACGCCGTTGGGGGAAGAGATGCAGCTGCCTGTCAATCAAAATCCGATTGCTGCAGAGTGCAGAAGCAATCACGATTCACGATCCATAATTTCCAACAAGGAAACACATGGCTGACGTTATGTTTCGTTGCGTCTATTTTAATACCTTTGAAAAGGACATGTTAACCCGCTTTACAGTAGACCCGATGCGACGCGACGTGGTTGGGTGGGCAGTACTGGGCACTGAGACAGTCCGACCGGGATTACAGTTGCGCCGTATGGAAGCATATAGTGGACCGAATTCAAATGTTAATGCAATTTGAGATTGCATTTGTATGTTCCACTTTTGCATGCATTCTTTCAGACAATATTCAAATTCAAATGCAATTCTAATGATTTGCATTTTCATTTTCATGTACCTGATGTGCACATTCGCTGTCAATATTAAAATGATAATGCAAAGCCATTTGACATTTAATTTTCAAAGTCATGCGCTGCTTTGTAGCTGACAAAATTCAAAAGTTCATTCTAATGTGAAAATGACTATGCAATCCCAAAATAGCATATTCATTTGCCACTTTTGCCTGCGTTATTTGAGTCAATATTCAAATTGTAATGCAATAATGTGATACGCAATTGCATTTAGGCCTACATGTTCTAGTAAACACATCCGCTTTGTAGCTGACAAAATTCAAATTGTCATTCTAATGTGAAAATGACTATGCAATCCCAAAATAGCATATTCATTTGCCACTTTTGCCTGCGTTATTTGAGTCAATATTCAAATTGTAATGCAATAATGTGATTAGCAATTGCATTTATATGTTCTAGGAAACACATCCGCTCATTAGAATTGCATTTGAATTTGAATATTGTCTGAAAGAATGCATGCAAAAGTGGAACATGCAAATGCAATCTCAAATTGCATTAACATTTGAATTTAGTCCACTATATGCTTCCATAAGCAAGCTGTGTTGCCAGATTGGGCTACTTTTGGTCACACTGGACGGGTGGATTCGGCAGCTTTTAGACTGGTTGGGCTGGAAATTGTCAATTCCATCTGGCAACCCTGGTAGCAAAATATGTGCATACGTATCTGGTAGCCTACTGGTACTTTCAAATCGCATCGTATTATTATTATTATTATTATTAATAATAATAATTACAATTTACAATACAAATACAACAATTGGGGGTCCCTCAAAGAAAATTTGGGCGTACTGCGCGCGCACAACATCAACCTCCAAGGCTTGATTCTGACCCAGGAAAAACCCTGGTATGTACTGTATAACATGATAGCCATCTATGCACTGTATATAAGATGATGACCAAGGGTATTTCTGCTGCTGACCAAGGGGTTGAGTTCACTTGATGAGGCCCAATTTTGTTTTAGACTCTGTAGGCTACTGTATTTGTTTATTAAGACTTAAGATATATTATCTGAATTTCTCTTGTTTTATCAAATGTTCCAATTATTTTCATTTCTTGTGCTGGTTTAAAATTGCAGGAAACTAGCACAAATAATTGTGTGGGAGAGAGGGGCCGCCGCTACCAAAACGTGCACAGTTTTGGGTCGCTCCACCACCAAAAACTCTCATTCCAAACTTTTGGTGAAACATGGCAGCCCTAAAGTGTTTCTAATTTCGACACCAACACCACGATGTGTGTGTTCAGGGATGCATGAAGCTGGGGGCAGGAGGAGAACAATATGAAACGATGAAGGTTGGGGTAGTAGCCTATAGTTCCTGTAAGAAACTCAAACCACTTTCACCCCTGAATACATGTGTATCGAAAAGCAAATGCGAAAATACGGAATATTTGTGCCGACAATTCTCTTACAGCCACTCCCCCCCCAGCCGCAAAACCAACCAACCAACCAGCCAGAATGTTATCATGTGCCTATCTTGCCAAAACTCGCATCGAAAATGCAATGCACTCATCTCGAAATGTAATGCACACATCTCGAAATACAATACGGCCTTATTGATTTCATTTTGGCACAAATATTCCTTTTTTTGCCATTTGCATTTCTATAGCCTAACATGTAGGCCTATTGCATTTCGATGTGTGTATTGTATTTCACGATTCGTCCTC
Source organism: Nansenia antarctica (assembly GCF_963989245.1). Classification (NCBI taxonomy): domain Eukaryota; kingdom Metazoa; phylum Chordata; class Actinopteri; order Argentiniformes; family Microstomatidae; genus Nansenia; species Nansenia antarctica. Next base: position 16,632,733 of record NC_137685.1, on the reverse strand, counting down.
CATATTAAACTGCAAAGGATGCTGCAACCCAATAGGCCTATCATCGATCTGGTACAATCAAAATCAATCAGTGCAAAAGAATGTATGTGAAAACACTAACTGTAGAGTAGCCTACAAAGTCATTGGTCCATGTTGGGAAGTTATAGCCATGACAAAACACTGTGCTTATTTCAAATGGGTTCCTCTCCGTGCGCACAGCCACCGGGCAGAGGAAGGCAAGCCGGTGTGCCGGTTGTCTTAAGTTAGGTAACAGAGAAACTGCCCTGAATGATTATATCAGACTCAATCCCACAGCATTAACTTATTACTCATTCAATTTATTGAAATACAATCAAGTTTACAAGAGAGGCCTGGTTAATGAGGAATGAATGAAGAACGCTAAATACATAAAGGGTTGAGCAAAGAAACTGCGTGTTTAGACTGTATCAGACTAAAGTCTACAGCATTACGATTGAAGTTATCTAAAACCTGTTGCATTGCGTTCGTTCCTGACAGATGGATCGACGCAGCAGGCTGGTGGTCCTTCTCCTGTGTCTTCTCTCACCACTGGGGATGATGTACTACTGGATGTATTACCCAAGTCAGGTGTTCCCCCAGAGCAAGACAGAGGAGGACACATCAGTCACTCATCCTCTCAGGTGGAGAATGTCAATATGAGTGTGTTTACATAATCCTTACCATCCTAAGGATTTGCCTGTCCCTGTGGAAAAACCCTGTCATTAAATCTCATTTTGTTTCTAGAACCTGTTTCCTTTAAAGAGTGTATAGTTCTTATATATGCATATATAGAGGAGTTATTGAGCAAAGCGTAGTACTACTTTAGTAGCTACTGTATACTGTGACGGTAAACCTACAGTACCCTTCATAAGTACTGGAAAGAGGAAGCATTGTGTCTTCTTTTACCTCTGTACATCATACTTACTGTATGATGAAGCACCTACCAATGAATTTGGAGGCATTTGTTGGTAGTTGAGCTGAAAAGATATGTCTGTACGCTCATTATGCTACTGTCAGCAGTAATATAATTAATCAGTAATTACATAATATCATCAAGTTTTATTGTTACATCACATTACATGAGTATTAGTACAATTTACACATTACATGACAAGTAGTAAAGTGGCTGTGGTTTAGGTAGTCCGTATACATATATATATATATATATATATATATATATATATATATATATATATATATATATATATATATATATGTCAATAGTCTACAGTAGGCTTGTTTATGAGCCTGATCGCCTGAGGGAAGTAGCTGTTGGTTAGCCTCTGAGTTTTGGCATGGCCAAGGTTCACAAACGAGGTGGTATGCTATAATTATAAATCTTGCGCAGATCTTTTTTTTTTTTACTTTAACCTCATAGTGATTGTTTGATTTCAAATCCAAACTGTTGGAGTATAGATCTAAAAATAAACTCTTTCCAATACTTATGTAGGGCACTGTATGTCATGCTGTTTAGCTCATTCCTGTGTATTTCCAGCGCCATGCCATCCAACAGCTCCACACCACCGTCCCCGTGCTCCTGTCCAGCAGGCTCGTACATACTGAGAGATCACCTTCCCAAAGGCCAGTATGAGGACCTCGTCCAACGGAGAGCAGAGGAGTACAGGAAACACCTCCTCAGGTGGGAGAGATGGCATTTATAGTGTAACTGTAGAGACTTGTTATGAGCGCAGGATGGCATTTATTATGGTGTGTGTGTGTGTGTGTGTGTGTGTGTGTGGTTGTGGTTGTGTGTGTGTGTGTGTGTGTGTACAAATATTTGAATTAAAATCTACCAAATATACCATGTCTGTCTCTTGTAGGACCAAGTCCAGTCTGAACAGGCTGCTCTTCGCTCCGTCTAACTCCCCTTTACAGTACCCCATCCAGGGATTCACTGTGGTCCCTCTCCAGAAGAGCCTCATACCAGGTCTCACACACACACACACACACACACACACACACACACACACACACACACACACACACACACACACACACACACACACACACACACACACACACCACTAGTCATCGTTACTTCCTAAACTAGTTATCAATGGCATTTCCTTTAAAGGAAATGAATAAACTTGTTATTCAGGTAACTTTATTTTCAACATCATTTCAGGTTTAGCTCTGCATGCAACAACAACAACAACAAATTACCAGGTTGGTTGGAAACTCAAGGGGCTTCAAGGGCCTTCGTCGCTACCGGGTGTAAAAACAACACGTTAGTTGGTGATGGTTCGGAATCTTAAAACCTGTTTTCAGTAAAGGTTTTTCAACATGGATACTGAAAATACATTGAATGAATGAATGATACATAAATGCTTTTACTGAAATTATGTCTATGATTGACCCTTATAGTACAGTGCTTCGCTATTACTGTCTATGGTGGGTCTCATCCAGGAAGTATAAGATGTCTATGGTGGGTCTCATCCAGGGAATATAAGATGTCTATGGTGGGTCTCACCCAGGGAATATAAGCAGTCTATGGTGTGAGCCCTGTTCTGTACCTGCAGGTGAGTGTTCGTGTGTCCAGCGGTGTCCTGGCTGTAGAGGCCCCTGAGCCTGGCCAGGTGGAGGGTCAGGGTCAGGGTCGGATCACTCTCCAGTCCCCCAGCCTCGCTGACCTCAACAACCTCCTGGAACGACTCACCTACACCAGCACTGTGTACCACATACACACTGGAGACCTGGGTAAGACCTGGGTTAGAACTGGGTTAGATCTGAGTTAGACCTGGGTTAGAACTGGGTTAGAATTAGTATAGTCCTGGGTAAGACCTAGGTTAGAACTATGTTAGAACTGGGTTAAACCTGGGTTAGAACTAGGTTAGACGTGGGTTATATAGTCCTGGGTAAGATCTGGGTTAAATCTAGGTTAGATCAAGATTAGAACTGGGCTAGAACTAGGTTAGACCTAGGTTAGAACTAGGTTAGATCTGGGTTAGAACCTGGTTTAGAACCTGGGTTATACCGGACCTGTATATGAATCTGCTACCGGCATCAGAAGGTCATAGAAGGTCATACTGGTGATGATTGTGATATGCAGTTGTTTCACTTCCTAGTCTAGACAAATGCACTTTGTTGTTTTAGTCACTCTGGGTAAGAGCGTCTGCTAAATGAATGTAAATGTAAAAAGAAACAAGGGGCCTGTTTGAATGTACTTAAAATATATCCTTCTGTACATGATTAGACTTGTCATCTCTCCTCTCCTCTCTCCCCAGCTCACTTCACATATGAACAGCACGAGGCAGTCTTCCCCATAGTCATCCAGCGACCATCGATTCCTGTTTTATATGACATGGGAAAAGGTAGATTGTTTTACTGGTGGATAGAAGGGGCTGTTACCTTTGCCACCCGGTACGCAAGGACCTGTCCCTCTAAGGAAGCAAAACAAAAGCAAAAAACATGTTCAATTGTCTCTTTCTGTTAGCAATGATCACACTCTCCAGTCAGATGTTTCCCAATTATTCTCAAGGTGTCATTGATGTTTAACCCCATGTGCCCCAGTGTTACGAACCCCAGATCTTATGGCTCTACGTCTAGGGGGTGTAGGGGGGGAGCCGTAACATAAAGGGTGTAAGTAAGTTGCCACTTAGATGTGGGAGGGAAAATAACTAAAGAAAGGCACAACACGAACGAACTAAAGTGCAATGATTTAATAAACAAATGGTGGTGTACAAAAACACAAGCCATAGGACAACAGGTAGACTATGAGCGGTGTCAACCCAAAGAAACAAAATTATAAAGTGAGACCCTACCAGTGATTACAATTCTACATAATGACAGCTGCTCCTTTGCCTAATGTATTTAACATAGATGAGCCTACGTGATGTAATGTATACCCAAGGGTATCTCACCTACGCCTGTTTCCTATGGCTAGTGTGTGACAATACAAATAGAAAATAAACTGTAGTCAAATACTAAATCATCTAAACAAACAACTAAATGGAAAATGGAAAAGATACGCACGAAATAACACAAACAACCTAAGAAACTAAGAGTTGACAAACTAACAAACAAAACACAACCAAACAGTCAACTAACAAGGAGACACAATGAGGAACATTTAAACAGACAGGCAGCCCTCTGATTGGATGATGAGCAGCCTTCTGATTGGACAGGAGTGGGATGATGAATGAGGGAATGATTGGCCAATTGACAACACCTGGATGGAGAATGACAGAGGAGAACATAGAAGTGGAAGGAAACACAACAAGAACACATGTGGACGTAACACCCAGCCTGAGCCTCCATAGTATCGCCTCCTCCCATCTGCCCCACTGAACTCTGAATCATACGTAGATGCCACCCCCTCCCCTAAGCGGGCCATATCACTAAATGGACCGCTTAAATACAGTATCTTAGCTGAACTTAAATACAGTATCTTAGCTGAACTTAATTACAGTATCCTAGCTGAATTTGCAAACTATTGATGCAGTCTTTTTCCATCACAGTGTGTACTAGACATGTTGATTTTGTTTCAGTCTTTGTATCTTGGTGTGACTGCTTTTACCAAGAGCTCTGTATGCAATGTAATTTTTGCTAAGTAAATTAACACAAATATAGGATTACTGGCAGCTTTTTTTTGGTGAACAAAATGTGTTTTGTTTTATTTAATACAAAATGTTCCTGGACAGTCACAACAACAATTTCAACAGACCTGTATCCTAGTATCCTAATTGTAACCTGTTACCACATGATAGGATTGAAGGGAGGACAAAACAAACTATTGTCAAAATATCTACCTTTAAATCAAACAGGATCTCCACCTTCCAATGTGATGTGTTTGACATCACTACAGCGTCTAACCAGAGTGATAATCTGTCCCTGTAGACATCACTACAGCGTCTAACCAGTGTGATAATCTGTCCCTGTAGACATCACTACAGCATCTAACCAGAGTGATAATCTGTCCCTGTAGACATCACTACAGCATCTAACCAGAGTGATAATCTGTCCCTGTAGACATCACTACAGCATCTAACCAGAGTGATAATCTGTCCCTGTAGACGTCACTACAGCATCTAACCAGAGTGATAATCTGTCCCTGTAGACATCACTACAGCGTCTAACCAGAGTGATAATCTGTCCCTGTAGACATCACTACAGCATCTAACCACAGTGATAATCTGTCCCTGTAGACATCAACTCCCAGGTGACCATCGTGACCAAGACGTTCCTGCGGTACAGCGAGCTCCAACGCCTCATCAGCAGCATCAGGACCTTCTACCCAGTCATGAAGATCATCATCGCTGACGACAGCCTGAAGCCTCAGAAAGTCAACAGATCCAATATAGAGCAGTACATCATGCCCCCGGCACAGGTACAAACCACACAAATGTTTCTTGTTTAATCATTTATTTGAGTGTGGAAAATGATGTGGAAAAAACGGTTAATTGTTTAATTGTTAATTGTAAGTTTCAGAAGTGACACATAATCATAACAATAATAACATATGTAATAATAATAATAATAATAATAATAATACAAGTAAAAATAATAGCAATTAACAGGGCCTTATTCACAATTTATGTGAGAGGCCACGCCCCCATGGCAATTCATAATTAAAAGCGACCATGTTGTTTGTTCAAATAGTAAACAAAATGGAACCTGGGAGCACTTCACTCTATTGATACTACATACCAAGTTTGATTCTACAGTTCTCGTTCCACCAGCTACTATACATCAAAGCAAACCACTTCCGCAGCATTCTATCAAAGCAGTGTCCTCATTGTTAGAATGCCATTAGAGTTGTTGTGAAACCATCCTCAATCTGACCAGTTTTTAATGTAACTGTACCTATGTAACAGGAGGGTGCGGTTGGGGGACCAACCTTAGCAAGACAATGCCACTGTGGGAATTACACCCATAAAAAAGTTTTATTGGAGTTTGATAGAATGCCATTGGAGTTTGCTTTGACGTACAGTAACCACAGAAATGTTCCAGCCACACAGGGCATATAACAACTGGGTTCCAGTAAACACTTGGCAAAATGCTAACACTACTTTATTACAATAAACAAAAATACTGGGCTAACTGGGGGGAGGTATACTAGCTATACAAGCTGGGGGCTATCCACTTGTGCAACTTACCACATCACGTGTATACACACTCTGAAATACAGCAAGCAAATAGTGCAAAAAGTGGTAATCACACAGTGCAACTAAGATCATCACGCTCACACATACAAATAATGTAATTAAGAATACAAGATCATACCTCTGGATCAAATGGGAAGGGACTGAGAGCCTGGACAAGCAGGGAGTCAGATGAGCAAATGCTGTCTCTCTTGTGGCTCATCGTCAAATCCTGCAGCCTACCTCTATGACGATGAGGTCAATTCCACTTATTACTGTAATTTACTATTAAAAATTGTTTCTAACACAAAATTCACTAGTAAGATTATCTATTTCTACATGGTATTACATGGCATTGACACAACACTAGGACATAGGCCTTTCAAAGTTGGCAATTTCTAACACTTGCTATAGCACCCCCATTAGGCCAATATTAGGTAGTATTAGTCCCCTAATAATACAAATTAGAATTTGTATTATAATAATAACTATTTATATTAACTGTTTCCTGGTGGCTCTGTTGTCTTCAGGGCTGGTTCGCTGGCAGGACCCTGGGCGTCTCCCAGGTAACCACAAAGTACCTGCTGTGGGTGGATGATGACTTCCTGTTTACAGCGCAGACCAAGATCGAGAGTCTGGTGGAGGTGATGGAGGCGATGCCTGAACTGGACGTGGTGAGGAAAAACTGGTCTTTATCGGTCTTTACTGGTCTTTACTGGTCTTTACTGGACTCTACTGGTCTTTATCAGTCTTTATCTGTCTTTACTGGTCTTTACTGGACTCTACTGGTCTTTATCCGTCTTTACTGGTCTTGATTGGTGTTACTGGTCTTCACTGGACTCTACTGGTCTTTATCCGTCTTTACTGGTCTTTACTAGTCTGTACTAACAAACATGACACTCTTATTGTTTTCAACAAAAATGCCAATGGTTTCTACTACAATACCATGACCAAAAAATAAAACCTGGATTCAAACCCAGTCTGTCTTGCAAGCATTGACCTTTTCACCAACTCAATCTGTTACCTCTCTCTGTGTGTGAGCAGGTGGGCGCGTCTGTGGCCGGCAACACCTTCCACTTCTCCCTGGTCTACGAGGAAGGCGACGGGGAAGATGGCGGCTGTCTGTATAGGAAGTCAAAGATCAAATACCAAAGCCTTCCTGGTTTCCCACAATGCTCTTTCACCGACGGGGTGGTCAACTTCCTCCTGGGTCGCACAGACGCTATAAGGAGAGTTGGCTTCGACCCCCTGCTGAAGAGAGTGGCACACTCGGGTGAAATATTATTATATATTATAAAATTATATAATATAATATTTTATTTGTTTATCCTCATTATCTATTCCAAAAGCAACAGCAGGGCTGCTCTTCCTGGGGTCCACACAAATCATCTAATTTAGTTGCACTCTCTTCCCATGCTAACGGTTTATTTAAAGTCACCAAGGTTTTATGAAAGGGGCAATCTGGGAATCAAAGTACCAATACAAAAAAATAAAATATGGATATAGCAATCCCAGATTGTCTCTTTTAAATATATATTTTTTACTTGACCTTGAACAAGTTGTTGTTTTAACCCCATTACGAATGCTTCAGGTATTATTCAGTTATTGGGAATTATCGCTACAGTATACTCATCCATCCTTCTTCTTTCTCCTCATCCCTCCCTCCCTCTGTTTCAGAGTTCTTCATGGACGGCCTGGGCAGCCTCCTGGTGGCCACCTGTAGTCATGTCAACATCGCACATCAGCCCAAGAAGGCAGGAAACAAGCTGTACTATAACTTCCGTTACCTGAAGGATGATCGTGAATTCAAACTGGGCCATCACTTCTTCAAGAACCATCTGAAATGCATTCGTTATGGATAGTTATAAGTCTAGTGTCCCAGGAAATATATTCATATGTGGCATGAGGAATTTCTCTGGTTATTTTAGTTTTACTCCCCAAACATTCTGTCCACGTCAGCCAACTGTCCTGAATCAGAATCAGAAACAGAATAGCTTTTATTACTCCTTTTTACACATGTACTGGGAATGTCCTGCGGTGGAGGCATTTTGGAAACTAATATCTTCCACTTTATCTAATCTATTGGGGATCCATATACCTTGTTGTCCGAGATTGTTGATTTTGAATGATACTTCACAGTGGCGGGCGGTGCATTTCACACCTAGGCCTTCAGTGATGTCCGACACATTCCTACCTGAATTATTCTACCTCTTAATACCATCGTTATGACGCCATGGCTCTAGAAACTAGACAGAAACACAGTATAACCGGGCGTTGCATCACCTTAACATAGTCAGACAAGTACAACAGAGTTATATTAATATTTCCGAAGCATTTTTAATCAATAAATCCGCATTTACAATGAAGAGTGTTAAACTAACATCTTTAAGATCGCTACATTACCCACGTCTGTCGTCTCGTCCACCATAATAGCGACAAAGGGTGCCTTTTTAATCTCCATTTTGATCTCTTCTTCCATCACTTCAGCAATAGCAAAAATCAGGTCGTTTTGTATTTTGCCTGACGTCCCAGTAAACACTTTGTTTGTGGACAGGTGGTAATGTAAATCTGGGTTGTTTTCAGCCAGAAAAGAAAGAAGCTCAACGTAGTTTCCTCTGTTTGTGGACTTGGCGCTTTCATTGTGTCCCCTAAATGAAAGTTATTGTTTACCCAAAAACAGGACACAATCGATCAGTATTATCGATCAGTCAACGAAAGCTTTCGTTGTGAGGCTCCGTTTCCCTGCGCCCTTTCAAAAGTTTCACATCTACCGGCATAGTTCCGCATCTCAATAGTGAATATCAATAGTGCGTGCGTAGCAATAGTGCGTAGCAATAGTGCGTATCCAATCAAAAGACGTGCTGGGTGCTGACATCATTGAGCCTTACAGCAGGCGCCGTTGTTGCTTTTGCTCGCATCTACGTAGGTTTACTAGGTACGCCACAGGTTTTCTCGTTCCAATGTTAAGTTACAGGTCGAATCCGCAGCACCGTTTAATGTGAAGGCGGGCAGATTTTTGAGCCCCCTAGCAACACATTTTGATTGGATAAAAGCTCTAACATAAAGGCCAGCCCTCAATCGGAGACTGGAAGCAGCGCAACCAAGAGGAAAGCTATGAAATGAAGAGAATAGACTATGGGGAATCATTAATACATATTTGTGGAAAATATATATTAAAATAAAATGTATATTCTGATGATGTTTAGGCCAGCAGAGAAGGCCTTGCTGGCCCTGACGGCACACCACTGATACTTCATCATTGGATCTGTCAGCCTCCATGTCTCGTGTTTTATTTGCTGGTCTTACCGCAGCCCAAAAAATGTTAGCATTACGATGGAACCCTCCACATACTCTTACGCGTAAACAATGGCTGCTGTCTTTCCTGGACATACTATACATGGAACAATCTATAGCCAGAACACATGGAGCTAAAGAAAGGACAATTCAAACATGGACCTCTGCAATAGATAAAAGAGGTGTAAAAATGTCTGTGCAAAAGATAAAAGAGCTGATGGAGTCAGTGTCAGACTGTGTTTGTAGGATGTGTTGTATGTGAATGTAACCTGTAATTGATGTACTATTATGATTTTATGATATACCAAATATAGTGTAATGAAGAACTATGGGGGGGGGGGTGGAAGGGATGTTATCGCCATGGGGGGGGGGGGGGGTAAGATAAGGAAAACATAATAATGATCAGGACAGACACTTATTTTGTTTGGTGTTATAATTGTTTTTTTCATGTGTACTGTTTTGTAATAAATAATTTATTACCAAAAAAAAGAATAGCTTTTATTACATCCAATGTACAGGTACACAACAGTAAAACTCTTTGGCATAGGTCCTTCAACATTGGCATTGCAGCAGGATACACAATCACAATAAGAGAATAAAGTAAACATCTTGTTACAGCTACAATACTGGGACCATTCGTGAGACTACAGGCAGTCAAATACTAGGCAAACAAGTGTATGTGTGTGTGTAACACACAAATAAATGAATAAAGCATTTCAAGTGGCATCTTTGTAATCATCACAACGTAGACATGTCTAAGAATGCATTTCACCATGTAAATTCCCAAAATATTGAAAATACCACCGCTCATCCGTGATCATACTTAAGCCTGGTACACACATATAAAGATTTTCTAAATCTTAACAGATTTCTTTATCTGATAGAGACCCCACACATGTAAATAAAAAATCATGGATTTAACCGTTTTGATCGTATTGTGTGTGGTGTGCTCCGATATTCCCTAACCCTAACCCTAACACCACATACATAAAGATCTGTCCTACAACAGTCTAGAGTTTCGTCCCCCAAGCCAGAAATCTCGCGTGATCAGGGTAGTAGTACGCTGACTGACCTGTATGAGGCAGCCATGTGCAACAGGGCAAATAGACTTGGGAGAAAGGCAAAAGAGTTGTCAGTTTTGACCACAGACAAGAAGACTTTTGATAGTAAATAAAATAATAAATAAATGTATATAAATGTATATAATTTAATAATAATATAATAATAAAAATATATATTATTATTTAATAATAATAATTTAATAATAATTATTATATATAATAATGTATTTATATTAAATATAAATGTAATAATTAATCAAATTAATAAGATAATCGGGTGTTTAGGATAATCTTTAAGGCCGATTTAAAGTTCTGCGTCGAATTTACTGCGTAGCTTACGTTCCCTACGTAAGGGCTCTCGCACTTTACACTTCTGCGTAGGCCACGCTGCAATTACACCGTCACATCGCTAGGTGGCAGTGTGTTTTCTATGCCCCTGTGCTGTGCCTCTTCCGGTTAGGAACGCAACGGAGCTCAAAGCTCAAAGCGGCATAATAGCGACCTTTTTGTTGTTATGCTTGTTGTAAATAAAAGTTCTATGATGCATTGAAATGACATTAAACTAAGATAATACGATGGTTATCATAATTTTTCAAATCTTTATTAATAAGTAATTACAGAAAAAGTAAATTACATTTCTATCATGGCTTCCGCATTTTGGCCGATGAGAGAGTCGGAATCTTGTCTGAATCATGTGCTACCAAGCGGACCAATCACAGAGCTGACGCGTACTTAGATTTTTTGAGAGGAGCGCGTCAAGGCTACGCATGGTCACGCGGGACTACGTAAGCTTACACGTAGCCTACGGGTCGACTTTACGCAGAACTTTAAATCGGCCTTTAGAGCCATCCGATAATCGGGTGTTTAGGATAATCTTTAGAGCCATCCGATAATCGGGTGTTTGCTGTCCTTGGTCGGAAGGGGGGAAATTGGGCCAAAATCGGTCAGATTATCTTTATGTGTGTACCAGGCTTTAGCTAAGGTGCTGCAGCTGAAGAGTATCAAATAGAGTCAAAGCAGCATCATGCAGCTATGTAAACAATAGCTGCATGACAACTTTGTATGACGCAGTTTGACGAGCCTGAATAGACGCGCAATGCATTTTCAATTATGTATGAAAATGATCCTCACGCCGCATAATCAGAAATATAGGCGAATCTAATATACCATCCGAGCATTTCTCGCGTGCACAAATTTCACATCCTATGCAGTGTGAACGCACAACATACTCAAATCTACGTCATACATAGTATGAATAGTACGCTCGTATGCTATTCCGAACACAGCCACACCCAAAAAATACATCAAAAGAGGGAGTTATTTGGAGAAATAGAAATAATTATATTCACCTGATACACAGTAATTCTAGTTTTACACAAAGTCATAAATGAGTATAATACTGATCATAACAAAATCACCCAACAATGTCTAATCATAACATAATAATTGAACCGTGTATGACTGAACAAAATCGTCATGACATGGTTATACCGAGTGAAATAGATTTTTGATAGATATATTTTTCATTTGTGCTGTGATATGTCACATATTACCTGAAACTTTAAACACTTAGAGCCTGCACAGATTGAGTATTGATTGAGTATTAGTCACCCAATAGTGCTTTTTGTAAGGATATTTTTAAAATTAATATTGTCTTTTTGCCAGCTATTCCTGAACATTAGACCAAAAGTCAGACACATGGGGAGTGCACAATACTAAAGCAGATGTTCTGCTGCATTGGTTTCCTCACAACAAAATCTACATAGTGGCGATTGTTCAATGCCATGCCAAAAGCAGCTTCATCACGATCCTTTGAATATCTGGATTTTTTGCCTATTAAAGAGCTGCATTATTACAGCATGCTCATAATTTCTACTATGATCTGAAGCCATACGTATCAACTTGGTTGGTAGTGGATCCCAGTAGTGGTTCCAGTTTCCAAATCTGTCTGCCCCAAATCCATAAACATTCACCTGAAAAGAAAAAAAACAAGTGACTTACCGTAAATCCTCTAATATTGTCCCGGGCCTTTATTTACTGAGGCGCAGAGAGCACCAGGCCTTTGTTGGAGGCAGGCTTATATTAGAGGGAGGCCTTTATTTCTTAAAATGAAACTCTCATGTACATAATCCCTTCATTTCCTGACATTGCACAAACCAAACACAAAGCAAATGCATTAACTTCACAGTTAAGTTATCGTAATAACAATCAGATTACCAGTAAACTGGAATACCACAGGTATTAACAAAATATAACATAAATGTGCCCAATGCCATATAAAAACTAAACAAAACAAATGGCAGACTGGCCAGTTTACAGCACAGTCAATAAGAATCAGATTCAGGGTCAATATCAGCAAAATATGGGGCACTGCATCTCTCACAGTGAAAATATGCATCCTTCACAAGAAAGCCATTTATAATCTATACATAAACCTATAAAACCATAAACCATTCATAATCTCTACATAAACCATGTGTTGATCCAATTGGCTGATGCCTTCCCACCCTAGTTGACTACATGGCACCCTTCATGATGTCACAAATGTAATAAATGGGAAAGATGGCCAGTGCCTTCTCTAGTCATATACTGTATCTCTATGGATGATGCTCATCATTAGACAGTCACAATTAGTCATTGTTCTATTCCCAGTGCAGGTTGTATACAAGTTACCTTAGCTGGGCTGTTACCTGAGCTGAGCTGTACATAAACATATTACTAGCAAAACATTCTTACTTTTATGGAAAGGAAGGCTTACCTCATCACATATGTGTATGGCAAGTATCAGTGCCATGAATCCAGTGGATGGATATCGGCCATGTTTTTTAAGCCAAATCTCACGAACATATTTCATGAAAGTTGGATGCAGGACCATTACCTTCATGAATTATAAATTACATTAGCTATCTCAATCAGTGCAGTTATTCCACAGAAGCTATAGACTGTACACCCTAAAAGGTGGTTGTGTGCACAACATTAGAATGATGGACACACAATGCATCAAAATGGAGATAACAACATATTTTGTCCTGTTGATATTTTGTCAGGGAGAAAGTACCGTAGTAGAGAATCACTCTGCAGTTAAAGTAATGTAATTCATTTCTATTGGCAAAATAAACTTTTAACCTCAATTTATGGACCATATAGTATTTGATTCATCTGAGACATTGCTAACTCATTTAATTAAGAGGAGGTCATATTTTCTCATTCATTTGACATCTTCAACTCTAGAGAAACCATACAGGAACTATTTCTTATTGACTCACCAAGTCCTTGTTGGCTTTGATCGTTGATTTAATTGGTGCATATGTGCTGTTGAATACAACAAAAACACTTCAGTTGATCATTTTGATGTGATGTCCTTTTTGTGTAATCATGGCTTTTAGTGTATACCTGTCATAATGTTCTAAAAGAGCATTTAAAGATCTTCAAAACATGTAATTAACAATAGGGTATCAGTAAATGAACTTCTGAATTCAGAGAAAGTTAGAAGTCCATGGTCACTCACTGCTTGACAGGAGAGCCTGTGGTTAAGGCACCGAGGAGCCACTGGAGGTCCAGAGTCTTGAAAGGGAACAAAACCAGATGAGTGGTGTTGTCCAGGTCCACAGCCTGATGTGGTGAGTGGTTCAGTGGTCCCCACATCCTCTTCAAAGCCTTTGGTAGATGCCTTGTTAATTCTGGGTGACACATTGAATAGGCAGAAGTTTACCCTCTATCGCCACAGCGGGGCATGTTGTAACATTGCAATTACTCAAGTAACAGCATATGCTTGTTTTTGGAGTCAATAAGCAAATGCCTTGTGTCATTATGTTGAAAAAGTATATGATTCTCTGATATGTCCTTGCCTCTATAATAATAATAATAATAATAATAATAATAATAACAACAACAACAACAATAATAATAACAACAATAACAATAATAATAACAATAATAATAACAATAACAATAATAATAATAATAATATAATTTTGGTTTGATTTCCTATACTAACTTTCCAGAGCTATTAGATCAAGTACATTTCCTCTCTCCACTGATCACTTCACTGTGCATCAAGGTTGTTTCTAAGGTCTTTGCACATTGATGCGTTTTTTTCGTATAGGCGTATGCGTATTTTAAAATCCGTCATCCGAAGAAAAACATCACGCATAGAGACCGTGCACACTGACGTCCGGTGCGTATTATATTAGGCTATATTGACGTTGCGAAATTTCGCAATATGCTAAAATGGAGTCATCAAGCAGTGAGGATGATTTTGCGCTCCTGTCACTTCTTGAGAATAGAAAAAGAAACAACAGTGGTCACTAATAGGTGGAACCCGGAACCCGGACGCCGTCCAATCCGGACCCAGACCTATAACCGATAAATTATTGAGAATTATTAAATTTTGATGGAGCGTTTCTATCTTATTCTGCGCAGCTTTTTTAGCCTTTACAGCACTGGTTTACCGGCACTAGTCAACCAATGGAATCTGTGCATTCTGATAAGCATTGTTGGCTCGAGTCAGTGAGATGAGATAGCCTACACACACAGGGGGTGACGCGACGACGAGAGAGACTACTCGAGAAATAAATGAGAGATAAGTCATGGCGTGCTCCAAAAAAAGAAAGGTAGACAGCAAAACAGAGCTTTTAATGAAGAATGGACAGAGTCGTCCATGTTCATTCTTCCCACGGGCAGTTCAAAACCCGTGTTTGATATGTTCGGAGACCGTGGTGATTATTAAAAGCGGCAATGTGAAGCCCCTACGAAACAAAACACAAATCGTTTGAGCAAACATAACCACTCAAATCTTTTTTACGTCCGTTTAAAAAAAATATATATATATATATATATATATATATATATATAGAACTCATGTTGTGTCGATCACGCTTGCACACCAAATCCGAAATATTCGTCTGTCATATTTTTTTTCGTAACAGGTTCTATTTTCTGCGTTTTTCGCGGCCGTCAAAAGCCTTTTGAGAGTTGTTTTTGACCACTCCGGCATGGTGGAGCGACACATCGTCGCAAATTAGAACTGCAGGACAGTTGGATTAATTAATGCTTACGGAAGTACATGTCTCAAGTATTATCTCGGCGGTTAGTCAAACAACATACAGGTGATAATTCACACAATATAATACCACGAAAGCGTACGGCACTAAACAATCACAGCATCATACTCAAATTCAGGCAGAAGGGCAAGGTCCGGGCAGGTGCACACACTGTCACAGACTGCCAATGCATCATATAGGTATAATTCAGTATGGTTATAGGTGTTTCTTTTTCTATTCTCAAGTAGTGACAGGAGCACAACATCATCCTCACAGCTTGATGACTCCATTCTGCATATTGCGAAATTTCGCAAAGTCAATATAACAAAACAAATGCATCGGACTCTAATAAAATGCATCGGAGGTCAGTAAGCAAGGTCTATGTGCGTAACGGTTTTTTCGGATAGCGGATTTAAAAATACGACAGAATCCTAACACATAGCCTACATTCACTGCCCAACAACGTGGTAATGAATGTTCCCTTAATGTGTTAAAGGGAACCCTGGTTATTAAGACTGTGCCCCACCCAAACATTTTAGCACCAGCCGCCACTGCGTCTTACCATCCGAGAGGAGGAACGGGAGTCTCCGTTCCCACACTAGCAGGCTCAGGAACAGCTTCTTCTTCCCTGCAACTGTTCCTCTGCTGAACCCACCACCCTCCCTCCACCCCCCAACAAGAGGAACATGATCTCCCAGTATCAGTGTACCCCCCCATACCTCTACTGGCTGCACACTCAGGACTTCAATTGAACTTTTTTGCACTATACTGCTTGTTTATACATACTGTATTTATTATGGTAATAATTATTGGTCTCCAATTATACAACTTACATGACATGTAACATACCACGAGACCTATTGCCCTTGTTCAGCTGTACATATCATATTGATATTCATCTCATGTATATATTATACTCATTTATTTATACTCACTGTAGTATCATGCACAGTCTATAATATCATGTCTTTTGCACTATGCCACTATTTGCACTATCTGGTTGGATGCCAAACTACACTTTGTTGTCTCAGTACTCTGTACAATGCAATGACAATAAAGTTGAATCTGATCTAATCTTACGTTGCAGAACGCACACATAAGGTTAGTAGAAACTGTTGGACTCTATGTTGTAACAGTGCCCTCTAGTGGGAAGAGGTAGTCTCAGTTGTGAATGAACCCAAATTATACCATCAATTATATTATTTTTGAGATCTTTTCAAACAACCAAGTCATGATACACACATGATCAAATGTATGAGCCACATGATGTAGCCAAAAGAACACACGTCTTGTGTCATGCAATTGAATGTATGGCTCAGGGAGGCTGGTGGAGGTAGACATCGGAGGACGGGCTCATTGTAATGTGATGGGATGGAATAAGGAACCGTTCCCTATTCCGTTCCATGCATTTCAATGAGCCCTATCCTCCGATGTCTACCTCCACCAGCCTCCACTGCTATGGTTATATGACTTCGTTTTGTAGGTCATTCAAGTTCATGTACAGATATTACTGACGGGAAAGGCATCTTGGTATTACCATTATGGGATTACTCTAGTAGAGAACACAGGGATTACATTGAGGGCCAGAGAAGGATAGATGAGAAGGTAGTGTATGCTCCCTGCATGCAAACTCAAAAGATGAAGAGCTCCATTGTGCGGGTATTGATCCATTATATTTTAGGGGAGGAATATGAAGCAGATGGAGATTGGATGTTGGATGTTGCGGTTGATCAATGGTGGACATAAAATGGGATTGAACCATGAAGCGTGTACTGTATTGTTAGTCAAACAATCCAAGCAGGTGCATATACACTTTACAATGAAGAATGTATGTTTACGTGTGATGTGTAATTGTATGTAAAATAATGTTTGTTTTTCGTCCTTCTCTCCCTCTTCCCTCTCCCTCTAAAACCACTCCTTTTACCTTCCCCTCTTCACATCCCTCCATCTTCCATCTTCCTCTCATTTCCGACTGGATCTCTGTCTCTCTGTCTCTCTTCCTCCCCTTTGATGCTCCCCCTAATTCTCATCATTATCCTACTCATCCCAAACAACATCCTCCTCCCCTCCTCCCACCTCTACCCCCTCCTCCCCTCCCCCCTCCCCTCTCTCCCCCCCTCTCCCCCCTCTCCCCCCCTCCTCCAGAGTGTTCCCACCCCGGGGCCAGGGCTCAGGCGGAGGACAGGCTGTTGAACACTCTCTTCAGCCGCTACAACAAGCTAGCACGGCCCGTGGCTAACACCACTGACGTGGTCAGTGTACGCTTCGGCCTGTCCATCGCTCAGCTCATCGACGTGGTGAGGGACAATGAACCGTTGATTTCACTCCTGTGATATTTACATTTACACTTTTGGCTTTTAACAGACGCCTTTATCTAAAGCAACTTACAACAAATATTGTTATTGATATGTGATATGATGCATGATCATCATACTAGAGATACAGATGACTTTAAGACAGGGGGAGACTGGTGGAGGTAGAAATCGGTGGACATGCTCAGTGTAATGCATGAAACATGTGTTGATACTGTTCCTGAATCCGTTCCATGCGTTACAATGAGCCCGTCCTCCAACTTCTACCTCCACCAGCCTCCCCCTGCTTCAGGGATCCTACGTTCCCTTATTATAATGAATTAGAATCTGTGGTGCTAATAGTACAGTATGACAGTTGAAACATGTGACCTTTCTTCTCAAGGGGTACCATGATTTTGCACTTTATCAGTCATTTAAGACCATGATCATACAGTACATATCCCCTTCCAACAGCCAACTCTGTCTCATTGTTCTTTTTCTCCAAGGACGAGAAAAATCAAATGATGAACACAAATGTCTGGGTGAAACAAGTGAGTATCTCTCCATTGAACCATATGGATACTGTCGACAATAGCGATTTTGGTGTCGAGGTGTCTGTTTGTTGCCATACTACTGTTGGTTCTGCTCTTTCAGGAGTGGTACGACTACAAACTGAGGTGGAACCCTAGAGAATATGAAAACATCACGTCCATGAGGATCCCCTCACAGCTCATCTGGAGACCAGACATCGTTCTGTACAACAAGTACGTTTCGGTTTTCACCCCAAAGTGTCATTATTGATACACTATAGCCCCCCACTATATTCCAGGCTACCCGCCACCCTCAAATACATGATAGTATATACATTTCAGGGAAGGCTGATGGAGGTAGCTGATACCTCAACCAGCCTCAACCTAATAAACTCCATCCAAATACCCTAAATACAGAATGCTGTACATATACATTCCATCCACATACTAACCATGGAGTTAAGATACTCTACCTCTCCATCTTGTGAGCTCAGAATTATTATATTAGAAGGTTCTTTCTCCGTTTAGGGTAGTTCAGAGATATTGAGCGTCAACGTTTTTACATTCCATTATGTTCTGTGAGATGGAACCATTGTATTTTATTAATTACTGAACTCAAAAATGTCAACATTTTAAAAATAACACCACACAGGCATTAATAAACACCTAATGGATCAGATTATGTAAAAAAACTAAATTTTGACAAAAATGGAGATAGAACCGTATAATTCTAACGTCACCCACCTGACCAAGGCCCACCTCTTCCACGACGGCTGGATCAAGTGGGTCCCCCCGGACATCTACAAGTCCTCCTGCAGCATTGACGTCACCTTCTTCCCCTTCGACCAGCAGAACTGCACCATGAAGTTCGGCTCGTGGACCTACGACAGAGCCAAGATCGACCTGGTCAGCATGGCCAGCAATGTGGACCAGGTGAGTGGCCAGCCAATGTGTACCAGGGGAGTGGGCCTGCACGGTGGACCAGGTGAGAATTCTGCTCTTTTCCCCTGTCATTCCATTCCAGGCTGTTATGGGTAAATATGAACGGAACGCCTTTATAATTTCTCACCTCTCTCTCTCTTGCTTTCTTTCTCTTTTGTTCTCTCTCTCTCTTTCCCTCCCTCCCTTCCTCTACTCTCCCTCTCTTCCTCCCTCTCTCCCTGCCCTCTTTCTCGGACCGCAGATGAACTACTGGGAGAGCAGTGAGTGGGTGCTCGTCAGCGCCGTGGCCAACTACAACATCAAGAAGTACGAATGTTGCCACGAGGTCTACTCCGACATCACCTACTCCTTCCTCATCCTGAGGCTCCCTCTCTTCTACACCATCAACCTCATCGTCCCCTGCCTCCTCATCTCCTGCCTGACCGTCCTGGTCTTCTACCTGCCCTCCGACTGCGGGGAGAAGATCACCCTGTGCATCTCCGTCCTCCTCTCCCTGACCGTCTTCCTCCTCCTCATCACCGAGATCATCCCCTCCACCTCGCTGGTGATCCCGCTGATCGGCGAGTACCTCCTCTTCACCATGATCTTCGTCACCCTCTCCATCATCATCATCACCATCTTCGTGTTCAACGTGCACCACCGCTCGCCGCGCACGCACACCATGCCGCGCTGGGTGCGCGCCGTCTTCCTCGACGTCGTGCCCGGCGTCCTGTGCATACGGCGTCCTCCTCCGGCCGCGGTCAAAGAGGTCGACGGCGGGAAGCTCGTGGAGATGATGCGCACCAGGGTCGGCCGCGGCGGTGGCGGTGGGGGGGGGAAAGGCGTCTGGGGTAGCGGTGTGTGTTCTGGGCCCGGGGCCGGGGCCGGGGACGAGCCCTACTTCTCCCCCTCCACCTCCTCCTCTGCCACCTCCCCTCAGGGTGCCCGGGAGGACAGCTTGGCCCGTTCATCCTCTCTCTCCCTGGGTCGGCGCACGGCGACGGAGGCCCCCCTGGTGGGGCTACTACCACAGCAGCAGCAGAAGCCTCTGGGTCTGGGCGGGTCACTCTCCTCCAGCCACAGCCAGTACACCATCCTCCTGGAGGAACCCCCACCACCACCCCACTCCTCCTCCTCCTCCTCCTTCTCTTCCACCCGGGCAGGCTGCTCCACACCGCCTCCTCCTCCTCCTCCTCTGCTCCACCCCCACCTCCCCCATCGCCCCAGGGAGAAGCACCACCACCACCACCACCACCACCACCACCACCACCACCACTGCCAGGCCAGACCTAAGCTCCGTTCCCTCAGTGTGCAGTATGGCCTGGGAGAGAGAGAGAGGCCCCAGAGCTCTGTCCGCGGTCGCTCTCGCAGCATCCAGTACTGCAGCCTGCACGAGGAGGCCTCCAAGGTAATGCATGGATGCTGGTTCAGGACCCCAGTTTAGAGGTGTGTGTCTGTGTGTCTGTGTGTGTGTGTGTGTGTGTGTGTGTGTCTGTGTGTGTGTGTGTGTGTGTGTGTGTGTGTTTATGAGTGTGTGTGTGTGTGTGTGTGTGTATGAGTGTGTGTGTGTGTGTGTGTGTGTGTGTGTGTGGATGAGTGTGTGTGCGTATGTGTTGGAGGGTCAGCAAAGGTAGAAGACAAATATCAGCTTGTCCCCCCCCCAACAAATCGAAAATGCTCATTCTATTCTATTCTATTCTATTTTCATTGTATTTCATCGCAGAGCTTGAATGGTAAAAGCCTCAGTAAGCCACAGCCTCCTCTATCCCAGAACCAGCCCCACCCCCTGGGGGGGGGAGGAGAGGAGGCAGAGCTGTCCTGTCCTGTGTAGGCGTCACACAGGAGGCGGGGGGGGGTCCAGGCCGGGCAGACGTCACCAAGACTGGAGGCTCCAGCAACTCCGGGGACGCCCAGGGTCTCCTCTCCCTGTCCCCTTCCTTGTGGAAGGCTGTGGAGGGGGTGCAGTACATCGCTGACCACCTCCGAGCTGAAGACATGGACTTCTCTGTAGGTGGATGAGTGACTGAATAAGGATACAGTATGGTGTATGTTTTGTGTTGCATGCAGCTACATGCTTTGAAAGAGAAATCAATTCTTTCACAACCTTATGGGTTCTGTGCTGTTCTACGTAAAACAAAGTTTAAATGATAAATGATGCCAGTGAGTTCATGATGTGGCTACCTTCTTCAAGGTCACATGACCACTACACAACAACACACTACAACAGAGTTAAAACCGGTTCCCATAATAAGGAAACATTATGATCATAATAACAGAACTAATAATCAACATTGTCTTATTCTCTGACTGGACTGAGACACGGATGTATTGTTGTGTCCATTGCCTTACAGGTCAAGCAGGAGTGGAAGTACGTCGCCATGGTGATCGACCGCATCTTCCTCTGTGTGTTCATCTTGGTGTGCATCCTGGGGACCGTCGGCCTCTTCCTGCCTCCTTGGCTGGCTGGAATGATCTAGAAACTCCATTCCTTTACTCAGGACTCAAGTTGTAAAAGACAATCAGGGGGGATGGTGGATTTGATCATATGGGGACAATTTTAGCATCCCCACAGCGTCAGTGACTTCAGTGTCAGTGACTTGGTAAAAATGTCATTGCATGTGTGCGTGCCCCCTCCCTCGCCCACAGTGTTTTACTCAATATGCGCAAAACTAAATGTTGAAATAGCAGTAATACCACGTTCATTGATAAAATGACATAAGGGATAGAAAGGGGGGAGGGCAGTTTTAGAAGGGGGATGATTTTGACTGTTTTTATTTAGGGGGGCCATGCCACCCCCCCTCAACTTGAGTGCTGCCTTTCCTTATCTCTTTGTCTCCTACTGTTCTTCTGCACTGACCTTATAGACCTGAACAGATTAAAACCATCAGCTGAAAGTCGTCCTCCCTCTTGTCTTCTTCTGTCCTGTGTTTCCAGGTCAGTATCGTGAGCTTAGAATTATACGGTTCTATCTCCGTTTAGGGTCGTTCAGAGATATTGAGCGTCAACGTTGTTTGGAACGTTGTTTGGAACGTTGTTTGGAACCTTTGTATTTAGGATATGTAGATAGAGAGAGGAGGACGCTGCTGCTTTAGATCATTGGGACGCACCTGGACTGGCTGTTGATACACAGGATATATTGAGGTCCATGAGCTATAAATAACAAATAAATGGCCAAAAGGACATTCTGAAAGTAAGTGAAATGTGTTTTTTTTAAAAATGAAAACTAACTTGCCCTCATAGCTGGTATTGCACTTTTGGGCTGAAATAACCTCAATTAAATCTCTGACACAGTTTTTCCCATTCCTCCGTGCAGAATTATTCCAGATGTGTGGTGTTTGAGGGGTATCAAGGACCCCAATTGAAATAAGCCAGTGGCTTTCTTGGGTTTTTATCCTGTTAGTTGACCTTGTATGTAATATGTACTTTCATGTACCTACTTCTGCAAATCTTCTAATAAAGTTCTCAATCAATCAATCAATGTCTTGTCTTGCATGCACAGCCCGTTTCAAATCACCCCACAGCATCTCAATAGGATTCAGATCCGGGCTTTCACTTCAGCCGTTCCAGAACTCTCCATTTCTTTCTTTTGAGCCGTTCGTTGGTGGATTTACTGGCATGTTTTGGGTCATTGTCATGTTGCATGGTCCACATCTGCTTTAGCTTCAGTTTTGCATGGTCTCACATTTTCCTCAAGCACCCTGTGATACAATATAGAATTCATGTTTCGATACTGGATTCTGATTGGCTAGCAACAGTGGTAAACACCCCCAACTCCCTTCAGTTCAGCTCCGACCGCATTTCCAGTATCAATGCGCCTCCCAATCAATCTGATTAAGAACACCTGTGCTGACTCCGCCCACTGTTTAGCCAATGTCAGTCGACAAATCTGGAGTGTCATTCCAAGGCACCAATCACGAACAAGTTGGCTCAAAGCCAAGTGAATGTGGCCAAGCCTACAATGCGGGAGCATGCCTATGTTCCCCGGGTCCTATGTTCCCCGGGTCCAGGCCCGTCACTATGGGCGGGCCTCAGGGGGCCAGGCCCCCCCACAGACGTGCTGGTGCCCCCCCAACTGGCAGCCAGATATTTAAAAAAAAAAAAAAAAAAAAAAAAAAAAAATGTTAAATGAAGACATTAAAATTGAGAAACAATAGTGTGTTTTTCATTTTGTTGGACGGGATTCTAGTGACAACCAATCATTTGAAAGTTGAAAGTTGAAAGTTGCACGTTACGCACGCTGCTGCTCCCGCCATTTCAGTTGTGTGAGGCAGGCGAGCACTGAGCAGTTGAGTGAAATCTGCGCTTTTTGATGGATAAAGCTTTTTGAATAAAGATGGATATAAGAAAGTGGATTACCGGTAAATCCTCGAAAGGTGCAGCTGCACCCAACCCCGATGGACATACGTAGCACCAGCATTAGCAACTGTGGGCAGCCTGACACTAGCACCCCGACGGCTACCACTAGTGAGGTAAGTCCTACTAGCCCAACTGTTAGGGCTAGGGCTACTACTAGCCTTGCTAGCCCCCTGATGAAAGTTTTGTTACTTTTCGAGCCACCAAACAGACTGCTACAAAGCGAGAACATGGATCTGTTCACTGCGGTTACTCTTGTGAACAGTGCATCTGAATGCATAAAATCACTGCGCACAGAGGATGAGTTTACTGTGCTCTGGGACCTCTGCTCTCCTCCAGCCTCAGCCACTGCAGAGGCTGGTCCCAGCTGTCCAACTAAGACAAGACGCACAATTAACAAGAGCTTTGGTGCATTTGTAGTTGAAGGAACGGTTGGACAGTCACAGAGGGACACTGGCGAAAAGACAGAGTTCCTGAGAGTGTTTTACAGTGTTATTGATGCTGTGCAAGGAGAGATGGATGCGCGTTTTGGAGAGCGCAGCTGCAAGCTCATTGGTGCGCTGGCTGCTTTAAACCCAGAGGCCGAGGATTTCATGGATCCATCGAAGGTCACTCCTCTCCTAAGATTAGCTCGAACTGAAGTGGTTGAATCTGAATATGCTGTGGCTCGTGGTGGGTTCCTGGTAAAGAAGATGGAGGACACCTCGTTTCCCCCCAAAGATGGACAATGGACAATAGCCAATATTCTCAGTATACATTCCACTCAGCACTCCAGGCCATGCCAACTGTCATCCAAGCTTATACACTCGCCCTAACTTTGGGAGCGTCTACCGCGACTTGTGAAAACTATTTTTCAACACTTAAAAATGTTTTCTCTGAGCATCGGCGCAGCATGTTGCACAAGCGCAAGGCTCAACTGATTCAGCTTGCCTTCGAAAAGGACCTCACCCACAAGTTCAAGGATGAGTGGAAGGACTTACTGATGAGGAGATTCAGCACTGAAAAACGCCGCCTCCTTCTTTTCTGAGCCGGGTGTGTGTGTGTGTGTGTGTCCGTGTGAGCACACGCCGTGGTGATGTTTTGCTAGTTGTATTCTCGACAGCTTTTTCAACTGGAGAGATGAGCTGTTTGCACGGTTATGCTATATTTAATGTGCTTTGTGTATAACGTGTTCAATGATGAGGATCTGGCTGATCCTATTTGCTGTAGATGGGTGGTTTTAATGTGATGATCACACGATCGGTCGGTCATACTGTATCCCTTTTGGAAGTGCACTGATTGCGTGCCAGTCTCCTAATTTTAGTTACGTAGGCTATCCCTGGCATTTATTTAATTCTTGTTCTTGTAAGTGTGCCGGGTTGGTGCCAATTGTTGACCTGTGCGCATTGTAATGCACAACTTGGCCTCTCCACGCTATAAAGTAACTTGCATTCAAATAATTTTAGCTTAGGCCTACTCGGGTCGACAAGGCCTTGTAATAAACCAGCTTCGCCTGTGTTTATTGTTATGTTATTTGCTGCATTCTGATAATTTTAGGTCTAGTCTTCATCGGTAGGCTACGTGTCCAATTTAGCCTCTGCAACCTACTATGCATGTCAGTGTTGCATGACGAATACCATAGCATATCGGATTATATAAAATAGTTAATACTAATTGTGCCCCCCCATGCAGTTCATTGGCCCACCCTAAGACTGGGCCCTGGTGACGGGTCTGCCCGGGTCCTATGTTCCCCTGTTTCTTAGCAAAAAAAAAAAAAAGGGTTCTATGTTCCCCTCTTCCGAAAACTTCCGAAAAAGGGTTCTATGTTCCCCGCTTCCGAAAAAGGGTTCTATGTTCCCCGCTTCCGTATATTCCCCGCCTGCCGTTGTGTCAAGCGACCCCAGGTGTCGTTATGTAGTACTGCATGTTTTTTTTTTTTTTTACAACATACACAAATACATAATTATACTGTTAGGTTTTTTTTTTTTTTTTAAACAACATACACAAATGCATAATCATACTGTGGATTACTATGTGTACAACATTATTATATGAACAAAATGATTATATGTACAAAACCTTTTGTAGGTAGGACACTATTGGACCTCGGCCCAAATCTAGTACTGAACCTGACCACCCATGCTAAACCATTTGGAAGTACAGTATACTAGGACTCCAATTCAGACACACTGGGGGGCTGTCACAAATCTACTAACTCTAATCAGCCTGGGGCCTCATTCATAACGGGTGCTTAGATCAAATGTTGATCTTACCCGTGTCGTACGTAGAAAACCACGTCAACGTAGTGATTTATAAAATGTCAACGTGAGTCAATTTGATCGTGGAAACGATCGTAGCTCGACGTCGAGTATTCAACTTGCTTACGTACATTACCTACTGGTTATGCGGAGTTATTACAGGCATGTGAGCTGCACTGGAAAAACGTTGCCTATTGTAATTCATGCAAGTGGCTCGTAATAAAATTAACGATGTTGTTATCAGCCGAGAAAATGAGTTTAATTCAAGATTGAAAGGGAACTAATGTTTATGATTGTATTTCAGTCTTTCTTTATATCCCTACGGAGCTGTCTATCTCTCTTCAACATGCCTATGCCTTGCCCGGCCACGCGCTAAATGATACTGGATTTCGAGTTGAGTCGGGATGAGGGGGAATGGCATCCCCCCTGAAATAAAAACAGTCCAAATCATCCCCCTTCTAAAACTGCCATCCCCCCTTTCCATCCCTTATGTCATTTTATCAATGAACGTGGTATTACTGCCCTCTCCCCTTCCAGACGCACGCCTATATAATATAGTATTAACGCCCTGTGATAGCGGCTCAAATAGCGGCTGAATGAAGCCAAGTGCTATAATATAATATAATACAGACAGTATATAATATTGTCAGTATTGTCTGTCTGTATTATATTATATTATAGCACTTGGCTTCATTCAGCCGCTATAATTGAGCCTCTATCACAGGGCGTTAATACAAACCTCATTCACCTGCGTTCAATTCCAAGTATGTTTGGTATTTATAGAAGGAAGCACGTACGCAACTTTAAACCATCTCAGCCCGTTTTATAAATAATGCTCACGTCCGTTTAGAAAAATGTGCTTACGTGAAAGTCAAAGATGACGTTCAAGTATTTCTTTATGAATGAGGCCCCTGGTCTCACACGGCAGACGTCAGAATTCGACGTTGATGGACAAACATTAATCTGCTCTATTCATACATTAATCTGCTCTATTCAGACATTAATCTGCTCTATTCAGACATTAATCTGCTCTATTTGTGGTGTTATGTTAGTTAGAACATAAGGATAATAAATATATGGTGTGACGCTTATGCTGTAGACCAATGGGAATGAGTTGGGGATAGAGGGGAGAGCATGCACAGTGGGAAAGCGGGCAGAGTGGAATGAATGGTGGAACTGGATGGTTAATAAAGTACGTGATATATAGTTAACAGTTGTCTCACGCGTTTACATTACGAAACACGACACTATTCAGACATTAATCTGCTCTATTCAGACATTAATCTGCTCTATTCAGACATTAATCTGCTCTATTCATACATTAATCTGCTCTATTCATACATTAATCTGCTCTATTCACACATTAATCTGCTCTATTCACACATTAATCTGCTCTATTCATACATTAATCTGCTCTATTCAGACATTAATCTGCTCTATTCAGACATTAATCTGCTCTATTCATACATTAATCTGCTCTATTCAGACATTAATCTGCTCTATTCACACATTAATGTCTTCACAAATGACCCAACTCTGATAGTCTTTATATCAAATCTGAGAATGAAATTCAGTATGCTAATTATAAAAGGGGTATGCTATTGATAATATGAATGAATGAATCAATGAATGGTCTTTATTGTCATTGATATAGTACTGGTTTACATAAATAAAGGCTATGTACACTATCCACTATACTATACTGTACAAATAAAACACTGTGCTGTACTCTATGCTATGCTATACCTATTCTAACATTTCCTATTCTCGGCAACCTTATGTACCCTAGGGTTGTCATATTGCACATAGTGTTATTGCACATTCATTTAAAGTGTCGCAGTTTGCAGGCTTGAAATGTACATATCATTGTAGCATGATATGCTAAATGTAGCATATCATTTAGATTGTTTTTAATGTATTGTTTTAGATAATTCATTATTTTAAAATATTATTTTCTTTAGATAAACAACTAAAATAAAAAATCTAAATTAGATGCTATTGATACTGCATAGACACACATTGATATAATATACTTGTATGTGTCAGGGGACAATGTTGCACTCTGATATTTAGTGTGTCTCTGTTGCGCCCTTCTTCTCCGAGTCACCAGAGGGCGTAACACCCCCTATCAATTGTTTTAAGGTCAATTGTAATTGAGCTTGAGTTACAAGACTTCCTCACATACCGGTATGTTCGGAACACATGCGTAGTGACAATGGCTCAAATAATTACTGGAGACCAAGGGGGGAAAATATTAGTTCTGGATAACTTTAGGTACCAGAAACACCGCACAAATTTACAGAATATTCGGTGGCGGTGTTGGAGAGAAGACTGCCGGACAGTTCTGGTTACAAACATCTTTGATGTAGAGGGGGTCAATCCCAACATAGAAGTTCGGGAGGTCCGCGAACATGTGCATGCCCCCGATACACAAATGGTGAACAATGCGCAATTTCGCCAAGTGATTACTGGAGAGGTGGTGAGAGAACCCACAGTACCAATCAAGCGCATTTACGATGCTGAGTGCGTAGGTCTACAGCGGGGCCGTCCCATCCAGCGTGGAGGTCGCGGGCGTCCTCCTCAAAGATTCTCCTCAGTTAGGTCTGTTATGGCCAGAGCCAGAGCTGCAGTAATCCCTCCCGTCCCAGCTACCGTTGATGATGTACGGATCGACGGTCAATGGGCTGAGACATGGGGCAGAGACCATTTCCTCCTGCACCAAGACAGTGAGTGGGGCATAGCAGTGTTTTCCACAGAGGACAACCTGAGACAGCTGCGACACTGCAGGACATTATACATGGATGCTACATTCAAGTCGTGCCCACGCCCATACAACCAAGTATTTACTATACTCGGGGACATTCATGGCTTCGTTGTCCCCCTTGTACATGTCCTCATGGAGCAACGTACAATTGGACACTACCGACAAGTGTTCCAGTGTGTCAAAACGTCACTCAGGAGAATCACCCACCACCTTTGGCGTCCGCGTAAAGTCATCTGTGACTTTGAGCAAGCGCTGAAAACTGCTCTTGAAACGGAGTTGCCACAAGCCAGAATCGGAGGATGCTACTTCCATTTCAACCAAGCCTTGTGGAAGAGGGTACAGGCACTTGGATTGGCTGGTCCATTCCGTCATGACCATCCACTGGCAGCAGTCATCCGCAAGGTTTGTTGTGTTCTGTCTGCACTGCTGTCTGTCCTGTGTTGTTTTGTTTGCATTGCATTTAGAAATGCTCTTACTGTAACGCCAAATCAAATTCCTATATGTGTATGCTTAATGTGTATGCATAAATGGCAATAAACGTTATCTCATCTCTCATCTCATCTCATCTCATCTCATCTCAAGGTGATGGCCTTAGGACACCTGCCTCTGCCTCTGGTCCAGATCAATTTTGATCTTCTCCTCAACCACAGAAACACCAGGCGTGCCCTGATGAACCACCCTGAGTTACAAGACTTCCTTGCGTATGTTCGTAACACATATGTCCATCCTGGAGCGGCCTTCCCACCAGCGATGTGGAATGTGTTCGAAAGAAACATGGAGCAAAGGACCAATAATCATGTTGAATGTAAGTGTAACAATGACAGATCTGAACAAAAAAAATATAATTTCATCTAATAACTAAATCTGAAGTATTAAGTTAATTATTTTATATTGTTAATATAATATTGTCTGCTAATTATGGGTTAATTCATTCTTATCCTATCACCTCTGGGCCTGTGCGTATATCGAGGTTTAACTATGAGCCGAAACAAAAATTAACGAAACATCAAACACAGCAGAGGACAGGAGGGCTCTTTAAACAGGTGGACGAGTTGCCACGTACAGGCGCGCTAATGATGATGGACATAACATCAGTCCAATCATGGGCGGGCACCGTGATTGAGAAAGGATTAAGAAAGGATTTAAAATTGTGAAAGGAGGAGACACAGAGGGGAAAATGTTCAATGTCAAAATGTTCATGCCAAACTAATAACATTTAGGGCCTGATTTACTAAGATCCCAAATAACGAATACTAATTGAAGTTCACACACAGGGGAAGTTGAGATATACTTCAAATAAGGCCCGCTATCTTCTACATTGGAAAGATCAACAATCCTCACTGCACACCGTTAGTAGATCAGCCTGCAGATGTAGAACCAGTTTGCACATTAATAGGCCATTAATAGGCTAATAAGTTATAATTCTGTATTTTTGTTCTAGCTTATCATCGTACTCTGAACGATGCTGTCCAAGTGCGCCATCCTTCACTTTGGAAATTCCTTCGGCACCTGAAGGATCAGCAAACGCTTGCAGAGGGTAAACTGGGAATGGCAGACAGAGGCCACGCTCCCCCAACAAGGAGACGGAAGTGGAGGGAGTTGGAGGCCCGTCTACTGAGGCTGAAAGGACAGTACATGCAGGGCCACAGAGATCTGGCTTCGTACTGGAGGGCTGTCAGCCGTAGCGTCCGTATGGGCTAGATTTCCACATTTATTTTGATAGCACTTTGGCCTATGTTGTTGTTATTATTATTGTTATTGGCCTAATTGTGTTATTGTTATTATTATTATTATTGTTATTATTAGTTAGAATAAGCTGTACGCCATTGTTTACGCCATCATGTATGCCATTGTTTACATGTTATTTAGCTCTTTCATTTGTTTTTGCCAAGTTATTGCTGTACCATAGTTTTGTTATTGAAAGATGTCTGTACCTTTCCAGTTTATATGGACCTGTTTACTTAGTAAGCCATATAGTTATTATTACAATATATGTGATGCCAGAGTTAGGACTGATAATTGCACTAGAGCTCATGTGTCAGGATTACCAGGTTTCAGCAGTGAAACAGTAGGCCTCTCCTTATTAGTGCCTGACTACTAAAACACTAGAGTGAAAGAGACTACATCTCTGTATGCCAGGATCCCCCGAGGATTTGATGTGTGCAAGAGGATGTGTCACACTCTATGTGCTACGGATACTGGCTAGTTACTTAGGGATTATATTATGGGATATGTGACACTGTAACCTAGAGACACACTGCGCTGTTACGTGACGTCCTGCCAATGGGATGTACAGTATTGTCTCAGGTTGGCATTTTGATGCTTGGTCTTGGAAACAAACACCATGTTTGCACAAACATTGTTTTTTTGTTGTTGTTGTTGGTTGCAATAAAAGCCTATATTTTGGATTGATATCTCTACTGTATTTATTTGATTCCGTTTGACCAAAATATAGAAAAAATATTTCTTTAATCCATGCATACAATTGCAAATGTTGGGCCGCTACCCACACGTTTAGCTGTGTTGCTCATTCCACAAATGCATGATCCTTACAAGTCATACCTCGTTGTAAAAGTGACTAATCAGCGGGTCATTCCACTAAAGGTGGATCAGTATAGCGGCGCTCAGGGAACTCGAGATTGGAAATCAAGCCTCAGGTGATTCCTCGAACGAGGATCAGCCTTGTGTCATCAGTGTTCACAGAAGACAGGCTTACAAATCTTCGATATGGGCGCGTGCACGCAGACATAAAAAGCCCTGAAGTGTCGATCTGTCGAAATGAAGATACTCCACTCTGCAGGGGTACTACATTTGCGCAGCATTCCGAATTATAGATTTTTATGAAGACGGAAAAATAAGATGTAAAATAGTGCAATACTGCCGCAATTAACAAGGCGAGGGAAATGGTTTGGCAAGAAATTGCTGACCGATTAAATGCGTAGGTCATACTAGCCCCAGTTATTGTTATATGTTCATATTTTAATAAATGAATATTACTACTGTGGTGATATCCGCAGCAGGCTACAAACCGTCATATCGCCACAATGGCCTAGTGGTATTGACTGCTGCCATAGGATTTAATCGTCATTTTATATCAGTGGTTCGAATCCCTCTTCAGGCGCACTTTTTACTGCATTTCGTTGTCTGAATCTAATCTAAAATCTCATCTAAAAAAGTATTGTAGGCTATAAAATTATGGTGCAGGCTAATTTACAAGAACTGACACGATTACAATGGTGTTTGAAACCTTTGCATGAAATCTTCGGTTAAATGTAAAAAAAAAAAAAAATGAATGACTTAGTCAAGTCTCGAACTCGCAACCTTTGGAACTCCAGTCCGCAGCCTTAACCACTACGCTAGCATGACAGCAATGCAAGTTGTTTCTTTTTACACTCTTTTCTTTATTGATATATCGATTTATCTATCACACTTTCAAAATATCAAGTTATCTATCACACAATCAAACTATCGATCGATCACACTTTCAAAATATCAAATTATCTATCTATCACACAGTCAAACTATCTAATCTATCTATCTCGTGTGAAGTGGGAACTAATATTTCCTAGGGAGGAACTATCGTTCGGGATGTAGTTTCCGCCTGTGAGCCTTTTTTGACGCGCGTCTCACTATAGCCTGTGTTTTCGATTTCGAAGACGTCACTCACTGTGCTACGAAAACTGGCTAGTTACTTAGGGATTATATTATGGGATATGTGACACTGTAACCTAGAGACACACTGCGCTGTTACGTGACGTCCTGCCAATGGGATGTACAGTATTGTCCCATAGG
Source organism: Nansenia antarctica (assembly GCF_963989245.1). Taxonomy (NCBI): domain Eukaryota; kingdom Metazoa; phylum Chordata; class Actinopteri; order Argentiniformes; family Microstomatidae; genus Nansenia; species Nansenia antarctica. The sequence continues at coordinate 16,600,371 of NC_137685.1, read as the reverse complement.
TTGGCATTTTGATGCTTGGTCTTGGAAACAAACACCATGTTTGCACAAACATAGTTTTTTTGTTGTTGTTGTTGGTTGCAATAAAAGCCTATATTTTGGATTGATATCTCTACTGTATTTATTTGATTTCGTTTGACAAAAATATAGAAAAAATATTTAATAATGTGTATATATATATCACTGGTGTTCTTTTAGGAATATAAGATTTTCAATTCCATCTCGAAAATGATCTATCTAGGGAGTTATATAAAATGCTGAGACAATACTATGACATTCATTGTGTTCTTCATTATTTCCAAGTCATCTTAAGACCCCCCCCAAAAAAAAAAAGAAAAAAAAAAAAATCAAACTCTCATGCAGTACCACATAACGACACATGAGGTCGCTTGACACAACGGCAGGCGGGGAACATAGGACCCTTTTTCGGAAGCGGGGAACATAGAACCCTTTTTCGGAAGCGGGGAACATAGAACCCTTTTTCGGAAGTGCGGAACAGGGGAACATAGGACCCGGGGAACATAGGACCCGGGGAACATAGGGATGACCCCTACAATGCAATCGTTAATGTTGTTTTATGGGACTATATTCTGTGGCGGAAGGATATATGTATTCTGAAATGATAGAAGTTGTGGAACAGCAGTCAGTCTTCGTCAAACGAAGAAGTGAGAGAACGTGCTGGTATAGAGATGGTAAGTAAGCACGCAGGTCAGAAAGAGAAGATGGAAGTACATCGGCCACGTGTTGAGGAAAAGCCCGGATGACCATCAACGCACAGCCCTCAGATGGACCCCTGAATGATGGACGAAGAAAAAGGGGACGACGCCCCAAAGAAACCTGGAGGAGAACCGTCGAGAGGCAGCGGGACATGCCGAGTCTGAGACCGGCGGCGTCAACTCGTCGGAGGCCCTACTCTTCACACCCGAAGAACAAGGACCTAAGTCAAGTAAGTCAAGAAATGATTAATTATTGTAAATAAATGAATTTAATGTTACAACTTACAACTGTGTCTTTTTAAATAATGTTACATCTGTGTATTTTTATATTATGTGGTAGCTTTTGTAGAAAAGCAATTAACCATTCGAGGGCAGGGGGTTGTGGAGACATTTACCACTGGTACAGGGTACAAGATTCAAGATTCAAGATTCAAAAATGCTTTATTGTCTGTCACAGAGTGACAGAAATTCTCCTTTGACAGGCAGAAGTGCAGCTCAAGAATACAATTTCCACATTAAAACACACATAGGTCACATACATTAATACATACAATAAAAACAGACAGATATAACAGTGTTTATGTAGTGCCTATTTAAAAAGTCTAGTCAAACTAGGGCTGGGCAAACAATCAACATTTCTTTTTCGATAATCGCAAGAATTAACGATCAATTATCTATTAATTGATACGCTTTTTTGAGCTTTTTTTTCATTTTTTTTTTTTTTATAAAATCCCTTCCCAGACTCATCCACATCTACAACCCTCTTTCTGCAGGCCTCAGAGAGCTCGATTTATCTCTCCATGGTGACACCACTCACTTCAACAATCAAGAGCAAACCAAACTAAATGTCTGAGGTTTAAATAAGACAGGCTCCTCCAAAATCCTCTCTAACAATGTTCTAATCATTTACACACAGAGTAGCAATACACAAAGTAGCAATACATGTGGGGGGTGTCTTGTTTTTGCTCACAAGAAAATTGCATTTCCATTAATTCCATTTTACAAATAGATTAAATATTTAAGAAAATAATAATTTCTGTTTCATTTGATTAGTTATATTACCTCCATCCATCAATATTGTTCAAATGAAAATCAAATGTCCATATGTTTAAATATGTTGAAAAAGACAATGGTTTTCATGTAGTATCCTATCTTTTTCACATGACAGCTGCCACTCGAACTGGGATACTTGTCTTAATTAGTGTTCCTACTACTACTACTACTACTACTACTACTACTACTACTACTACTACTACTACTACTACTACTACTACTACTACTACTACTACTACTACTACGTAGGAACAGTATTGTTATTGGTGGTATACTCCTTATTATTCTTTTTCCCCGCTTTGGTCAAATAGCTCAAAAAGTCCCTGACCGAAAATGCTATAAATGTGCATGCCACAACTAGAGAGCATCAGTAACTATGGCAGAAAGAATGACCATGATTAAACCATAGGTGGCGCTATAATAACCAAAAGTAAATAATTAACTTCAGAATGCTGGCATTTCCACCCCGGATGTATGAAACTTGGTACGTATGTGTCTTTCCTCATGGGGAACATATTTGCCTCAAGAACCGATAAGGTCCGCCATGATGGATTTTTCTGAAGGTGCAAAATCTGGCCAAACTTATAAAAATTAACTTAAAAATCACCTGTAAGTCTGATTGGTCCAAAATTGCATATGGACATGCATGGTGCATGTCTCTTCTTATGGTTTTAAAGGATAAGAGATCCATTCCAAGTTGGCGGAGAAAAAATATGACGGTCACAGTACAATTATAATGTCATAAAATCAGGATTTATACTGTGTAGACCTGTTCACAACAATACTACCAGACTATAACTGTGGTCCTATTAACAACAATACTACCAGACTATAACGGTGGTCCTATTAACAACAATACTGCCAGACTATAACTGTGGTCCTATTAACAACAATACTGCCAGACTAAATTGTGTAAACACTTGGGCCCCCTGTGGGGAGCATGCAGCGTCTGGCCAGTAGAGGGAGCTACAGGACTGGTGGAGAGTAGATGAAGACATGATTGAAGACTGGTTGGTGTCAATCATGTCATTGTCATTTGGCATTTAACTTGTGTGTTTTTTTTCTCTTCCGACAATCGGTAGGAAGTGATGGTGAGACCAAGACATAGGCCTACACTATGGACCAGTGATTCAGTAGGAGACATAGGCCTACACTATGGACCAGTGAAGACATAGGCCTACACTATGGACCAGGACAGCTTGGCCCGTGCGTCCTCTCTCTCCCTGGGTCGGCGCACGGAGACGGAGGCCCCCCTGGTGGGGCTACCGCAGCAGCAGCAGAAGCCTCCGGGTCTGGGCGGGTCACTCTCCTCCAGCCACAGCCAGTACACCATCCTCCTGGAGGAACCCCCACCACCACCCCACTCCTCCTCCTTCTCTTCCACCCGGCCAGGCTGCTCCACACCGCCTCCTCCTCCTCCTCCTCCCCTCCACCCCCACCTCCCCCATCGCCCCAGGGAAAAGCACCTTTGAAAAGAGATATGCAAGACACGTAATGAAGTGCTTTTGGGCAAACAATGATGCAACAATCAACAATACATTTTGTTGTCTTGGTGACGCCATGACGTATAATAACATAACGTCATCATACATTGATATATAGCCCATAACAATCATCAACAACATTCAGACACGCTGTATCTATCAGAGAGTACACGTATTGCGACAGACTGCGCTTACTTATCTATAGCCATGGCGATGTTACCGGACCGTTAACATGTCAGCCACTTCAACCAAATTCGTGCGCTTCCGCGTGCCCTTGCAGTCGTCTGCAAGCTTGGATCCAAGCTCGGTTCCAAGGTTGGTTCCCAGCTCGGAGCTTCAAGGTTTCGATGCGGTCATTGGATTGCAGCTCATGGTGTGTATCCTCTCCTTGCTCTGGCTCCTGAGCTGGATGATTAACCGGAGGAAAGGTGGCACCGGCGCGCTCCCGGCAAGCGAGGTAAACTGCGCGTCAATATTAATATTAATGAGCGTAAAGCACCGTTGGGCTAGTGCTGTGTGTTATGATTAGGGTTGTGTGTCAGGGCTGTGTGTTTTAATGCTGTGTGTCAGGGCTGTGTCTTAAGGCTGTGTGCTAGGGCTTGCGTGTATTTAAAAGGCTAATACTTACATTACATTCCCATTTTGTATTTGAACAGGAGGAAATCTCGACACCAACAATTGACCAAAAAATGTAAGTGTCATTAATTATGATTTGTCATAATTCTTTGTTAAACTAAAGTGGTTTGATGATAACATGAACAGCCTAAATGCCTGCTGTGTTAGCCAGAATGAGAGCCCTGTTTGTTGTCCTCCTGCAGAAAGCTGTTGTTCACAGACCAAATAAAAAAAAAGCGATTGGAGAAGATGCTGGACATCCTGGAGTTTAAGCTGGATACTCACCTGGGCTCTGACTCCTCCTCTGACTCCGCCTCCTGCTCCAATTGGCCCTCCTCCTCGGCTCAGTCGTCCAGCTGCTGCTCTCAGAGGCCCTGTAGAACGTGTCGCCATAGGAACAGAAGAGGGGGGGGGGGGACAGGTGTCCAGGCGTGCCAGACTTCTTCCAGTCAAAAAGTTCAGCCTGCCAGCAAGACTCCAGTGCCTGTCACAGTTCCTCTACGAACACGACCCATGACCCCCTGCTGTCTCTGGATTTTCAAGACTCTGACCCGGACCTCCATCACAACCAGCACAAACAAGACCTGACCACTAACCCCCACGCCACTCTCAACCAGAGCCCCGAGCAGAGTACTACCCACGCCACTCTCAACCAGAGCCCTACCCCCAGACCGGGCCGGCTGGTCGTGCAGTGGAGGCGTGGACCCCCGGAGGCCCAGTGCCACCCCAGACGCCCCCTGGAGTCCGGCACGAGTGCCTCCTGCCCACGGGCCAACTCTCCGTGCCAGCCTGTCACCACGGCAACGGAGGGCAAGCCCATCATGATGTTCCTGCGGGCCGCCTCCGTCCCCTTCATCTCTCAGGAGACCAGAGAGAAGTTGGAGTCGCACGTCCGAGGCAAACTCAGCCATCGTCTCTGGGGCTTCCCCCAGCGGGTCACCAGGTACGTGGGAGACCTGACGCCTCTTCTGGTGCCCTCGCTGGCCACGGGAGACAGCAGGGTCATGGGCCATGTGACCGGCTCTGTGTTCTCTCTGTGGGACAGCCGGCTGAGGGACAAGAGCAGACCACAGGTTAACCCCAACCTGAACACAAAGCCTAACCTGAGAACGGTCATCCTGCCCCAGCCGGCTAGTACTGGTGACACCAACCCTTCCCAGAGGGCTTTGCAGGAGAAGCAAGAGCCCAGGCTGGACATGAGCCTGAGGAGGAAGTGTCTGGAGGTCAAACTGTCTCACAATCAGGGAGATTCCCTCCATGAACCAGCCAACCAGGGAGGTACCCTCCACCAACCATGTCATCAAGGAGGTTCCCTCCACCAACCAGCCAATCAGGGAGGTTCCCTCCACCAACCATGTCATCAGGGAGGTTCCCTCCACCAACCAGCCAATCAGGGAGGTCCCGTCCACCAACCAGATCATCAGGGAGGTTCCCTCCACCAAACATGTCATCAAGGAGGTTCCCTCCACCAACCAGCCAATCAGGGAGGTTCCCTCCACCAACCATGTCATCAGGGAGGTACCCTCCACCAACCAGCCAATCAAGGAGGTCCCGTCCACCAACCAGATCATCAGGGAGGTTCCCTCCACCAACCATGTCATCAGGGAGGTTCCCTCCACCAACCAGGTCATCAGGGAGGTTCCCTCCACCAACCAGCCAATCAGGGAGGTTCCCTCCACCAACCAGGTCATCAGGGAGGTTCCCTCCACCAACCAGGTCATCAGGGAGGTTCCCTTCAGCCAGCCTATCATCAAGCAGCAGCTCTCCTCAGGAGGAAGGTACCGTTGTTTATGACCCAGGAAGCTTTGAGGCGTGTGGAGGAGAACCTGGTCATGAAACGCCGGAATAATATTCCGAAAAAAAAAGCTCAGTGGCTGTCAGTGGCTGTCTCAGTGGCTGTGTCAGCGGCTGTCTCAGTGGCTGTCTCAGTGGCTGTCTCAGTGGCTGTCTCAGTGGCTGTCTCTGTCACGTCCTAACTCTGTCACGTCCTCTCATTTGAGTGAGGATGCTGCAGTCATGGCTGATGCAACAAGAAACAGCAGAAAAGCTGGTTCAACCCCATGGCTCCCGGACATATTAAGCATTATATTTTGGATATGTTGGATACAGTGGAAGATGTATACATTAAACTGTCTATCTTTCTCTACATATTTCTCAATTTTGTGTTCCTGAGCTGATTGTTGACTTCATGTAGCCTATGGCAGAGGTTCCCAAAGTGGGTGCCACGGCACCCTGGGGTGCCGCAGCACCTGTCCGGGGGTGCCGCCAAATCTGCTGGTAAAAAAAAAAAAAAAGTATAATATAAAATTATAATAATAATACATTAATAAACGTTTGTTTATTACATGTGCAATGGAGTTCATAAGCAAATAAAAGATATATTTTTCAGATTTGAAAGATATTAATTTACTAACTAGGCCTACTAGTTACTAACTAACTACTCCTCACTGAAGTCTTGGACCAAGCGGTGAAAATGGTTAATTATGTCAAATCACGCCCGCTGAAGTCACGGCTGTTGCACATTGTGCAATGAGATGGGGTCCGAGCATGAGGGGCTCTTATTACACACAGAGGTCCGCTGGCTGTCGCGGGGCAAGGTGTTATCCTGAGTCTATGAGCTCCGAGATGAAACTGATCACTTTTGTCAGTGAGCACGACTTGCCATACAAAGAACAATTGGAAGATGAATCGTGGTGGATCAAGCTTGCTTATCTGGCAGATATTTTTAGCCACCTTAATGACCTCAACATAAATATGCAAGGGAAGGCTGAGAATATCCTGACAGCGACAGACAAACTGAACGGATTCCGATCCAAATTGAGACGGTGGCAAGACGGGGTGGCCAAGAAAAACATTGAAATGTTTACGTTGACGGCCAATGACGCAGCACACAAGGCAGCGTCTTTCTTGAATCTGATCGCTGCGCACCTCCGTATGCTGGAGGAGAGATTTGAGTCCTATTTCCCTCCAATGAACGAAGACTTCGACTGGCTCCGGGATCCGTTCAACCCCCTCTCATCAGCATCAGCCGCTAGTTTGAGCAGCAAAGCTCCAGATGAACTGGCAGAGCTCATTATGGACCGCACACTGAAGCTCAAACATGGTGAGCTAGGTTTGGATAGGTTTTGGCTGCTTGTGGGACATGAATATCCATCTCTCTCAGAGAGCGCCATCAATGTGCTTTTACCCTTCCCAACCTCCTACTTGTGCGAGCTGGCTTTTTCTTCTCGTCAAGAACAAGACACGCACGCGTCTGTCAGTGGAACAGGACCTGCGTGTCGCGCTGTCCACTATCTCTCCCCGCATAAAGAGACTCTGCTCCCAAAAGCAGGCGCATGTGTCCCACAACATATTTCTTTGCTTTGTTTCTCTCAATTTTTACAATTCTGTCATGATTATTATTGTTAAATTATTATAGTTGTGAGTTACCCGTTGTGAAATAATAATCTCAGAATGAGCATTGAAATGAGAATTACATTTTAAGGCATTATTTTAAGCCCCCCAAAAAAGCATTGTTCCATTGATTGATTATACAGGCCTTTGATATTTTATTTGTGTGAAGAATTCCCTCTGAGTCTCCTCCCATATTGTACAATCCTTGAGGGCCACAATGTTATTTAATTTAGCGATAGTTTGACTGACCTATGCATTCTTGCCCATCCATTACAGTTCATTTATGACTTTTATTATCTTGTTAAAATTCATTGGGGCAATACTTATGTATTATATATAAACACACATTTTCAAACCAATTCATCGTGTATTGTTTTTAGTTTAAGCTCCGAGGCATTTTTAAAATCTTCGTAGAGTTGGGGTGCCTTGGAGAAGGGGGAAAGCTTCAGGGGTGCCTTGGTTAAAAAAAGTTTGGGAACCTCTGGCCTATGGGACCAGCCTCATTTGTAAAGCTTTGCGTATAACTGGCGTAAACGGCTTGCGTACCTACACAAAGCAAGAACATTTACCCACACCAACATTCGGATTATCAGGCATAATAAACCTGCGTCAATAAAGAGCATTGTTACACATAACAAACACTCTTTACAGACGGCAGACCATCCCTTTCGAAGGCCTTGGCTTCCAATCGAGTCACACTCGAAAATGAGCCATAGGGGTAGAAAAAGGAATCGGGATTGGCCCTTAATGTATTCCTCTCTACCGGTGCCATACTCTCACACATCCACCAGGGGGACCAAACACTTTTGAGATTGCCAGTCTCAAACCCTTCCAACCTCAAAGCCAGTGCTAATGCTTTTAGTACTTCTTCCTGCCAATTACAATAAATAAACATCAACAAATCTTTGGAAAAAATAAAAATAAATAAAAGAAAGGTTCCAATATTCTAAGTTCATGATTATTATATTTGGTTATCATTTCCACCTTAAGAGCTAAGCTGTGCGTAATATCACCTGCCACCTTAAGTGCGCAGTGCATTCAGGACCGCATTGATTCAGATCGGAGAAGAAGTTGAAAGTACCACAAGTTTCTCATGTTACAACTCCAGTCAGTTAGCCAGCGGTGTGACATCAACAGTAAGGCAACAGTAACACTACTGTTATTTTATGAAACTCCGTTGTCAGATGTTGTTGTAATTGTTATTTCATTTTTATGAATCTAATTATGAGTCAACGACGGGTTTTGCAAGAACCACACATACACCCATTGTAGTGTTTGCAATCATCCTACCCATGACTGAACTGTACCCTGCCTGAACCCACTAAAGAAACCTGAACACAAAGTCAATCTCCTGTCATGTGTGTCCTGATCGACGCCCCGGGGGCGAATGGAGCATACTCTCATTGAACTATTCACCTTATACAGTCCTTTCCCATAACCTCACTAACAGCCTATTTATTTTCAAAGTTTTATTCTATTTTACTTTATCTGATAAAAGGCATATGAACGGAAATTAGGCTAGCCTATGTGTCACGCCAGAAGCCTACATGTAACCTCTTGCACTTTTCAATAAAATGTTATAAATCTAGACATTGTGGTATTTCTTTATATACGTATCCCAGCCTGCCTATCAATTGTTTCTCAATAAACAGTTATGTTCTCCTCATTGTCATACTCCCGAGTCCGATTAAGTATGATTTGACAGGCAGCTAAACTAAATGCCTTCCCAACCAGCGAGACCTGGTTATAGAAATGACGTTGTTTTATTGATAAAAAAGGGTAAAACTGGAAAGAGAAAATAGAAAACTCACGTTAATCCCAAACAATTTAACAGACTTCAGTTAACGTAATGTGGAGTCCGTTCATTGATCGATGCAGTCTGTTCAGTTCCCAGTGTGGCGCGCGTTCAGCGCTGGACATATGGCATAGCGCGCATGCGAATCATGAAAGCCTATATTATTATATTTATTATATAGCTCGCATCTACGGTAATCGTATCGGATGAGAAATAGACATTAAATGGCATATATAGGCTACACAACAGTAATCACCGCGACAAACATCTATATTATATTTTAATATGATGACCGGAATATCTCACATTTGTCCGGTAAATTGAAATCTTCCCGGACACGTTGACCGACACCAATTTTTTTCTAACGAAAACCCTGACACACACACAATAACTTGTGTACGTTCGTACACAACAAACAAAACCACACTAACAAAAAACAAACAAACAAGCTTCTAACAAAGCTAGATAGCTAACAAGCCAACACCTGTGTGGCTAGCCTAGTAAACACTGACACAGCTTAGCATGTAACTCAGTACACTAGTGAACAAACTAACACGTTTGGCTATGGAATGTGATTACATAGTTAACAAACTAACATGTTTGGCTATGGAATGTAACCTACTACATAGTTAACAAACTAACACATTTGGCTATGCCATGTAACTCACTGTCGGTGTGTCGGCAATAAACATACAAACTTGTACATACACACAGCTTAGTAAACAATGCAGAGGGGTATTCCACGTACGTTGATTAGTATATCAGCGATTAAAATAAAAGCGGCGTTCAGGCAACTCGTGAATGGGATTCAAGCCTCAGGTGATTCCTCGAACGAGGATCAGGCTTATGTCATCAGTGTTCACAGAAGACGAAAAATAAGATGTAAAATAGTGCAATACTGCCGCAATTAACAAGGCGAGGGAAATGGTTTGGCAAGAAATTGCTGACCGATTAAATGCGTAGGTCATACTAGCCCCAGTTATTGTTAAATGTTCATATTTTAATGAATGAATATTTACTACTGTGGTGATATCAGTAGCAGGCTACATATAGTCATATTGTCACGATGACATAGTGGTTTTGACCGCTGCCATAGTATTAAATCATCATTTTAAGATGATGGTTCAAATCCCTCTTCAGACACACTTTTTACTGCATTTCGTTGTCTGAATCTAATCTAAAATCTCATCTAAAAAAGTATGTAGGCTATAAAATGATGGTGTAGAGTAGACTCAGAGGATGTGTCAGAGTTGACTGAAGATGGTGCCGTTGCTGATGACAGCGAGGACACACAAGTAAAACAGCTCCAGATTAACCAGTTTCTGATCAGCCAGATGGAGAATCCACAGACCATGCCAAAGTACCAGAGGAACTAGCAGAAGCCTCAGATCTGTATGACAGTGTTATGGCTGCCACCATAACCGGGACAAATGCAAGTGAATTACTCCAGATCATAGCTCAGCGCTTGGAGGCAGAGAAGACAACCTTGGTAGATGACCGGACAGCATGGTGTCAAACGATGAGGTGTTTAAAAAGCTGGGCGCTCTACACTCAGAAAAGGCCACGGGCCATGACAATATTCCAGCCAGATTTCTAAAAGACTCAGCTGCCTCCATTACCCCAATCATCACCCACATAATAAACCTCTCCATCAAACAGGGACACGTCCCCCTTGACTTTAAAATAGCAAGGGTAACCCCACTGTATAAAAAAGGAAGCAAATTAGACCCAGGCAACTACCGACCTGTTTCTATTCTTAATTCCATCTCGAAACTTATGGAAAAAATAGTTTATGAACAGGTTGATAGGTACCTTACCGAAAAAAATCTGATGTATGAATTTCAATCAGGATTCAGAACATCCCATTCCACTGACACATGCCTTCTCTATTTGAACGACCACATCAACCATGAGGTGGACTCGGGCAAGTACTGCGGCATGGTCATGCTGGACCTCCAGAAGGCCTTCGACACAGTAGATCACCACATACTGTTAGATAAACTGAAAGCAATTGGGTTCGATAGAACATCGGTGGGCTGGATGCAATCCTACTTAGAGGGGAGGGAACAGGTGGTTAGTGTGAACGGAACACTGTCCCCCCCCCTCCCAGTGACCTGCGGCGTTCCACAAGGAAGCATATTGGGACCTTTACTGTTCCTAATATATGTGAATGACATGTCATCAGCATGTGATTGCAATTTGTTCCTGTTCGCGGATGACTCGGCTCTGCTGGTCTCTGACAGGGACATATTGCAGGTGGAAAAAGCGCTAAGCACTGAACTGAGTAGAATCTGCATCTGGCTAGCTGACAATAAACTATCAATACACCTAGGTAAAACTGAAACCATCCTATACGGATCCCCATCTAAACTCAGAAAGGCTGAAAATTTTAAAATAAAAGTGGGTAACATTAATATCACAAGAAAAGAGGATATTACATACCTGGGCTCCATCTTAGAGGCAAATCTTTCCGGAGATAAAATGGCAGCAAAAGTAATCAAAAAAGTGAACCATAGAACTAGATTCTTGTACAGGATATCCTCACTTGTCAGTAAAAACACACTGAGGACCCTATCAGGAGCTCTCATTCAATGTCACTTCGACTATGCCGTAACATCATGGTACTATAGAACCACAAAGGCCCATAAAACAAGACTCCAGACAGCCCAAAATAAACTGGTTAGGCTTCTGCTAGGCCTCAACCCTAGGACACATCTAACCGCTGCTCATTTTTTGACCCTTGATTGGCTACGAGTAGTTGACAGAGTGCAGCAGCTTGCACTGGGCCTGGTCTTCAAGATACGCTACACCACAAAGACACCCAAGTACCTGTCAACATACTTCCAAAAAGTGAACAACGTCCACACATACAACACCAGAGGAAGCTCCACGAACCACGTTCAACCGCGTTGCACCACAAACAAGGGGTTAAACTCGTTTGCAAACTATGCAGTAAAAATGTGGAACGCCCTTCCTATAATCTTAAAGGAGTGCAAAACACTGCCCACCTTCAAAACCACTCTCAAAAAACATTTACAGGAGGCTGCAATCCGTAACTGGACCCTCTAAATCAAAAATCAGATTAAAAGACCCGAACTACCCACTGTACATACTTTATGTTTTGTCCCCCGCCCCCACCTGTGGTGTATGTCCCCACCTGTCCTACCCGCTGTACATACCTGATGTTTTGTTGTATTGTATATCTAGTATTGTTCTTCCCATGATGGATGTATTTTTTATCCTGTAGATAGTAATAGTTATTTGTCTGTATTATCGTGTAGATAGTACTAGTTGTTTTTTTTTTCCCCTGTCTGTCTTACATGTAACGATGAATTGAAAATCAAGGACCCCAATTGAAATAAGCCAGTGGCTTTCTTGGGTTTTTATCCTTTTAGTTGACCTTGTATGTAATATGTACTTTCATGTACCTACTTCTGCAAATCTTCTAATAAAGTTTTCAATCAATCAATCAAAGCAGCACTCTGGCCACAGTACATGGAGATGATTGACCTAGTCCGTGCATTCATCAGATTGGAGAAAACTGGAAATTGGGATCAGCACCTTGATACCCTGACAGACATGATGCCATTCATTCCGGCTGCCTCCGGACATAGCTTGTATGTGAAATATACAATAATCCTATAATTCTATACCCGCGCACCTGCTAACTGTAACTTGAATACACAGCGAAAATGTGGGCCAAATACAATTCTCTTCGTCGTTGATTTGAATGTGAACGATTGATAGCTTTTCCAAATGTCTCTTAACTTTTTCTAGATCTTTGATGGTATTACAAACATGTATTTGATGACATCATTGGTTATTTATTGTTTAACAGATATTATTATTGACAAAATACTAGTACTTCTTTATTTTACATAAATGAATATTCAGATCTTTTCCATACCTCCAGAAAATGCGCCAAATAGAAGACACACATCCCCAAGTTAACAAAAGATTTCTGGAAGATGGTCTGCAAGTTGTTCATACGTCAAATTAATACTAGGCTGGACTATCCCCCGACCTTGTAATAGAACAAGCCCTCATGCGAAGTATGAAACACAACGTTTGGTTCTAGTGGATGTGGGTTCTTTCCAACCCTGCAACATCTGAAATCAACAATGCAATGAAAGAAGTGACAGGGGTAAACTATGAAACTAGTGAACAGCACAAGGACCGTTCTGCATCAACACAGGAAAGAGACAACGCAGACACTAAATAAACAGACATAGGCAGATATCAAAATACTTGATGATACTTGATTGTTGGAGTCACAAAATCTGTTGCCGGGTATGAACACCTTCAACACCTAATCACTGGTGTGACAGCCCATAATACGGTGAATGTGGACCATTCAAAAGAGGTTGGTAGAAGGGTCTTAAATCTCACAACATAGCTATCTATCTCACGGCATTTGATAACAATGTCGAAGCGAGAGGCGTTTATAGCTTCGGTCTGCAAAGAGAATGTGGAGGACTTTCTACATTTTGAAAAACTCCACGTAACTTTGGAAAGATTACACCACGATTATGAACAGCCTTCATTTAAAGGACATGGTAGGGAAAAAGGTGACAGAATATACCTTCAAGAGGAAAGCACATGCAGTCACCATGGATTACAAATCCACAGTCAAACTGAACAAATTATCTGAAGAGTTTTGTTGCGTTTTCAGTGAGGCCCAAGCTGAACGTCCGGCCTTCTGTGATGAAGCCGGCTGCGCAGGTGAAGCCAGGCCAGAAGAGGAGAGCGGCGGAGTCCCCCCGGTCTGCCGTCGCGGCAGTCAAACCGCTCAACAGCGCCTCCAGGGCGCAGGATGAGCAACTGCAGGAGCCGCCCTGCAAACGGAGACGGGTAAGCCGCAGATCGAGCCTGTTTGCAAATCGCTCAATGTCCAAAAGCAGATGTCCATTGTGACCCGAGTCCTAACAACCTGTGTTCTCGCCAGGTGTCCTCCCCCTCCTTCAGCACAGATGCCCAGATGAGCCCCCTGGTCCCCAGGAGCCCCCCCACCCTGCTGGGCCACGGCCCCAGCTGCAGCCCCCCCAGAGAAGAGCTCCAGACGGTCCCCGTCATCCAGCACAGCACGGCCAGCGCAGCAGCAGTCACCTCCAGCGCGGCCACGGCCACAGCCGTCACCACCACCTCCAACACGGCCGCCAGGGAGGCCTGCGTGGTCCCCCAGAGGTAATGGATGAATGCATAGACGAGTTTTGAAGGGTGTTTATTTTAAATGGACCGACTTATATAGCGCCTTATTCCAAAGCGCTTTACAACGGCCTCTCATTCACCCATTCACACACACACATTAATTCACACACCAATGGCGGCAAGCTTACCATGCAAGGCGCCGGCCCGCTCATTGGGAGCAATTTGGGGTTAAGTGTCTTGCCCAAGGACACCTCGACACATGGCCAGCCTATCTGCCGACCTTGCGATCATTAGACGCCAGCTCTACCTCTTGAGCCACAGCCGCCCCTTATTTTCATACCAGTAGTTTGAGTATTTTGACATCCCAGACCCGTTCACCATCAATGTGCAGCAGAAGCACTCCCCGAGGGTTACAGCAGCCCTCTTCATCTAGAACACACAACCATTACAGCTAGAATAACGGAGAAGGGAGAAGAGTGTTTTCCGGTTGTTAGCAGTGACTTACTTGTGGCCTGGGGGGGTCCAGTGGTCTAGCACCGCTGTCTACAGTGCACACATATGCCCATGTTGGCATGGGTTAGAATCTGGCCCGTGCCCTGCTGACATGCCCTCTCTCCCTTCTTCTCCTTACTTTTCACTGTATCTGTCAAAAATAACTTTAAAAAAAAAAAGCAGTGACATAATTGGTTAAATGAACCTCTCTTGTCTCCCCCCTCCTCTTCTCTCCAGCCCCACGGCAGTGAAGTCGCCCACCCTGCCCAGGCCCCGGCGGGCCAGCGTGGTCACATCCTCACGCCCCGCCCCCGCCAGCACCTCCTCTATGGACGACTTTGACGAGCTGATGAACGAGTTCACTGACTGGCTGGAGGATGACTTGGAGCTGGACCCCGGCAAGGGAGAGGACGACCTCCTGCTGGGGCTGTCAGAGATGATTGACAGCTAGGCCGCCCCCCCCCCCCATCCCCTATCCTCTAGTGACCACGTCTCAAATCACCACCCATTGAACTACCAATCACTGCCACAGGGGGGCGCTGGTTTTCCAGTACTTCTCATTGACCTCAGCGAGGCAGAGGATGTTTCTGAAGCGCCTCAGTTGTTTTTCCATGCTGTCTGAGCAGAGACGAGGGTTGCTTTCATGTCAGTCTGAAGGGAACGGTCATCACCATGGGCAGATTATCATCATCATTATTATTTTCTTCAACTAAAGTTCATGTTCAAACATTTATGATGTTTTTATTCTGTCGTTTCCTTTCATTGGATTGATGGTAAACCCTTGTCCTTGAACAATCAGCAGTCTATGTATTTTAATTTCTGCACATGTTAAGACTAAGAAGTGATGTATTCCTGTATGGATTAGAGTTTTCTCTCATTTTCATGTCATGGTCTTTTTTCCCTTTGAGTCCTGAAAGAAAATGTAAAGAAGCAACCACCTGGTTGGAGAATGATCTAAACACTAGTTTCAAACATCCTCAGGTAATTCCCAACTTAGCATTGTGAAGACAAGAGCCATGTGGTCTTGCCTGGTGTCACCTGTCATCCATGGATGTACAATCATGTGTAATTGTTGTTGCAGGAAGAGAGAAATTGTGTACTATGTATGCTAAGAAAGACAGTGGAAGTGCAAGTAGAACATAACTGAACTAGCAAGTTGTCATACAGCGGCACTTACAATAGCTCCTGCCCCCTACCATCTTTGCCTTGTCTCATGTCTAGGATCTGACTCTCCTCAAATCATGTATAATGTTATTTTTGTTCGCTTATGTTGCTGAGCTGATCATGTAAAAATGTAGACGTTTTGGAACCTGAGTAGGCTACATTTGTGTGGTGAGCGTATGAAGGTAAAGATGAACAGGAAGATATTCAGAAGAATATGTAGGTCATTTAGGGAATCAGTAACCTCTCAAAACAAATATTTGGATGTAAAAGTTTGGAGTTTGTCTTTTTTTCAGTTGTGACTTAATGCTATCCCACAGTTGTCCACCTTTTAAAAAATATACCAACCATGTTGCTTTGTATTTTTCTGTCTTGCTATTTCTTTTTTTTGTTTAATTTATGAATCTCACATTGCTCATAAAAATGTATTTGTCAAATGAAAAGAAATTTTTGGCCCATGTTTTTATGTTTTTAAACTTAACAGTGATGCATTCAAACACACACCAGCCTCTCACTTTTCAAATCCAACCCACCTACTGTTAAAACCTTTGTTACAAATAAATAGTAACATTTCTGGTCTTAAAATGTGAAAGAGCAACTTCTCAGGGTATCTGCGATCTGTCTAATCCTTTTTGTACTGTTCATATGCCATGTTGGAATTAAACTGATGCTTTCAACTTGTGTCTGCTACAGCATGTGAGAGTCCCCTGTCATTTCACTCTTGTTCTATAGCGCAAGATCAGTTGTGAACGTAATCTGATGTGCTGATCGCTGTTCTGTGGGAGGATCAGGAGAGGAACCTAATGGGTTGTGTATCTGTACATGCTTGCCTGTTCTGATTTTACATGACTTAAGTGTGTTGTATGAGAGACTGTAAATAATAAAAATGCTTTTATGGAAAGTATTCTTTTGCGCCAGTCTTTTTTGTGTGGGTGGTAGAGGGACCATGATTCAAGATCCAACATTTATGATTTATGATAAGAAATCCATCATGCATCATGCACAATGGAGAAACTGAAGACAAATTACTGATATTGCTGTTCAATGACCATTACAAATAATTATATGATTAAACACAATGATTCTCAAATAATGTCTAATGCCTAATAGGCATTGTCGAGAAGTGCAACTGGCTTACCTTATAACCCCAAATATAGTCACCCAAAATAGTATTGCACCTTTCAGGTGGTGTTTCAGAATGACTGGACCACCAAACAAATATATATAAGGCCTCCAAGATCTCCAGAGACACATCCCACCCTGGGTACGAACACTTTGCTCGGCTGCCCTCGAACAGGCGGTACAGGACCATGTTCGCAAGGACAAACAGACTGAAGCTCAGCTTCTACCCCAGGGCCATCCAGGCCCTGAACACAGCAAAGACCTAGGTTCTAGGCCCTGGACAATCTAGACAAATTGATGGCAGCTACTATATTGAAATCAAGTGTAATACTGAAACACAACTGTGTACATTTCAAACCTGCAAACTGCGACACTTTAAATGAATGTGCAATAATACTATGTGCAATATGACAACCCTAGGGTCAGGGACGCGGGAAGGGGGGTGCTGAGGGTGCTGCAGCACCCCCTAGCGGCAGGCAGAAGGAGCTCCTCCTGCCTGAATTTAAAAAATAAAAATATTATTCAAACAATAATTTAAAACAATATAATAACTATTGTTGCTTTTGGGAATAAAAATAAATGTGTTTTTTGTAATAAATGTAAAAATGTGTTTGTTAGTTTTAATGTTAGTGATCACATGGTCATATCTTGCTAGGGAATCTCTGAGTTCTTTAGCAAAAATGCTAAATCAGCCAGAACAATTGAAGTGGAGTTGGAAGAAGATGCTGAGCTTAACAACACTCCCATTAATGCTCTACTGTCGGACGTTGTTGAGAAAGAGCAACAGACGGCCAGAAACGTATTAGAACTGATATTCAGATCCATCCGATTCTTCGGCAGCGAAGGGCTTCCGTTAAGAGGCAATAACAATCGACATGGAGTGCTGTCTGTAATAATGGTCAACATCATGTTTGTGGACATTGTGGGACACTGTGAGCTGACTGGAAATTACTGTAAATTCCAACACATTGTTGGTAAAATATTTAACGTTACGTCTTTGTAGTGTGTGGGTGCGTGCGTGCTTAACTATTATTGCCCGTGCATTGGGGCCCGTCATTATGCCACTGTGTGCGTGTGAGCGAACGAGCAATCAGCGAGAGGGAGGGAGAGAAATCGTTATAATTTTTTCCCTGGCAATTTTTTCCCCTGTAGCGTATATAGACAGCACCTCAGCACCCCCAGTCAAAATACCTTCCCGCGTGCCTGCCTAGGGTACATAAGGTTCAGAGAATAGGAAATGTTAGGATATTTATAGCATAGCATAGAGTACAGCACAGTGTTTTATTTGTATAGTATACTATAGTGGATAGTGGATATAGCCTTTATTTATGTAAACCAGCTCTTTTCCCTTCTTGTTTTTAGTTTTTTTCCTAGCACCAGGGGAGCCCCCCTCCCAAATTTCGTTGTTTGGTACCTGTACTGTACTAATGACAATAAAGACCATTCATTCATTCATTCATTCATTCATTCATTCATTCATTCATTCATTCATTCATTCATATACCGGTACTCATTATATCATATACATAAACATTTAGACACATCTCCTCTCCGGTACCCCAGATGGCGCTGGTTCCTTCACTACTCGGGACACGGAGATCGGGAAACACACTTTCATCGTCACTTCCCCGAAAACTACGTAAACAATCGGGGATCGGGGTTGTGACAAGCTGACAAAAAACAGCTCCAGCGCCACACTAACATGACACAATTGGAGATGTTGAACGTGTTTCTCACGGACAGACTAACGGCGGCTGCCGAGGAGATCTTCAGGGCTGTGAAGAGCACCATAGCGAACTTCCAGGGGGAGATCATCCGCTCCAAGGAGGAGAACGACCGGCTGAGGAGGCTCCTGAACGTGGCTGTCCAGAGGGTCTTACTGCAGCCAGGTACCTGAAGCCTTTCCCTGCGTGATACGAGATCTGATTGGTCTAATTCGTGGTTAATGGTTCCATTTGTCTGATTGGTCTAATTCGTGGTTAATGGTTCCATTTGTTCTGATTGGTCTAATTCGTGGTTAATGGTTCCATGTGTTTCTCTGTTGCCAGGGAGACTCCTGTTTGAAGAGATCAGCCCACCACCCCAGGAAGAGGTCACAACCCGTCAGCTCTGAGTCTGACACAGCTGCGCCACCCAGCGATCCAGAAGTGAACTGATCCACCAGCCTTTAAACATGACGAACCATGGAGATGACTGTTACTACTTCTACTACTCCTTCTGTGCCAAGGTGAGAAGCACGACTACACACAGCAGAGGTTATAATTCATAGCTTTCAGTCACTTGGTTTCTTCCCTAGCAACCACCAACCTGAGTTGTTGTTATTTAAAAAGTATCATAGCAACATCGCTCAACATGGCGAGTGGACGCAATTTACCGGCTGCCTACTATTTAGACCACCTCACCCATGAAGAACTATCAAGATATACACGGAAAAGCTACACATATTGGGCACTTGCGACCCATATTTAGCCCCCGCGGCTGTGTTTGAACCACTAAATGCAGCCAAGTCCCTGCCTGATCTCGTGTTCGGTGACATCTGGATCTATCTGGTGGAGAATCCATCCCCATACACCGCAGCCAGGAAGGATGAAGGCTTTTAAAAGCACCGAAACTACAAATATTTCCACTCTGGTTGGGTAACTAATGCTGGCGTGTGGAAAGTGAAGAATTTCTTCTTCATCGTCAAAGCCAAGGTGAGTGACGTTAAATTAACCAATGCTATCGGTATGCTAGCTAACGTTACTTTACGGTCAGTGGTAAGCTAGCTCTAGCCTCTTGTCAAAGCGAAGGTGCCTAACGTTTGCCTTTGGTTATGCTACGTTGTCTAAATCTAACGTTACACAGCTAAATTACTCTATTGTGCTAGATAGCTCTAATTTTGGTAGATAGTTACGTTGATCACAGATGTTTACAGCTGGTGACAGCAGGGCTGACATTGATGAAATGAAATCTAAACAAAACCTCTGTCCGTGTCAGGTGAACCATACCTACTGCCTCAATGATCCGCCACTGACAGCATGGGTTGCTGTGGAAAAGGACGGATTAATCCGATTTGGTCACTGTGTCTGCATGGCAGGATTAGGAGAAGTTTGCTCCCACATAGGTGCCAGCATAACCTATGCCCTGCTTGCAGCTGTGAACAGGTATGATTTGATTTGATTCAACAAATGCATTATACATCACAGTAAAGTCATTTGTTAGGGACGTTACGACAAAGTTCGGGACTTATTTCCAGTGTGGTTCGCTTTACTACATCCAATTACATGCAGGCTAGATGGCACTGCATGCACTGAAAAGGCCTGCAGCTGGATTGAGCCCAGTATGGCATCCTTGAAACCATGCTGAAGCGAGCCAGATAAGGTTTACAGAGGTCCAGCGAAAGAGAGAAGCTGCTGGCTGGGGTGACCTCCCCCCAGCAAAGATACCACCTCCAACCCCTGATGAATGTACAGCATTCTACAGCATGCTGCATGCAACTGAAGACAGGGAGAATAAACCAGTGAAAAGCTGCGTCCTGTCTGTTGTCCCTGGCCATGCAGAGAGGTTAACACTAAATAATAATGATTGTTTGGTTTCCCAAAAAATAACTAACATGCCATGCCATCTTTAGACACACTTTATGATAATAATTCATTGCATTTATATGGCAACTTTTCTCAGCACCAATAACAATTTACAATGGTCTTTTCATTCACACTCGGGTTCATACCAAGGGCAGTGCAGCTGAACATCCCTGCACCTTTAAGCCAACTGTACATGCCCCAGTATCGAGCTTTATCAGACAAAGAACTACAGGCAAAGAGTGAAGAAATCTTTACAGGGTTGAGATTTAGGCCACATCAGTCAGTAAATGTGGTCATATCCACATGTCACAAACTTGTTACTAAACCTTATTTATTTCAATAAATATCTCGAAGCAGTCAATTATACAAGCACATCTACGAAAGACCTGTCTAAATACCATAGGCATTGACAGCATTAGTTCATCTCTATTTGGCCAAAACACAAGTGCTGGAACAAGCTTGGCATTCAATGCATCAATGGTGTTTCTAAATGTTCTGCTAGCAGTTGGAACGGAGACTCTAAAGATGCAGCTAAGCAATGCAAGGGGCAGGTTCATTTTGAGTCTCATAAGGGTTAAGACAAGTTGTTGGAAAGGAGAGACCAGTTGGTAACAGGGAGAAGACAAACATATAAACAACGTGTAATTTGGCATAGGTGGGCATTCCAGTCATTGTTATCACTTTTTCATCATCATTTTCTAAGGTGGCTTCATTAATGTACTTAATTTGATCATGTCCTTCAGCCGACGGTTCTCTTCCCTAAGGTACTTGCATTCCCTCTCCAGTCTTGCAACATTATCCTTGCACCTGTTGTTGTTACACTGCTCAGCCTCAGGAGCAGGTAGCTCTGGCTCCATGTCAGGTAGGCTTTGATCTGGCAGTGCTGGGGCAGCTGCATCTTGCTGCTTCTCCTCACGCTTTTTCATAATTTTGTTGTGCTGCTCGTACCTGTCCATTGCTTTCTCCCTTTTCCTCTTCTTGTTGGGTGATGTGTGCGAGAACACTGATGGAACCCAGTCAGGAGACAAAGGGTCGTCAGATTTGAAACCTATGAATCAAGGCGATAATAACGTTACGGCATTAGTAGCTAGTGCTAACGTTAGCAACCTTTTGGCAAGCCACCTAAACAAACCATGCAGAAATGATTAACGTTAGCTATGTACAGATAATGGCTAAATGCTTTGCAATTGTAGCTAATTATATTAACATTACTTTAGCTAACTTACCTTTGATGAAATGTTCGCTGCACAGTCGTGTGTGCTTTGATGGCATCCATTCTTTCTGTCCCGCTCCTGGTACACTTCGTTTGATGGCATTAATCC
This sequence comes from Nansenia antarctica, assembly GCF_963989245.1. Lineage (NCBI taxonomy): Eukaryota > Metazoa > Chordata > Actinopteri > Argentiniformes > Microstomatidae > Nansenia > Nansenia antarctica. The sequence goes on along the minus strand of NC_137685.1, from coordinate 16,578,510 downwards.
ACACATTTCTCCTCTCTTTATTTTCTTTTTCACTCGGTATCCTATAAAGACACAACCCAGGCCTATCTCCTCGCCGGTTTGTACACCCGATTGCACAGCAACTATCTGGCATGATTGTTTTCTAACCAATGCTACTGTGTTTCCTGGTGCTCTGCAACTTCACGGGCAGTGCCTTTTGCCCGTCAGGTGGGCGTTTCCACTATGCTGTGACGTCACATGAAAGCTATGAATATAGGGAAGTCGTAAACGGATACGTGTAAGACACGCATCGCAAATGAATCTGCTTCTGTATTTTGAGTTTGGGCGTTCACAGCAGTAGTAAATTGAGCTGCAGAGGGTAGATTACAACTTACTTGAATTCATTCGGGACATTTTGAAATATTTATGTATTGTGGTCCGACATCAAGTAAGTATTCTGTGCTGTGTGTTCTAGGCAAGGCACATTTATTTGTATAGCACATTTCACACAACAGGGGCAATTCAAAGTGCTTTACATACATTATTTAAAAATACAGCAAAAGGAGCATAGTAAGAAAATAAAAAATGACAATGAATAAAAGCAAATATAAGAAGTAAATAGATGAAACATTTAATTTAAGACAATAGTTAATGGGAAAAAAAAGACATTGATATAAGTGTTTGTTTGATCATTGAGGTGTTTGTGTTTCCTGGTTCAGGGAGACGGCTGCCCGTTCAGGCACTGCGAGGCGGCCATGGGCAGCGAGGTGGTGTGCAGCCTCTGGGAGGAGAGACGTGCTTCCGCCCCGTCTGCAAGTTCCGCCACAGGGAGATGAAGGTTAGGGACCGACCTAGCAAAAACTCTTAGGGGGCACTGTAGGGCTGCAACGATTAGTCGACATAATCGACGACGTAGATCATAAAAACTCGTCGACGTGGAATTGTAGTGTCGACTAATTGTATTAAAAAAAAGATTTTTACATTTTTTTACGGGAGCCATGCAAGAATCAGCTGGGTAAGTTTTAGCTAACGTTATATTGTTAGGGTCGTAATGTTTATGTTAGCTTTACTGTTACATGTTGGAAAACAACGTCTATATGGACAGGGCTGTACATGCTATGAGCGTTTGTGCTATTAATTTATTTGCCCTGTGGCACGCGTGTGACAGACAGAGGCGCTTGTATGTAACGTTACGTAGCAGGGGTTTTCCATGTTGAAGCCAGGAGACCGCGAGATGAAATGAAGTGAGGGGTGGTCGCTATTAAAATACCAGGTAGTCATGGTGGATGATCATGAATGATGCTTGATAAGTGAATGCTATTTCAATTATGTTGAGTCCACCAGCGAGCTGTCTGTAAGATAAACAGCGCCAAGCGTAGCCTACTAACGTGAGCTGTCTGTAGTCTAGCCAGCAATGCTAGCTAGCCAATCAACTAGCTCTGTGAGCAGCTGTAGCTTGGCGTAACGTTAGGTTAGATAGCTAGTTAAGCTGGATTTATGCTTCTGCGTCGCCATTTACGCGCAGCGAAAAGCCACACGACTAATCGGAAAAATAATCGACAGATTAGTCGACTACCAAAATAATCGTTAGTTGCAGCCCTAGGGGTCAGATCAAAATACTTATTTTGAAATGCCTCTGAAATATCCCCTTAAAGCTTTGCCCACTCGAGACTGTTGATTGTCTTGAGTGGCCATTTATAGAGGGGTATAGAAAGACCCTCTCTTCAAACCAGGTTCAGGGGCTTCATCCTCGCCCCTGGACGTGTCGGGAGGAACACTGGTCTAACCCTGACGGACAGTAACCTGAGCTTTCCCCATCCATACATACATTGCAACACATCACAGGCATGTTGCATAACATGTTCTTCTCTTTCTCTACTGTAGAAAAACAGAAAGCAGATTGCATGCTACTGGGAGAACCAGCCTACCGGCTGTCAGAAGCCCCACTGTGCCTTCCACCATGAGAAACCCCGCTTCGTAGACGGAGCCTGGGTCTATCCAGCCAATAAAGGTGAGGGGTAATCCCACGTTTGGTTATGCATCCTCTGAACAAAACGTGGCATTGTGACAACTTGGTGGATGTCAGAATGTGCTGGATCACCCTGTTCAAAAGTTTTCTGGTCTTGTTTCTGTGTCTCAGCTTCTGACGAGGAGGAGCCTCAGGAGGACCCCAGCCCTCCTGCTGCCACCCCCCTCCCCACCGCAGCCAATCCCCAACTCCGCGGGGTCATCAAGGCGGAGACTCAGGAGAATGTACCGAGCCCAACCCACCCGCCTGTGGTCATCAACCCAGCAGATGACGAAGATGAGGACGAGGATGGTAAAGACACACTCTCTCCTCGCTTCTCTGTTTCCCTTTTCCATGTCACTATTGAATGACTGGTTTGTTATTGAATGCCGTTGACCATGGGGTTCTTGTTATGTTTCGTCTGTGTGCAGATCAGTTCTCAGAAGAGGGAGAGGACAGCAGGACTGGTTCAGACGGATCCAGATTGGTCTCTCCCAGGAAAATGGCCTTGAGCTCCAGCTCAGGTAAGAGAGGCTAAAGATGATGAAGGAGAGAGTGGGGGGAAGAGAGAGAGAGAGGGGGGGGGGGGGGGGGGGGAAATAGCAAAAAAAACATGTTTATTAAGTTATTTAACACATTGGTGAAAGAAAGGAAAAAAAGCTTGGATCCTTTTGAATAGACCTCAAGTGGTAATTGTTATTGTTGGAAGAGAGAATCATTTTTTAATCTTCTGTAAATATCCCCTTAAAGCTTTGCCCACTCGAGACTGTTGCGTGTCTTGAGTGGCCATCATAGAGGGGTATAGAAAGACCCTCTCTTCAAACCAGGATCAGGGGCTTCACCCTCGCCCCTGGACCTGTCGGGAGGAACACTGGCTTCTCGGACACGTTTCTCCTCTGCCCTTTCTAGAGGGTCACTGTGTGGGAGTGTAACGTGACCCACATGTTTCCATATTCCTCTGTGATGGCCTAATGCTGTTGTTTTGGCACAGATGAGTCGCTGAACTTTGGCATCAGAACCTTGGAGGAGATTCGGCTGAGGAAAGCCCTGAAGGCCAGCATGAGGAGATCTGGTAAGAACGTCTCACCTGGTGCATGGACTGGCTTCTGTAGAATTACACTGCATTACACAACATTTGTGACACGTTCTACTAATGCTTATATCGGGATTTCCGCGTTGTTGAAAATCAATGACACATCGCTAGTCAACTAACACAGCTTGTTTTGTGAGCCTGCTAACAATGCAAATAGTGTTATAGTTAACTAGGTAGCAGTGGGGATTACTCACCCAATCCATTACATTGCAGTATTTTGGCTTGACTAGTGAGTTTGTGTTGTGATTCTCAGCGATGTAGTTCCGTGTTTCAAAATACAAGTCAGAACATTTTGATTGGTTGCCGATATGAGGACCAAAGCATTACAACGTGTCACATTTGAGAATCATCTGCTTAATACCTGCTTTGTCTGCTTCTCTCAGGTCACCCCATCGGCCAGGGCTCAGACCCTGCCCAGAGGAACAAGGGAACCAGCGGTGAGAAGGAGAACATCCGCTCCTTTGTTCGCCCGTCACTCTACCTAGCAAAAGATGGTAGGCATCAGAAACAATGTATCTAGATTACCTGGTGTGTCTTGACTACCTATATTGAATGTACTCTATATTTAATGTACTCTAGACGGTCTGATCTTTGGTGAAGACCCTGGGAAACGCAACGTCGCCGAACAGCTTGGGAAGAGGATAATTGAGAGAGGTACATTTGAGACTGGTGTGACTACACTCATCTCTATTCTGTGAAAAATCAAGCAAACAATCTGGGTTTTTTCATTTTAACAAAGAACTGATAACACTGACAATATACCTGATGGTATAATTCAGATTCATCCCCAACACATAGAGCTCTCATGACCTGTAACAACCTCTGACCTCTAGATGCTTCCGACGGCGGTGCTGACCTGCCGCTCAAACAGAGACTGGCTGAGCGTCTCGGGAGGAAGGTGGACGAGGAGGACGCTGACCTGGCCCCTCCGAAAGGTGAGGGCGATGAAATCACCACAGAACCTCCCAGGAAACACCTGACTCTTACTGGTCCAGCCATGACTGTAATTGGTTGTTCAGTTGGTTCAGGGTTTGCACAGGGGCAGGATAAACTCAGGCAACAGGACTATGCCCAAATGTAGTTGGTTTGTTTTTTTGTCTGACTTGTTGATACTGAAGATTACAAGTGTTTTGGTTGATGGTTATAGTATAGTACAGATAGTAAAATTGAGAGTGATTTTCATCTCATGTTTATCTCCATTACCTCAGCTCTGAAGCCTGTCAGGGACAGACTGGGGTTGCCAGCAGAAGAGCCCGCTGTGGTCACTGAACCAGGTACCGTGTTTTATTGTTTTTCTCCTGACATAAAAAATCTACTCTGAACATTATTATGCCACACATCTGAACTTCATTCATTGATTTCGTGAGGTGTCACTTATCTCCTGTCCCCCCCACCTCTAGCATTCATCGAAGCTGAAACCAACAGCGTGGCCCAGGCGTCTGAGGAGATTCGGATCGAAACCCTAGAGGAGATCAGGCAGGAGAAGGCAGCCAAGTCCCAGGGACGCAAGGACGACACCCGTGGTGCGGCCCCCGCCCCCCAGGTCACCAGCCCCACCAGCAGGGCCTCAAAGAGAGTCATCACTGTCAAACCAGCCTCCAAGATAGATAAAGACGTACAGATAAAGACCTTCTCTGAGGTCCTCCATGCCCGGAAGAAGCTGGAGGAGGACCAGCATCAGGGACAGAGCGTCAGGAAAGCCAGGCAGCCGGCTAACGAAGCCCCAGATAACCCCCAGGCCTCCGCAGGCACGGCCGTGCCCAGCAGGGCGGCCCCACCTCGGGGAGGAGTGAGGGTGAAGACCCTGGAGAAAATACGCAAGGAGAAAGCAGCCAGGATGCAGGCGCGGGGGAAGGAGGCTACTAATGGGAAGCCCCGGATTATGCGCGTCAACAAACCAGCATCTCCTGGTAAGATGGCAGCTTTTTCTTGAGACTGTTTCCATTAAGGCTGTTCTCATGCTGGCAGTTCACTCTCCACCAGGCTTTTACACACACTGACTTTGTTTTTATCCCCCCCCCTGAGATGCCATTACAGTTGTGGTGAAAGATCCATATGCGATCCAAACGTCTTCAATGTAGCTATTTGCAGAAAATAATCTTTCGCCTTAACTGTGATGTTTCATGTTTCAAGATATTTACACTCTTTCTGTATTTCCTGTTATCTTCTAAGTCGCTGCCAGCGCAACCACTCAGAAGACAGCTGAAGAAGTGACAGAGAAGCCAGTGGCAGAGAAGCCAGCTGAGCCTACTGCCAGTGCTGTTACTGAGGTAAGTCCATCTAACCTGCTCACTAGGGCTGGGCAAACGATCAACATTTCTTTTTCGATAATCGCAAGAATTAATGATCAATTATCGATTAATCGATAAGAAGTTTTATGGTAGTTCTGCTCTGACGTGAGGGTAGGTGATGTCACCTGTTGAGATCTGTGCTCTCTGTGATCCACAGCCCAGCCCTGCCAATGGGAGGAGTGATCCGACCAATCGGAGCCTGAAGGGGAAGACGTTTGAGGAGTTCATGCGTGAGAAGCGTCTCCGCAAGCAGCAGCTGCAGGAGGAGGAGGCGGCCTCATCCGCCAGCCAACCCGACGTTTCCGCCAAGGCCGAACCTGCGGAGAAAGAGGCTGCGGGCCCTGCCCTCGTGAGGGAGACGGGCGTGACCCCCGTCAGAGCGAAGAGCGAGAAAGTGACAACTCCAAACCCTTCATTCCCCTCCTCCCCCACTCTCACCCTGGAGGCCCCTGCCCCTGCTCCGGCACCCAGCAGGGCGGCCCCACCTCGGGGAGGAGTGAGGGTGAAGACCCTGGAGGAAATACGCAAGGAGAAAGCAGCCAGGATGCAGGCGCGGGGGAAGGAGGCTACTAATGGGAAGCCCCGGATTATGCGCGTCAACAAACCAGCATCTCCTGGTAAGATGGCAGCTTTTTCTTGAGACGGTTTCCATTAAGGCTGTTCTCATGCTGGCAGTTCACTCTCCACCAGGCTTTTACACACACTGACTTTGTTTTTATCCCCCCCCCTGAGATGCCATTACAGTTGTGGTGAAAGATCCATATGCGATCCAAACGTCTTCAATGTAGCTATTTGCTAGGGGTGTAACGGATCACCTAACTCACGGATCGGATCGTGTCACGGTTTTTGAGTCACGGATCGAATCATTTTTCGGATCAACACAAAACATTTTTGTTTTTATAAAAACTGCTTTTTCCTTGAATTCTGTAAAAACACCACTTTTACTATGTGACAAAAACCAACAACATTCAAGATGTCAAAACTGGTAATATATACATACATATATATACATATATATATATAATATATATAACATATTCTACACTCAAACATTACATAATTATACTGAAATACACTCAATTTAAATGATAGGAGAGAGGGAGGAGGCGCCTGGTTGCAGCAGTGAATCACTGGGCTCTTTAAAGCAGATGAATAAACATGTTTTATGCCACTTTTAACTAAGTAATAAAGTGAACCCTTATTTTGAACATGGTATGAAAAAAATGCCTACATTATCAGAAGTTGTCGAGCTACCTTTTTCGTGCCTCCCGTCATAGTTGACAGAGAAGCCAAAGTGCTCCCATACATGGGATTTAAATGACGAGGGAGGCATTTCGAGTTCTTCTCCGCCGAACAATGTAACATGATACACTTGGGCCGCGTTCGTAAATTCGCTTTGAGAGCGCCGGAGCGCACACTGGGTCCGACGTCATAAAGGGACCAAGTAATTTGATTGGACAAGAGGCGTTCCTTGAACGCTGATCAGATTCCAGAGCGGATTTACGAACGCAGCCTTGTTGTTGTGGATTCCCAGCTTCACGTGTAGTGAGCAAACAACGGATTCTTTTTCTTTCGCATTATCAACCTATCATTGCGCTTTAGAGTAAAACAAAGCCCGCAACTGTCGCGTCTATCTTTTCATGGCAACTCTACATTGTGATTTACAAGAGATATTAAGTAAGATATTAAGTAATATTATTACTTGTTAACAGTGATACAGTATATAGGTTTGCTTCTCTGTCCACTTTATCCAAGCTAGACCCCCTGTATCATTCGGTTCTAAGATACATCACCAATAGTGCCTTCAGGACCCATCACTGTACACTGTATAGTCTGGTTGGATGGCCATCTCTTTCTGTCAGAAGGCTCCAACACTGGTACACTCTTGTGTTTAAAATCATCTCTGGCTTCTTACCGAATTATCTGGGCCTGAAGTTCATCCCTATACCGAGTGGCTCGGGTCTCAGGTCTCGTAGATGGCTGCAATACAAGGTGCCACTTATCATGAACAATGTTGGAAGGGCAAGCTTGTCTTATTATGGCCCTTGGTCTTGGAATGACCTACAGACTACTTTTAAATTAGAGGCCCTTATTTCCATAAGTATCTTCAAGCGTAGATTAAAGGATGTGGTCACCGCTCGCTGTACCTGCTTTGGTTAGACTTCTCAATGTTTTAATCACCTTGTAAATACCCCTACCATTGTTTGTCTATCGTATTGTTGCCACTGTCTTATGTCCTGTCTTGTTATCTGAACTGTTTTTAAGCTACTATTTTGACCCTGTCTTGGCCAGGTCTCTCTTGTAAAAGAGGTTTTAATCTCAATGTGACTTCCTGGTAAAATAAAGGTAAAAATAAATAAATATATATTTGCAATTGATCCGCGTTCCGAACCGTGGAGGGCGATCCGAGCGGATCACGGAATTTCCGTGATCCGTTACACCCCTACTATTTGCAGAAAATAATCTTTCGCCTTAACTGTGATGTTTCATGTTTCAAGATATTTACACTCTTTCTGTATTTCCTGTTATCTTCTAAGTCGCTGCCAGCGCAACCACTCAGAAGACAGCTGAAGAAGTGACAGAGAAGCCAGTGGCAGAGAAGCCAGCTGAGCCTACTGCCAGTGCTGTTACTGAGGTAAGTCCATCTAACCTGCTCACTAGGGCTGGGCAAACGATCAACATTTCTTTTTCGATAATCGCAAGAATTAATGATCAATTATCGATTAATCGATAAGAAGTTTTATGGTAGTTCTGCTCTGACGTGAGGGTAGGTGATGTCACCTGTTGAGATCTGTGCTCTCTGTGATCCACAGCCCAGCCCTGCCAATGGGAGGAGTGATCCGACCAATCGGAGCCTGAAGGGGAAGACGTTTGAGGAGTTCATGCGTGAGAAGCGTCTCCGCAGGCAGCAGCTGCAGGAGGAGGAGGAGGCCTCATCCACCAGCCCCACCAGCAGGGCCTCAAAGAGAGTCATCACTGTCAAACCAGCCTCCAACGCCCAGATAAAGACCTTCTTTGAGGTCCTCCACGCCCGGAAGAAGCTGGAGGAGGACCAGCGTCAGGGACAGAGCGTCAGGAAAGCCAGGCAGTCGGCTAACGAAGCCCCAGATAACCACCAGGCCTCCGCAGGCACGGCCGTGCCCAGCAGGGCGGCCCCACCTCGGGGAGGAGTGAGGGTGAAGACCCTGGAGGAAATACGCAAGGAGAAAGCAGCCAGGATGCAGGCGCGGGGGAAGGAGGCTACTAATGGGAAAGGCTCAGGCACAGAAGCGGGAGAAGGAAAAGAGCAGGAAAAGAAGCCCCGGATTATGCGCATCAACAAACCAGCATCTCCTGGTAAGATGGCAGCTTTTTCTTGGAACTGTTTCCATTAAGGCTGTTCTCATGCTGGCAGTTCACTCTCCACCAGGCCTTTACACACACTGACTTTGTTTTTATCCCCCCCACCCCTGAGATGCCATTACAGTTGTGGTGAAAGATCCATATGCTTACTCCAAACGTCTTCAATGTAGCTATTTGAAGAGTAATACAAAAAAAATATCTTTCGTCCTTAACTGTGATGTTTCATGTTTCAAGATATTTACACTCTTTCTGTATTTCCTGTTATCTTCTAAGTCGCTGCCAGCACAACCACTCAGAAGACAGCTGAAGAAGTGACAGAGAGGCCAGCTGAGCCTACTGCCAGTGCTGTTCCTGAGGTAAGTCCACCTAACCTGCTCACATCTGCTCCCCTCAAGTGTGTCCCCTGAATACAACACACCCTTTGTACCATGAAACTCCTGTTCATAGCCCAGGTGTATTTGCATGGTAGCCTGCCACCATTGGTGTGTGAATGGGTGAATGAGAGGACGTTGTAAAGCGCTTTGGAATAAGGCGCTCCATATAAGTCGGTCCATTATACCATTTACCACTTCTTGTCTTCAATGTCATTATTGGCCTGGCTGCTATTGGAGACAGGCGTTTAGAGGGGAGACTGCACTTATTGGAAGTTTTATGGTAGTTCTGCTCTGACGTGAGGGTAGGTGATGTCACCTGCTGAGATCTGTGCTCTCTGTGATCCACAGCCCAGCCCTGCCAATGGGAGGAGTGATCCGACCAATCGGAGCCTGAAGGGGAAGACGTTTGAGGAGTTCATGCGTGAGAGGCTTCTCACGCTTCTCACGCATGAACTTAAATTAAAATGTAATTTAAAATTTGAACTCCTCAAACGTCTCCGCAAGCACCAGCTGCAGGAGGAGGAGGCGGCCTCATCCACCAGCCAACCCGACGTTTCCGCCAAGGCCGAACCTGCAGAGAAAGAGGCTGCGGGCCCTGCCCTCGTGAGGGAGACGGGCGTGACCCCCGTCAGAGCGAAGAGCGAGAAAGTGACAACTCCAAACCCTTCATTCCCCTCCTCCCCCACTCTCACCCTGGAGGCCCCTGCCCCTGCTCCGGCACCCAAGGCCCCCAGCCCAGCCAAGGCCCCCAGCCGCCAGCGTATCACCCTCAAACCGAAGGCCGCCTCGCAGGTGCCCAGCGCTACCAACTCCCCCCAGCAGGGGTCTCCAATGAGGCAGGCGGAGGCCGACTCGCCCTCTGTCAGCCCCCGGAGCTCCACAGCCTCCCTGGGCAAGAGGAAGAGAGCTCCCCTCAGTCCCCTGGCAGCGGGTGCCCCTAAGCAGGCCAAAGGAGCTTCGTCTCCTGGGCCGCCTGCGGAGGAATCTCCGGTTGAAAAGACCCAAGATGTTGCCCAGAAGAAATCCCCTGGGCAAGCTACTGAAGCCAAAGGTAAGCCTACCTGCTAAACGACTCCACTTTGAACACGGTAAATAAAGTCAAGCTATGAAACCTGAGAATCATTGATGTTTTGTTGCGTTTTCAGTGAGGCCCAAGCTGAACGTCCGGCCTTCTGTGATGAAGCCGGCCGCGCAGGTGAAGCCAGGCCAGAAGAGGAGAGCGGCGGTCAAACCGCTCAACAGCGCCTCCAGGGCGCAGGATGAGCAACTGCAGGAGCCGCCCTGCAAACGGAGACGGGTAAGCCGCAGATCGAGCCTGTTTGCAAATCGCTCAATGTCCAAAAGCAGATGTCCATTGTGACCCGAGTCCTAACAACCTGTGTTCTCGCCAGGTGTCCTCCCCCTCCTTCAGCACAGATGCCCAGATGAGCCCCCTGGTCCCCAGGAGCCCCCCCACCCTGCTGGGCCACGGCCCCAGCCCCAGCCCCCCCAGGGAAGAGCTCCAGACGGTCCCCGTCATCCAGCACAGCGTGGCCACCGCAGCAGCAGTCACCACCACCTCCAGCGCGGCCACGGCCACATTAGTCACCACCACCTCCAACACGGCCGCCAGGGAGGCCTGCGTGGTCCCCCAGAGGTAATGGATGAATGCATAGACGAGTTTTGAATGGTGTTTATTTTAAATGGACTGACTTATATATATATATATATATGTTGGCATGGGTTAGAATCTGGCCCATGCCCTGCTGACATGCCCTCTCTCCCTTCTTCTCCTTACTTTTCACTGTATCTGTTCAATAAAATGAAAAATAAAAATAACTTTTACAGTAACAAATAACAGTGACTTAATTGGTTAAATGCAGATGAATGAACCTCTCTCGTCTCCCCCCCTCCTCTTCTCTTCAGCCCCACGGCAGTGAAGTCGCCCACCCTGCCCAGGCCCCGGCGGGGGCCGGCTCACGTCGTCACGCGTCGTCACGCCACGTCGTCACGCCCCGGCTCCCGGCTCACGTCGTCACGCCCCGCCCCCGCCCCCGCCAGCACCTCCTCCATGGACGACTTTGACGAGCTGATGAACGAGCTGAGTTCACTGACGATCGGCTGGAGGATGACTTGGAGCTGGACCCCAGCAGGGGAGAGGACGACCTCCTGCTAGAGCTGTCAGAGATGATTGACAGCTAGGCCGACCCCACCCCCCCAAACCCCCTCCGCCCCATCCCCCATCCTCTAGTGACCACGTCTCAAATCACCACCCATTGAACTACCAATCACTGCCACAGGGGGGCGCTGGTTTTCCAGTACTTCTCATTGACCTCAGCGAGGCAGAGGATATTTCTGAAGCGCCTCAGTTGTTTTTCCATGCTGTCTGAGCAGAGACGAGGGTTGCTTTCATGTCAGTCTGAAGGGAACGGTCGTCACCATGAGCAGATTATCATCATTATTATTTTCTTCAACTAAAGTTCATGTTTAAGATGTGTTTTTATTCTGTCGTTTCCTTTCATTGGATTGATGGTAAACCCTTGTCCTTGAACAATCAGCAGTCTATGTATTTTAATTTCTGCACATGTTAAGACTAAGAAGTGATGTATTCCTGTATGGATTAGAGTTTTCTCTCATTTTCATGTCATGGTCTTTTTTCCCTTTGAGTCCTGAAAGAAAATGTAAAGAAGCAACCACCTGGTTGGAGAATGATCTAAACACTAGTTTCAAACATCCTCAGGTAATTCCCAACTTAGCATTGTGAAGACAAGAGCCATGTGATCTTGCCTGGTGTCACCTGTCATCCATGGCTGTACAATCATGTGTAATTGTTGTTGCAGGAAGAGAGAAATTGTGTACTATGTATGCTAAGAAAGACAGTGGAAGTGCAAGTGGAAGATTTACAGTAACTGAACTAGCAAGTTGTCATACAGCGGCACTTACAATAGCTCCTGCCCCCTACCATCTTTGCCTTGTCTCATGTCTAGGATCTGACTCTACTCAAATCATGTATAATGTTATTTTTGTTCGCTTATGTTGCTGAGCTGATCATGTAAAAATGTAGACGTTTTGGAACCTGAGTAGGCTACATTTGTGTGGTGAGCGTATGAAGGTAAAGATGAACAGGAAGATATTCAGAAGAATATGTGGGTCATTTCGGGAATCGTTAACCTCTCAAAACAAATATTTGGATGTAAAAGTTTGGAGTTTGTCTTTTTTTCAGTTTTGTGACTTAATGACGCTATCCCACAATTGTCCACCTTTAAAAAAAACAAAAAAAAACATGTTGCTTTGTATTTTTCTGTCTATTGCTATTTATTTTTTAATTTTTTATTTATGGATCTCACATTGCTCATAAAAATGTATTTGTCAAATGAAATGACATTTTTGGCCCATGTTTTTACCAGACCTTTTAAACTTAACAGTGATGCATTCAAACACACACCAGCCTCTCACTTTTCAAATCCAACCCACCTACTGTTAAAACCTTTGTTACAAATAAATAGTAAAATTTCTGGTCTTAAAATGTGAAAGAGCAACTTCTCAGGGTATCTGCGATCTGTCTAATCCTTTTTGTACTGTTCATATGCCATGTTGGAATTAAACTGATGCTTTCAACTTGTGTCTGCTACAGCATGTGAGAGTCCCCTGTCATTTCACTCTTGTTCTATAGCGCAAGTTGTGAACGTAATCTGACATGTGCTGATGATGTGCTGTTCTGTGGGAGGATCAGGAGAGGAACCTAATGGGTTGTGTATCTGTACATGCTTGCCTGTTCTGATTTTACATGACTTAAGTGTGTTGTATGAGAGACTGTAAATAATAAAAATGCTTTATGGAAAGTATTCTTTTGCTCCAGTCTTTTTTGTGTCGGTGGTAGAGGGACCATGATTCAAGATCCAACATTTATGATTTATGATAAGAAATCCATCATGCACTTTGCGCAATGGAGAAACTGAAGACAAATAACAGATATTGCTGTTCAATGGCCATTACAATGAATTAAATGATTAAACCCAATGATTCTCAAATAATGTCTAATAGGCATAGTCTAAAAGTGCAACTGTCTTACCTTATATAACCCAAAATAGTATTGCACCTTTCAGGTGATGCTTCAGAATGACTGGGCCACCAAACAAATAATTGTATATACCCATTATATTTTATACATATCATTATGTTTTATACATAACATTTAGACACATCTCCTCTCCGGCCCGGCGGGTGGCGCTGGTTCCTCCAGTCCTTGGGACACGGGGATCGAGAAACACACTTTCATCATCACTTCCCGAAAACTACGTAAACAATCGGGGATCGGGGTTGTGACAAGCTGACAAAAAACAGCTCCAGTCCCACACTAACATGACACAATTGGAGATGTTGAACGTGTTTCTCACGGACAGTCTAACAGCGGCTGCCGAGGAGATCTTCAGGGCTGTGAAGAGCACCATAGCAGACTACCAGGGGGAGATCATCCGCTCCAAGGAGGAGAACGACCGTCTGAGGAGGCTCCTGAACGTGGCTGTCCAGCGCGTTTTACTGCAGCCAGGTACCTGAAGAGCCTCTCCTGCGTGATACGAGATCTGATTGGTCTAATTCGTGGTTAATGGTTCCATTTGATCTGATTGGTCTAATTCGTGGTAAATGGTTCCATTTGATCTGATTGGTCTAATTCGTGGTTAATGGTTCCATGTGTTTCTCTGTTGCCAGGGAGACTCCTGTTGGCCCTGAAGAGATCAGCCCACCACCCCAGGAAGAGGTCACAACCCGTCAGCTCTGAGTCTGACACAGCTGCGCCACCCAGCGATTCAGAAGTGAACTGATCCACCAGCCTTTAAACATGACGAACCATGGAGATGACTGTTACTACTTCTACTCCTCCTTCTGTGCCAAGGTGAGAAGCACGACTACACACAGCAGAGGTTATAATTCATAGCTTTCAGTCACGTGGTTTCTTCCCTAGCAACCACCAACCTGAGTTGTTGTTATTTAAAAAGTATCATAGCAACATCGCTCAACATGGCGAGTGGACGCAATTTACCGGCTGCCTACTATTTAGACCACCTCACCCATGAAGAACTATCAAGATATACACGGAAAAGCTACACATATTGGGCACTTAAGTTGCGACCCATATTTAGCCCCCGCGGCTGTGTTTGAACCACTAAATGCCGCTAAGTCCCTGCCTGATCGCGTGTTCGGTGACATCTGGATCTATCTGCTGGAGAATCCATCCCCATACATACACCGCAGCCAGGATGAAGAAGGCTTTTAAAAGCACCGAAAGCTACAAATATGTCCACTCTGGTTGGGTAACTAATGCTGGCGTGTGGAAAGTGAAGAATTTCTTCATCGTCAAAGCCAAGGTGAGTGACGTTAAATTAGCCAATGCTATCGGTAATGTATGCTAGCTAACGTTACGTTACGGTCAGTGGTAAGCTAGCTCTAGCGGCTCTTGTCAAAGCGAAGGTGCCTAACGTTTGCCTTTGGTTATGCTACGTTGTCTAGTCTAACGTTACACAGCTAAATGACTCTCTTGTGCTAGATAGCTCTAATTTTGGTAGATAGTTACGTTGATCACAGATGTTTACAGCTGGTGACAGCCAGGGCTGACATTGATGAAATGAAATCTAAACAAAACCTCTGTCCGTGTCAGGTGAACCATTCCTACTGCCTCAATGATCCACCACTGACAGCATGGGTTGCTGTGGAAAAGGACGGATTAATCCGATTTGGTCACTGTGTCTGCATGGCAGGATTAGGAGAAGTTTGCTCCCACATAGGTGCCATAACATAGATGCCCTGCTTGCAGCTGTGAACAGGTATGATTTGATTTGATTCAACAAATGCATTATACATCACAGTAAAGTCATTTGTTAGGGACGTCATGACAAAGTTCGGGACTTATTTCCAGTGTGGTTCGCTTTACTACATCCAATTACATGCAGGCTAGATGGCACTGCATGCACTGAAAAGGCCTGCAGCTGGATTGAGCCCAGTATGGCATCCTTGAAACCAGCTGACTTGTATGCTGAAGCGAGCCAGATAAGGTTTACAAAGGTCCAGCGAAAGAGAGAAGCTGCTGGCTGGGGTGACCTCCCCCCAGCAAAGATACCACCTCCAACCCCTGATGAATGTACAGCATTCTACAGCATGCTGCATGCAACTGAAGACAGGGAGAATAAACCTGTGAAAAGCGGCATCCTGTCTGTTCATTTCATACAACAGGGGCAATTCAAAGTGCTTTACATACATTATTTAAAAATACAGCAAGAGGAGCATAGTAAGAAAATAAAAAATGACAATGAATAAAAGCAAATATAAGAAGTAAATAGATGAAACATTTAATAAGACAATAGTTAATGGAAAAAAAGACATTGATATAAGTGTTTGTTTGATCATTGAGGTGTTTGTGTTTCCTGGTTCAGGGAGACGGCTGCCCGTTCAGGCACTGCGAGGCGGCCATGGGCAGCGAGGTGGTGTGCAGCCTCTGGGAGGAGAGACGCTGCTTCCGCCCCGTCTGCAAGTTCCGCCACAGGGAGATGAAGGTTAGGGACCGACCTAGCAAAAACTCTTAGGGGGCAGATCAAAATACTTATTTTGAAATGCCTCTGAAATATCCCCTTAAAGCTTTGCCCACTCGAGACTGTTGCGTGTCTTGAGTGGCCATTTATAGAGGGGTATAGAAAGACCCTCTCTTCAAACCAGGTTCAGGGGCTTCATCCTCGCCCCTGGACGTGTCGGGAGGAACACTGGTCTAACCCTCACGGACAGTAACCTGAGCTTTCCCCATCCATACATACATTGCAACACATCACAGGCATGTTGCATAACATGTTCTTCTCTTTCTCTACTGTAGAAAAACAGAAAGCAGATTGCATGCTACTGGAAGAACCAGCCTACCGGCTGTCAGAAGCTCCACTGTGCCTTCCACCATGAGAAACCCCGCTTCGTAGACGGAGCCTGGGTCTATCCAGCCAATAAAGGTGAGGGGTAATCCCACGTTTGGTTATGCATCCTCTGAACAAAACGTGGCATTGTGACAACTTGGTGGATGTCAGAATGTGCTGGATCACCCTGTTCAAAAGTCTTCTGGTCTTGTTTCTGTGTCTCAGCTTCTGACGAGGAGGAGCCTCAGGAGGACCCCAGCCCTCCTGCTGCCACCCCCCTCCCCACCGCAGCCAATCCCCAACTCCGCGGGGTCATCAAGGCGGAGACTCAGGAGAATGTACCGAGCCCAACCCACCCGCCTGTGGTCATCAACCCAGCAGATGAAGATGAGGACGAGGATGGTAAAGACACACTCTCTCCTCGCTTCTCTGTTTCCCTTTTCCATGTCACTATTGAATGACTGGTTTGTTATTGAATGCCGTTGACCATGGGGTTCTTGTTATGTTTCGTCTGTGTGCAGATCAGTTCTCAGAAGAGGGAGAGGACAGCAGGACTGGTTCAGACGGATCCAGATTGGTCTCTCCCAGGAAAATGGCCTTGAGCTCCAGCTCAGGTAAGAGAGGCTAAAGATGATGAAGGAGAGAGAGGGGGGAAGAGAGAGAGAGAGGGAGGGGGGGGGGGGAATAGCAAAAAAAACATTTATTTTTATTAAGTTATTTAACACATTGGTGAAAGAAAGGAAAAAAAGCTTGGATCCTTTTGAATAGACCTCAAGTGGTAATTGTTATTGTTGGAAGAGAGAATCATTTTTTAATCTTCTGTAAATATCCCCTTAAAGCTTTGCCCACTCGAGACTGTTGCGTGTCTTGAGTGGCCATCATAGAGGGGTATAGAAAGACCCTCTCTTCAAACCAGGATCAGGGGCTTCACCCTCGCCCCTGGACCTGTCGGGAGGAACACTGGCTTCTCGGACACGTTTCTCCTCTGCCCTTTCTAGAGGGTCACTGTGTGGGAGTGTAACGTGACCCACATGTTTCCATATTCCTCTGTGATGGCCTAATGCTGTTGTTTTGGCACAGATGAGTCGCTGAACTTTGGCATCAGAACCTTGGAGGAGATTCGGCTGAGGAAAGCCCTGAAGGCCAGCATGAGGAGATCTGGTAAGAACGTCTCACCTGGTGCATGGACTGGCTTCTGTAGAATTACACTGCATTACACAACATTTGTGACACGTTCTACTAATGCTTATATCGGGATTTCCGCGTTGTTGAAAATCAATGACACATCGCTAGTCAACTAACACAGCTTGTTTTGTGAGCCTGCTAACAATGCAAATAGTGTTATAGTTAACTAGGTAGCAGTGGGGATTACTCACCCAATCCATTACATTGCAGTATTTTGGCTTGACTAGTGAGTTTGTGTTGTGATTCTCAGCGACGTAGTTCCGTGTTTCAAAATACAAGTCAGAACATTTTGATTGGTTGCCGATATGAGGACCAAAGCATTACAACGTGTCACATTTGAGAATCATCTGCTTAATACCTGCTTTGTCTGCTTCTCTCAGGTCACCCCATCGGCCAGGGCTCAGACCCTGCCCAGAGGAACAAGGGAACCAGCGGTGAGAAGGAGAACATCCGCTCCTTTGTTCGCCCGTCACTCTACCTAGCAAAAGATGGTAGGCATCAGAAACAATGTATCTAGATTACCTGGTGTGTCTAGACTACCTATGTTGAATGTACTCTATATTTAATGTACTCTAGACGGTCTGATCTTTGGTGAAGACCCTGGGAAACGCAACGTCGCCGAACAGCTTGGGAAGAGGATAATTGAGAGAGGTACATTTGAGACTGGTGTGACTACACTCATCTCTATTCTGTGAAAAATCAAGCAAACAATCTGGGTTTTTTCATTTTAATAAAGAACTGATAACACTGACAATATACCTGATGGTATAATTCAGATTCATCCCCAACACATAGAGCTCTCATGACCTGTAACAACCTCTGACCTCTAGATGCTTCCGACGGCGGTGCTGACCTGCCGCTCAAACGGAGACTGGCTGAGCGTCTCGGGAGGAAGGTGGACGAGGAGGACGCTGACCTGGCCCCTCCGAAAGGTGAGGGCGATGAAATCACCACAGAACCTCCCAGGAAACACCTGACTCTTACTGGTCCAGCCATGACCGTTAATTGGTTGTTCAGTTGGTTCAGGGTTTGCACAGGGGCAGGATAAACTCAGGCAACAGGACTATGCCCAAATGTAGTTGGTTTGTTTTTTTGTCTGACTTGTTGATACTGAAGATTACAAGTGTTTTGGTTAATGGTTATAGTATAGTACAGATAGTAAAATTGAGAGTGATTTTCATCTCATGTTTATCTCCATTACCTCAGCTCTGAAGCCTGTCAGGGACAGACTGGGGTTGCCAGCAGAAGAGCCCGCTGTGGTCACTGAACCAGGTACCGTGTTTTATTGTTTTTCTCCTGACATAAAAAATCTACTCTGAACATTATTATTCCACACATCTGAACTTCATTCATTGATTTCGTGAGGTGTCACTTATCTCCTGTCCCCCCCCCCCCACCTCTAGCATTCATCGAAGCTGAAACCAACAGCGTGGCCCAGGCGTCTGAGGAGATTCGGATCGAAACCCTAGAGGAGATCAGGCAGGAGAAGGCAGCCAAGTCCCAGGGACGCAAGGACGACACCCGTGGTGCGGCCCCCGCCCCCCAGGTCACCAGCCCCACCAGCAGGGCCTCAAAGAGAGTCATCACTGTCAAACCAGCCTCCAAGATAGATAAAGACGTACAGATAAAGACCTTCTCTGAGGTCCTCCATGCCCGGAAGAAGCTGGAGGAGGACCAGCATCAGGGACAGAGCGTCAGGAAAGCCAGGCAGCCGGCTAACGAAGCCCCAGATAACCCCCAGGCCTCCGCAGGCACGGCCGTGCCCAGCAGGGCGGCCCCACCTCGGGGAGGAGTGAGGGTGAAGACCCTGGAGAAAATACGCAGGGGGAAGGAGGCTACTAATGGGAAGCCCCGGATTATGCGCGTCAACAAACCAGCATCTCCTGGTAAGATGGCAGCTTTTTCTTGAGACTGTTTCCATTAAGGCTGTTCTCATGCTGGCAGTTCACTCTCCACCAGGCTTTTACACACACTGACTTTGTTTTTATCCCCCCCCCTGAGATGCCATTACAGTTGTGGTGAAAGATCCATATGCGATCCAAACGTCTTCAATGTAGCTATTTGCAGAAAATAATCTTTCGCCTTAACTGTGATGTTTCATGTTTCAAGATATTTACACTCTTTCTGTATTTCCTGTTATCTTCTAAGTCGCTGCCAGCGCAACCACTCAGAAGACAGCTGAAGAAGTGACAGAGAAGCCAGTGGCAGAGAAGCCAGCTGAGCCTACTGCCAGTGCTGTTACTGAGGTAAGTCCATCTAACCTGCTCACTAGGGCTGGGCAAACGATCAACATTTCTTTTTCGATAATCGCAAGAATTAATGATCAATTATCAATTAATCGATAAGAAGTTTTATGGTAGTTCTGCTCTGACGTGAGGGTAGGTGATGTCACCTGTTGAGATCTGTGCTCTCTGTGATCCACAGCCCAGCCCTGCCAATGGGAGGAGTGATCCGACCAATCGGAGCCTGAAGGGGAAGACGTTTGAGGAGTTCATGCGTGAGAAGCGTCTCCGCAGGCAGCAGCTGCAGGAGGAGGAGGAGGCCTCATCCACCAGCCCCACCAGCAGGGCCTCAAAGAGAGTCATCACTGTCAAACCAGCCTCCAACGCCCAGATAAAGACCTTCTTTGAGGTCCTCCACGCCCGGAAGAAGCTGGAGGAGGACCAGCGTCAAGGACAGAGCGTCAGGAAAGCCAGGCAGCCGGCTAACGAAGCCCCAGATAACCACCAGGCCTCCGCAGGCACGGCCGTGCCCAGCAGGGCGGCCCCACCTCGGGGAGGAGTGAGGGTGAAGACCCTGGAGGAAATACGCAAGGAGAAAGCAGCCAGGATGCAGGCGCGGGGGAAGGAGGCTACTAATGGGAAAGGCTCAGGCACAGAAGCGGGAGAAGGAAAAGAGCAGGAAAAGAAGCCCCGGATTATGCGCGTCAACAAACCAGCATCTCCTGGTAAGATGGCAGCTTTTTCTTGGAACTGTTTCCATTAAGGCTGTTCTCATGCTGGCAGTTCACTCTCCACCAGGCCTTTACACACACTGACTTTGTTTTTATCCCCCCCACCCCTGAGATGCCATTACAGTTGTGGTGAAAGATCCATATGCTTACTCCAAACGTCTTCAATGTAGCTATTTGAAGAGTAATACAAAAAAAATATCTTTCGTCCTTAACTGTGATGTTTCATGTTTCAAGATATTTACACTCTTTCTGTATTTCCTGTTATCTTCTAAGTCGCTGCCAGCACAACCACTCAGAAGACAGCTGAAGAAGTGACAGAGAAGCCAGCTGAGCCTACTGCCAGTGCTGTTCCTGAGGTAAGTCCACCTAACCTGCTCACATCTGCTCCCCTCAAGTGTGTCCCCTGAATACAACACACCCTTTGTACCATGAAACTCCTGTTCATAGCCCAGGTGTATTTGCATGGTAGCCTGCCACCATTGGTGTGTGAATGGGTGAATGAGAGGACGTTGTGAAGCGCTTTGGAATAAGGCGCTCCATATAAGTCGGTCCATTATACCATTTACCACTTCTTGTCTTCAATGTCATTATTGGCCTGGCTGCTATTGGAGACAGGCGTTTAGAGGGGAGACTGCACTTATTGGAAGTTTTATGGTAGTTCTGCTCTGACGTGAGGGTAGGTGATGTCACCTGCTGAGATCTGTGCTCTCTGTGATCCACAGCCCAGCCCTGCCAATGGGAGGAGTGATCCGACCAATCGGAGCCTGAAGGGGAAGACGTTTGAGGAGTTCATGCGTGAGAAGCTTCTCACGCTTCTCACGCATGAACTTAAATTCAAATTTAATTTAAAATTTGAACTCCTCAAACGTCTCCGCAAGCACCAGCTGCAGGAGGAGGAGGCGGCCTCATCCACCAGCCAACCCGACGTTTCCGCCAAGGCCGAACCTGCGGAGAAAGAGGCTGCGGGCCCTGCCCTCGTGAGGGAGACGGGCGTGACCCCCGTCAGAGCGAAGAGCGAGAAAGTGACAACTCCAAACCCTTCATTCCCCTCCTCCCCCACTCTCACCCTGGAGGCCCCTGCCCCTGCTCCGGCACCCAAGGCCCCCAGCCCAGCCAAGGCCCCCAGCCGCCAGTGTATCACCCTCAAACCGAAGGCCGCCTCGCAGGTGCCCAGCGCTACCAACTCCCCCCAGCAGGGGTCTCCAATGAGGCAGGCGGAGGCCGACTCGCCCTCTGTCAGCCCCCGGAGCTCCACAGCCTCCCTGGGCAAGAGGAAGAGAGCTCCCCTCAGTCCCCTGGCAGCGGGTGCCCCTAAGCAGGCCAAAGGAGCTTCGTCTCCTGGGCCGCCTGCGGAGGAATCTCCGGTTGAAAAGACCCAAGATGTTGCCCAGAAGAAATCCCCTGGGCAAGCTACTGAAGCCAAAGGTAGCCTACCTGCTAAACGACTCCACTTTGAACACGGTAAATAAAGTCAAGCTATGAAACCTGAGAATCATTGATGTTTTGTTGCGTTTTCAGTGAGGCCCAAGCTGAACGTCCGGCCTTCTGTGATGAAGCCGGCTGCGCAGGTGAAGCCAGGCCAGAAGAGGAGAGCGGCGGAGTCCCCCCGGTCTGCCGTCGCGGCAGTCAAACCGCTCAACAGCGCCTCCAGGGCGCAGGATGAGCAACTGCAGGAGCCGCCCTGCAAACGGAGACGGGTAAGCCGCAGATCGAGCCTGTTTGCAAATCGCTCAATGTCCAAAAGCAGATGTCCATTGTGACCCGAGTCCTAACAACCTGTGTTCTCGCCAGGTGTCCTCCCCCTCCTTCAGCACAGATGCCCAGATGAGCCCCCTGGTCCCCAGGAGCCCCCCCACCCTGCTGGGCCACGGCCCCAGCCCCAGCCCCCCCAGGGAAGAGCTCCAGACGGTCCCCGTCATCCAGCACAGCGTGGCCACCGCAGCAGCAGTCACCACCACCTCCAACACGGCCGCCAGGGAGGCCTGCGTGGTCCCCCAGAGGTAATGGATGAATGCATAGACGAGTTTTGAATGGTGTTTATTTTAAATGGACTGACTTATATATACATATGTTGGCATGGGTTAGAATCTGGCCCATGCCCTGCTGACATGCCCTCTCTCCCTTCTTCTCCTTACTTTTCACTGTATCTGTTCAATAAAATGAAAAATAAAAATAACTTTTACAGTAACAAATAACAGTGACTTAATTGGTTAAATGCAGATGAATGAACCTCTCTCGTCTCCCCCCTCCTCTTCTCTTCAGCCCCACGGCAGTGAAGTCGCCCACCCTGCCCAGGCCCCGGCGGGGGCCGGCTCACGTCGTCACGCGTCGTCACGCCACGTCGTCACGCCCCGGCTCCCGGCTCACGTCGTCACGCCCCGCCCCCGCCAGCACCTCCTCCATGGACGACTTTGACGAGCTGATGAACGAGCTGAGTTCACTGACGATCGGCTGGAGGATGACTTGGAGCTGGACCCCGGCAGGGGAGAGGACGACCTCCTGCTAGAGCTGTCAGAGATGATTGACAGCTAGGCCGACCCCCCCCCCCAAACCCCCTCCGCCCCATCCCCCATCCTCTAGTGACCACGTCTCAAATCACCACCCATTGAACTACCAATCACTGCCACAGGGGGGCGCTGGTTTTCCAGTACTTCTCATTGACCTCAGCGAGGCAGAGGATATTTCTGAAGCGCCTCAGTTGTTTTTCCATGCTGTCTGAGCAGAGACGAGGGTTGCTTTCATGTCAGTCTGAAGGGAACGGTCGTCACCATGAGCAGATTATCATCATTATTATTTTCTTCAACTAAAGTTCATATTTAAGATGTGTTTTTATTCTGTCGTTTCCTTTCATTGGATTGATGGTAAACCCTTGTCCTTGAACAATCAGCAGTCTATGTATTTTAATTTCTGCACATGTTAAGACTAAGAAGTGATGTATTCCTGTATGGATTAGAGTTTTCTCTCATTTTCATGTCATGGTCTTTTTTCCCTTTGAGTCCTGAAAGAAAATGTAAAGAAGCAACCACCTGGTTGGAGAATGATCTAAACACTAGTTTCAAACATCCTCAGGTAATTCCCAACTTAGCATTGTGAAGACAAGAGCCATGTGGTCTTGCCTGGTGTCACCTGTCATCCATGGCTGTACAATCATGTGTAATTGTTGTTGCAGGAAGAGAGAAATTGTGTACTATGTATGCTAAGAAAGACAGTGGAAGTGCAAGTGGAAGATTTACAGTAACTGAACTAGCAAGTTGTCATACAGCGGCACTTACAATAGCTCCTGCCCCCTACCATCTTTGCCTTGTCTCATGTCTAGGATCTGACTCTACTCAAATCATGTATAATGTTATTTTTGTTCGCTTATGTTGCTGAGCTGATCATGTAAAAATGTAGACGTTTTGGAACCTGAGTAGGCTACATTTGTGTGGTGAGCGTATGAAGGTAAAGATGAACAGGAAGATATTCAGAAGAATATGTGGGTCATTTCGGGAATCGTTAACCTCTCAAAACAAATATTTGGATGTAAAAGTTTGGAGTTTGTCTTTTTTTCAGTTTTGTGACTTAATGACGCTATCCCACAATTGTCCACCTTTAAAAAAAACAAAAAAAAACATGTTGCTTTGTATTTTTCTGTCTATTGCTATTTATTTTTTAATTTTGTATTTATGGATCTCACATTGCTCATAAAAATGTATTTGTCAAATGAAATGACATTTTTGGCCCATGTTTTTACCAGACCTTTTAAACTTAACAGTGATGCATTCAAACACACACCAGCCTCTCACTTTTCAAATCCAACCCACCTACTGTTAAAACCTTTGTTACAAATAAATAGTAAAATTTCTGGTCTTAAAATGTGAAAGAGCAACTTCTCAGGGTATCTGCGATCTGTCTAATCCTTTTTGTACTGTTCATATGCCATGTTGGAATTAAACTGATGCTTTCAACTTGTGTCTGCTACAGCATGTGAGAGTCCCCTGTCATTTCACTCTTGTTCTATAGCGCAAGATCAGTTGTGAACGTAATCTGACATGTGCTGATGATGTGCTGTTCTGTGGGAGGATCAGGAGAGGAACCTAATGGGTTGTGTATCTGTACATGCTTGCCTGTTCTGATTTTACATGACTTAAGTGTGTTGTATGAGAGACTGTAAATAATAAAAATGCTTTATGGAAAGTATTCTTTTGCTCCAGTCTTTTTTGTGTCGGTGGTAGAGGGACCATGATTCAAGATCCAACATTTATGATTTATGATAAGAAATCCATCATGCACTTTGCGCAATGGAGAAACTGAAGACAAATAACAGATATTGCTGTTCAATGGCCATTACAATGAATTAAATGATTAAACCCAATGATTCTCAAATAATGTCTAATAGGCATAGTCTAAAAGTGCAACTGTCTTACCTTATATAACCCAAAATAGTATTGCACCTTTCAGGTGATGCTTCAGAATGACTGGGCCACCAAACAAATAATTGTATATACCCATTATATTTTATACATATCATTATGTTTTATACATAACATTTAGACACATCTCCTCTCCGGCCCGGCGGGTGGCGCTGGTTCCTCCAGTCCTTGGGACACGGGGATCGAGAAACACACTTTCATCATCACTTCCCGAAAACTACGTAAACAATCGGGGATCGGGGTTGTGACAAGCTGACAAAAAACAGCTCCAGTCCCACACTAACATGACACAATTGGAGATGTTGAACGTGTTTCTCACGGACAGTCTAACAGCGGCTGCCGAGGAGATCTTCAGGGCTGTGAAGAGCACCATAGCAGACTACCAGGGGGAGATCATCCGCTCCAAGGAGGAGAACGACCGTCTGAGGAGGCTCCTGAACGTGGCTGTCCAGCGCGTTTTACTGCAGCCAGGTACCTGAAGAGCCTCTCCTGCGTGATACGAGATCTGATTGGTCTAATTCGTGGTTAATGGTTCCATTTGATCTGATTGGTCTAATTCGTGGTAAATGGTTCCATTTGATCTGATTGGTCTAATTCGTGGTTAATGGTTCCATGTGTTTCTCTGTTGCCAGGGAGACTCCTGTTGGCCCTGAAGAGATCAGCCCACCACCCCAGGAAGAGGTCACAACCCGTCAGCTCTGAGTCTGACACAGCTGCGCCACCCAGCGATTCAGAAGTGAACTGATCCACCAGCCTTTAAACATGACGAACCATGGAGATGACTGTTACTACTTCTACTCCTCCTTCTGTGCCAAGGTGAGAAGCACGACTACACACAGCAGAGGTTATAATTCATAGCTTTCAGTCACGTGGTTTCTTCCCTAGCAACCACCAACCTGAGTTGTTGTTATTTAAAAAGTATCATAGCAACATCGCTCAACATGGCGAGTGGACGCAATTTACCGGCTGCCTACTATTTAGACCACCTCACCCATGAAGAACTATCAAGATATACACGGAAAAGCTACACATATTGGGCACTTAAGTTGCGACCCATATTTAGCCCCCGCGGCTGTGTTTGAACCACTAAATGCCGCTAAGTCCCTGCCTGATCGCGTGTTCGGTGACATCTGGATCTATCTGCTGGAGAATCCATCCCCATACATACACCGCAGCCAGGATGAAGAAGGCTTTTAAAAGCACCGAAAGCTACAAATATGTCCACTCTGGTTGGGTAACTAATGCTGGCGTGTGGAAAGTGAAGAATTTCTTCATCGTCAAAGCCAAGGTGAGTGACGTTAAATTAGCCAATGCTATCGGTAATGTATGCTAGCTAACGTTACGTTACGGTCAGTGGTAAGCTAGCTCTAGCGGCTCTTGTCAAAGCGAAGGTGCCTAACGTTTGCCTTTGGTTATGCTACGTTGTCTAGTCTAACGTTACACAGCTAAATGACTCTCTTGTGCTAGATAGCTCTAATTTTGGTAGATAGTTACGTTGATCACAGATGTTTACAGCTGGTGACAGCCAGGGCTGACATTGATGAAATGAAATCTAAACAAAACCTCTGTCCGTGTCAGGTGAACCATTCCTACTGCCTCAATGATCCACCACTGACAGCATGGGTTGCTGTGGAAAAGGACGGATTAATCCGATTTGGTCACTGTGTCTGCATGGCAGGATTAGGAGAAGTTTGCTCCCACATAGGTGCCATAACATAGATGCCCTGCTTGCAGCTGTGAACAGGTATGATTTGATTTGATTCAACAAATGCATTATACATCACAGTAAAGTCATTTGTTAGGGACGTCATGACAAAGTTCGGGACTTATTTCCAGTGTGGTTCGCTTTACTACATCCAATTACATGCAGGCTAGATGGCACTGCATGCACTGAAAAGGCCTGCAGCTGGATTGAGCCCAGTATGGCATCCTTGAAACCAGCTGACTTGTATGCTGAAGCGAGCCAGATAAGGTTTACAAAGGTCCAGCGAAAGAGAGAAGCTGCTGGCTGGGGTGACCTCCCCCCAGCAAAGATACCACCTCCAACCCCTGATGAATGTACAGCATTCTACAGCATGCTGCATGCAACTGAAGACAGGGAGAATAAACCTGTGAAAAGCGGCATCCTGTCTGTTCATTTCATACAACAGGGGCAATTCAAAGTGCTTTACATACATTATTTAAAAATACAGCAAGAGGAGCATAGTAAGAAAATAAAAAATGACAATGAATAAAAGCAAATATAAGAAGTAAATAGATGAAACATTTAATAAGACAATAGTTAATGGAAAAAAAGACATTGATATAAGTGTTTGTTTGATCATTGAGGTGTTTGTGTTTCCTGGTTCAGGGAGACGGCTGCCCGTTCAGGCACTGCGAGGCGGCCATGGGCAGCGAGGTGGTGTGCAGCCTCTGGGAGGAGAGACGCTGCTTCCGCCCCGTCTGCAAGTTCCGCCACAGGGAGATGAAGGTTAGGGACCGACCTAGCAAAAACTCTTAGGGGGCAGATCAAAATACTTATTTTGAAATGCCTCTGAAATATCCCCTTAAAGCTTTGCCCACTCGAGACTGTTGCGTGTCTTGAGTGGCCATTTATAGAGGGGTATAGAAAGACCCTCTCTTCAAACCAGGTTCAGGGGCTTCATCCTCGCCCCTGGACGTGTCGGGAGGAACACTGGTCTAACCCTCACGGACAGTAACCTGAGCTTTCCCCATCCATACATACATTGCAACACATCACAGGCATGTTGCATAACATGTTCTTCTCTTTCTCTACTGTAGAAAAACAGAAAGCAGATTGCATGCTACTGGGAGAACCAGCCTACCGGCTGTCAGAAGCCCCACTGTGCCTTCCACCATGAGAAACCCCGCTTCGTAGACGGAGCCTGGGTCTATCCAGCCAATAAAGGTGAGGGGTAATCCCACGTTTGGTTATGCATCCTCTGAACAAAACGTGGCATTGTGACAACTTGGTGGATGTCAGAATGTGCTGGATCACCCTGTTCAAAAGTCTTCTGGTCTTGTTTCTGTGTCTCAGCTTCTGACGAGGAGGAGCCTCAGGAGGACCCCAGCCCTCCTGCTGCCACCCCCCTCCCCACCGCAGCCAATCCCCAACTCCGCGGGGTCATCAAGGCGGAGACTCAGGAGAATGTACCGAGCCCAACCCACCCGCCTGTGGTCATCAACCCAGCAGATGAAGATGAGGACGAGGATGGTAAAGACACACTCTCTCCTCGCTTCTCTGTTTCCCTTTTCCATGTCACTATTGAATGACTGGTTTGTTATTGAATGCCGTTGACCATGGGGTTCTTGTTATGTTTCGTCTGTGTGCAGATCAGTTCTCAGAAGAGGGAGAGGACAGCAGGACTGGTTCAGACGGATCCAGATTGGTCTCTCCCAGGAAAATGGCCTTGAGCTCCAGCTCAGGTAAGAGAGGCTAAAGATGATGAAGGAGAGAGAGGGGGGAAGAGAGAGAGAGAGGGAGGGGGGGGGGGGAATAGCAAAAAAAACATGTTTATTAAGTTATTTAACACATTGGTGAAAGAAAGGGAAAAAAGCTTGGATCCTTTTGAATAGACCTCAAGTGGTAATTGTTATTGTTGGAAGAGAGAATCATTTTTTAATCTTCTGTAAATATCCCCTTAAAGCTTTGCCCACTCGAGACTGTTGCGTGTCTTGAGTGGCCATCATAGAGGGGTATAGAAAGACCCTCTCTTCAAACCAGGATCAGGGGCTTCACCCTCGCCCCTGGACCTGTCGGGAGGAACACTGGCTTCTCGGACACGTTTCTCCTCTGCCCTTTCTAGAGGGTCACTGTGTGGGAGTGTAACGTGACCCACATGTTTCCATATTCCTCTGTGATGGCCTAATGCTGTTGTTTTGGCACAGATGAGTCGCTGAACTTTGGCATCAGAACCTTGGAGGAGATTCGGCTGAGGAAAGCCCTGAAGGCCAGCATGAGGAGATCTGGTAAGAACGTCTCACCTGGTGCATGGACTGGCTTCTGTAGAATTACACTGCATTACACAACATTTGTGACACGTTCTACTAATGCTTATATCGGGATTTCCGCGTTGTTGAAAATCAATGACACATCGCTAGTCAACTAACACAGCTTGTTTTGTGAGCCTGCTAACAATGCAAATAGTGTTATAGTTAACTAGGTAGCAGTGGGGATTACTCACCCAATCCATTACATTACAGTATTTTGGCTTGACTAGTGAGTTTGTGTTGTGATTCTCAGCGACGTAGTTCCGTGTTTCAAAATACAAGTCAGAACATTTTGATTGGTTGCCGATATGAGGACCAAAGCATTACAACGTGTCACATTTGAGAATCATCTGCTTAATACCTGCTTTGTCTGCTTCTCTCAGGTCACCCCATCGGCCAGGGCTCAGACCCTGCCCAGAGGAACAAGGGAACCAGCGGTGAGAAGGAGAACATCCGCTCCTTTGTTCGCCCGTCACTCTACCTAGCAAAAGATGGTAGGCATCAGAAACAATGTATCTAGATTACCTGGTGTGTCTAGACTACCTATATTGAATACTCTATATTTAATGTACTCTAGACGGTCTGATCTTTGGTGAAGACCCTGGGAAACGCAACGTCGCCGAACAGCTTGGGAAGAGGATAATTGAGAGAGGTACATTTGAGACTGGTGTGACTACACTCATCTCTATTCTGTGAAAAATCAAGCAAACAATCTGGGTTTTTTCATTTTAATAAAGAACTGATAACACTGACAATATACCTGATGGTATAATTCAGATTCATCCCCAACACATAGAGCTCTCATGACCTGTAACAACCTCTGACCTCTAGATGCTTCCGACGGCGGTGCTGACCTGCCGCTCAAACGGAGACTGGCTGAGCGTCTCGGGAGGAAGGTGGACGAGGAGGACACTGACCTGGCCCCTCCGAAAGGTGAGGGCGATGAAATCACCACAGAACCTCCCAGGAAACACCTGACTCTTACTGGTCCAGCCATGACTGTAATTGGTTGTTCAGTTGGTTCAGGGTTTGCACAGGGGCAGGATAAACTCAGGCAACAGGACTATGCCCAAATGTAGTTGGTTTGTTTTTTTGTCTGACTTGTTGATACTGAAGATTACAAGTGTTTTGGTTGATGGTTATAGTATAGTACAGATAGTAAAATTGAGAGTGATTTTCATCTCATGTTTATCTCCATTACCTCAGCTCTGAAGCCTGTCAGGGACAGACTGGGGTTGCCAGCAGAAGAGCCCGCTGTGGTCACTGAACCAGGTACCGTGTTTTATTGTTTTTCTCCTGACATAAAAAATCTACTCTGAACATTATTATGCCACACATCTGAACTTCATTCATTGATTTCGTGAGGTGTCACTTATCTCCTGTCCCCCCCACCTCTAGCATTCATCGAAGCTGAAACCAACAGCGTGGCCCAGGCGTCTGAGGAGATTCGGATCGAAACCCTAGAGGAGATCAGGCAGGAGAAGGCAGCCAAGTCCCAGGGACGCAAGGACAACACCCGTGGTGCGGCCCCCGCCCCCCAGGTCACCAGCCCCACCAGCAGGGCCTCAAAGAGAGTCATCACTGTCAAACCAGCCTCCAAGATAGATAAAGACGTACAGATAAAGACCTTCTCTGAGGTCCTCCATGCCCGGAAGAAGCTGGAGGAGGACCAGCATCAGGGACAGAGCGTCAGGAAAGCCAGGCAGCCGGCTAACGAAGCCCCAGATAACCCCCAGGCCTCCGCAGGCACGGCCGTGCCCAGCAGGGCGGCCCCACCTCGGGGAGGAGTGAGGGTGAAGACCCTGGAGAAAATACGCAAGGAGAAAGCAGCCAGGATGCAGGCGCGGGGGAAGGAGGCTACTAATGGGAAGCCCCGGATTATGCGCGTCAACAAACCAGCATCTCCTGGTAAGATGGCAGCTTTTTCTTGAGACTGTTTCCATTAAGGCTGTTCTCATGCTGGCAGTTCACTCTCCACCAGGCTTTTACACACACTGACTTTGTTTTTATCCCCCCCCCTGAGATGCCATTACAGTTGTGGTGAAAGATCCATATGCGATCCAAACGTCTTCAATGTAGCTATTTGCAGAAAATAATCTTTCGCCTTAACTGTGATGTTTCATGTTTCAAGATATTTACACTCTTTCTGTATTTCCTGTTATCTTCTAAGTCGCTGCCAGCGCAACCACTCAGAAGACAGCTGAAGAAGTGACAGAGAAGCCAGTGGCAGAGAAGCCAGCTGAGCCTACTGCCAGTGCTGTTACTGAGGTAAGTCCATCTAACCTGCTCACTAGGGCTGGGCAAACGATCAACATTTCTTTTTCGATAATCGCAAGAATTAATGATCAATTATCGATTAATCGATAAGAAGTTTTATGGTAGTTCTGCTCTGACGTGAGGGTAGGTGATGTCACCTGTTGAGATCTGTGCTCTCTGTGATCCACAGCCCAGCCCTGCCAATGGGAGGAGTGATCCGACCAATCGGAGCCTGAAGGGGAAGACGTTTGAGGAGTTCATGCGTGAGAAGCGTCTCCGCAGGCAGCAGCTGCAGGAGGAGGAGGAGGCCTCATCCACCAGCCCCACCAGCAGGGCCTCAAAGAGAGTCATCACTGTCAAACCAGCCTCCAACGCCCAGATAAAGACCTTCTTTGAGGTCCTCCACGCCCGGAAGAAGCTGGAGGAGGACCAGCGTCAGGGACAGAGCGTCAGGAAAGCCAGGCAGCCGGCTAACGAAGCCCCAGATAACCACCAGGCCTCCGCAGGCACGGCCGTGCCCAGCAGGGCGGCCCCACCTCGGGGAGGAGTGAGGGTGAAGACCCTGGAGGAAATACGCAAGGAGAAAGCAGCCAGGATGCAGGCGCGGGGGAAGGAGGCTACTAATGGGAAAGGCTCAGGCACAGAAGCGGGAGAAGGAAAAGAGCAGGAAAAGAAGCCCCGGATTATGCGCGTCAACAAACCAGCATCTCCTGGTAAGATGGCAGCTTTTTCTTGGAACTGTTTCCATTAAGGCTGTTCTCATGCTGGCAGTTCACTCTCCACCAGGCTTTTACACACACTGACTTTGTTTTTATCCCCCCCCCCCCCCCACCCCTGAGATGCCATTACAGTTGTGGTGAAAGATCCATATGCTTACTCCAAACGTCTTCAATGTAGCTATTTGAAGAGTAATACAAAAAAAATATCTTTCGCCTTAACTGTGATGTTTCATGTTTCAAGATATTTACACTCTTTCTGTATTTCCTGTTATCTTCTAAGTCGCTGCCAGCACAACCACTCAGAAGACAGCTGAAGAAGTGACAGAGAAGCCAGCTGAGCCTACTGCCAGTGCTGTTCCTGAGGTAAGTCCACCTAACCTGCTCACATCTGCTCCCCTCAAGTGTGTCCCCTGAATACAACACACCCTTTGTACCATGAAACTCCTGTTCATAGCCCAGGTGTATTTGCATGGTAGCCTGCCACCATTGGTGTGTGAATGGGTGAATGAGAGGACGTTGTAAAGCGCTTTGGAATAAGGCGCTCCATATAAGTCGGTCCATTATACCATTTACCACTTCTTGTCTTCAATGTCATTATTGGCCTGGCTGCTATTGGAGACAGGCGTTTAGAGGGGAGACTGCACTTATTGGAAGTTTTATGGTAGTTCTGCTCTGACGTGAGGGTAGGTGATGTCACCTGCTGAGATCTGTGCTCTCTGTGATCCACAGCCCAGCCCTGCCAATGGGAGGAGTGATCCGACCAATCGGAGCCTGAAGGGGAAGACGTTTGAGGAGTTCATGCGTGAGAAGCTGCTCACGCTTCTCACGCATGAACTCCTCCAACGTCTCCGCAAGCACCATCTGCAGGAGGAGGAGGCGGCCTCATCCACCAGCCAACCCGACGTTTCCGCCAAGGCCGAACCTGCGGAGAAAGAGGCTGCGGGCCCTGCCCTCGTGAGGGAGACGGGCGTGACCCCCGTCAGAGCGAAGAGCGAGAAAGTGACAACTCCAAACCCTTCATTCCCCTCCTCCCCCACTCTCACCCTGGAGGCCCCTGCCCCTGCTCCGGCACCCAAGGCCCCCAGCCCAGCCAAGGCCCCCAGCCGACAGCGTATCACCCTCAAACCGAAGGCCGCCTCGCCGGTGCCCAGCGCTACCAACTCCCCCCAGCAGGGGTCTCCAATGAGGCAGGCGGAGGCCGACTCGCCCTCTGTCAGCCCCCGGAGCTCCACAGCCTCCCTGGGCAAGAGGAAGAGAGCTCCCCTCAGTCCCCTGGCAGCGGGTGCCCCTAAGCAGGCCAAAGGAGCTTCGTCTCCTGGGCCGCCTGCGGAGGAATCTCCGGTTGAAAAGACCCAAGATGTTGCCCAGAAGAAATCCCCTGGGCAAGCTACTGAAGCCAAAGGTAGCCTACCTGCTAAACGACTCCACTTTGAACACGGTAAATAAAGTCAAGCTATGAAACCTGAGAATCATTGATGTTTTGTTGCGTTTTCAGTGAGGCCCAAGCTGAACGTCCGGCCTTCTGTGATGAAGCCGGCTGCGCAAGTGAAGCCAGGCCAGAAGAGGAGAGCGGCGGAGTCCCCCCGGTCTGCCGTCGCGGCAGTCAAACCGCTCAACAGCGCCTCCAGGGCGCAGGATGAGCAACTGCAGGAGCCGCCCTGCAAACAGAGACGGGTAAGCCGCAGATCGAGCCTGTTTGCAAATCGCTCAATGTCCAAAAGCAGATGTCCATTGTGACCCGAGTCCCAACAACCTGTGTTCTCGCCAGGTGTCCTCCCCCTCCTTCAGCACAGATGCCCAGATGAGCCCCCTGGTCCCCAGGAGCCCCCCCACCCTGCTGGGCCACGGCCCCAGCCCCAGCCCCCCCAGGGAAGAGCTCCAGACGGTCCCCGTCCTCCAGCACAGCGTGGCCACCGCAGCAGCAGTCACCACCACCTCCAGCGCGGCCACGGCCACATTAGTCACCACCACCTCCAACACGGCCGCCAGGGAGGCCTGCGTGGTCCCCCAGAGGTAATGGATGAATGCATAGACGAGTTTTGAATGGTGTTTATTTTAAATGGACTGACTTATATATATATATGTTGGCATGGGTTAGAATCTGGCCCATGCCCTGCTGACATGCCCTCTCTCCCTTCTTCTCCTTACTTTTCACTGTATCTGTTCAATAAAATGAAAAATAAAAATAACTTTTACAGTAACAAATAACAGTGACTTAATTGGTTAAATGCAGATGAATGAACCTCTCTCGTCTCCCCCCTCCTCTTCTCTTCAGCCCCACGGCAGTGAAGTCGCCCACCCTGCCCAGGCCCCGGCGGGGGCCGGCTCACGTCGTCACGCGTCGTCACGCCACGTCGTCACGCCCCGGCTCCCGGCTCACGTCGTCACGCCCCGCCCCCGCCAGCACCTCCTCCATGGACGACTTTGACGAGCTGATGAACGAGCTGAGTTCACTGACGATCGGCTGGAGGATGACTTGGAGCTGGACCCCGGCAGGGGAGAGGACGACCTCCTGCTAGAGCTGTCAGAGATGATTGACAGCTAGGCCGACCCCCCCCCCCCCCAAACCCCCTCCGCCCCATCCCCCATCCTCTAGTGACCACGTCTCAAATCACCACCCATTGAACTACCAATCACTGCCACAGGGGGGCGCTGGTTTTCCAGTACTTCTCATTGACCTCAGCGAGGCAGAGGATATTTCTGAAGCGCCTCAGTTGTTTTTCCATGCTGTCTGAGCAGAGACGAGGGTTGCTTTCATGTCAGTCTGAAGGGAACGGTCGTCACCATGAGCAGATTATCATCATTATTATTATTTTCTTCAACTAAAGTTCATGTTTAAGATGTGTTTTTATTCTGTCGTTTCCTTTCATTGGATTGATGGTAAACCCTTGTCCTTGAACAATCAGCAGTCTATGTATTTTAATTTCTGCACATGTTAAGACTAAGAAGTGATGTATTCCTGTATGGATTAGAGTTTTCTCTCATTTTCATGTCATGGTCTTTTTTCCCTTTGAGTCCTGAAAGAAAATGTAAAGAAGCAACCACCTGGTTGGAGAATGATCTAAACACTAGTTTCAAACATCCTCAGGTAATTCCCAACTTAGCATTGTGAAGACAAGAGCCATGTGGTCTTGCCTGGTGTCACCTGTCATCCATGGATGTACAATCATGTGTAATTGTTGTTGCAGGAAGAGAGAAATTGTGTACTATGTATGCTAAGAAAGACAGTGGAAGTGCAAGTGGAACATAACTGAACTAGCAAGTTGTCATACAGCGGCACTTACAATAGCTCCTGCCCCCTACCATCTTTGCCTTGTCTCATGTCTAGGATCTGACTCTCCTCAAATCATGTATAATGTTATTTTTGTTCGCTTATGTTGCTGAGCTGATCATGTAAAAATGTAGACGTTTTGGAACCTGAGTAGGCTACATTTGTGTGGTAAGCGTATGAAGGTAAAGATGAACAGGAAGATATTCAGAAGAATATGTAGGTCATTTAGGGAATCAGTAACCTCTCAAAACAAATATTTGGATGTAGAAGTTTGGAGTTTGTCTTTTTTTCAGTTGTGACTTAATGCTATCCCACAGTTGTCCACCTTTTAAAAAATATACCAACCATGTTGCTTTGTATTTTTCTGTCTTGCTATTTCTTTTTTTTGTTTAATTTATGAATCTCACATTGCTCATAAAAATGTATTTGTCAAATGAAAAGACATTTTTGGCCCATGTGTTTATGTTTTTAAACTTAACAGTGATGCATTCAAACACACACCAGCCTCTCACTTTTCAAATCCAACCCACCTACTGTTAAAACCTTTGTTACAAATAAATAGTAACATTTCTGGTCTTAAAATGTGAAAGAGCAACTTCTCAGGGTATCTGCGATCTGTCTAATCCTTTTTGTACTGTTCATATGCCATGTTGGAATTAAACTGATGCTTTCAACTTGTGTCTGCTACAGCATGTGAGAGTCCCCTGTCATTTCACTCTTGTTCTATAGCGCAAGATCAGTTGTGAACGTAATCTGATGTGCTGATCGCTGTTCTGTGGGAGGATCAGGAGAGGAACCTAATGGGTTGTGTATCTGTACATGCTTGCCTGTTCTGATTTTACATGACTTAAGTGTGTTGTATGAGAGACTGTAAATAATAAAAATGCTTTTATGGAAAGTATTCTTTTGCGCCAGTCTTTTTTGTGTGGGTGGAGCCAGCGTAATTCATAAAAAAGTAAACAAGCATTTCACACAAGCAATAAAACAAATGATAAAATGAACGAATGATAAAATCAATGCAAATATCAGAAGTAAAAAGAGAAAACAACGTATAAAAATGCCATCCTATATAAGTGGGTTTTTAAACGTTTTTTAAAAAGTGGTACAGACCCAGCTAACCTGACAGTGAGGGGGAGGCGATTCCATAATGTTGGAGCTCCAACAGTAAAAGCACGGCCACCCTTTGTTTTGAGCCAGGTGTGTTTTAAGGAGGGATTTAAAAATCTCCAGGGTCTGAGCGGCCCGTACGTGGAGGGGGAGGCTGTTCCAAAGTTTAGGTGCAGCAGCCGCAAAGCCTCATGGTCATGGGTAAAGGTGAGCCCATGTGGCTGTGGCGTCGTGTTGAAGACAGGCTGAAAGCGATGCAAATGACTCCACCCTGCCCCCACTGTGATAGATGACTCCAGTCCAGTATGGAGGGTTACCTGCTGGTTGCCACCTCCAAAGTGAGTTTCTTTAATCTCTCTGCTATATTTACAAGAATAGTTCTCACTATAGTCTACGTGAATAACTACGTCATTCTGGGTCAGGGTTTCTCTCAAACTCCTCAGTCTTTCAAACTGGTGCTTGATATTGTAAATGTGCCTGGAGAAGTTTGAGAGGTGTTCCTGTGTGAGCTCCACCAACTTCTCAATGGAGGTATTCATCAGAGCAACGCATCCGGGTACTTTCCCCTCCCGTAATGTCCACGCCCCTTTTTGGGTGATAGAAGAGTAGAAGTTTGACTGGCGGTCAATGGGAATTTCTGGTCTTTGCTACTTTAATCCGATAAAATAAGAAAACCGTAGTGCTTTTTAGATATTAGGAGCACAACTCCGATGGCCAGTTAGGCAAACTATTATATAGTGTCATACATTGCCGATCAATGATCGACGTCGTTATATAGAGAAAATGAATGAAATAGGGGTTGATTCATCAGAGCAGTCATACGTCATCTCCCTGTCATCAGGCATTTGTAGTTCTTCAGTTGATTTGCCGTGTAAATCCCCAGATGAGTGTTACATTAGTTTTCTTAAGATAGGATAATAAATAAATCTGTTCAATGGGCATTTGCCAAAGTAGCCTACTGTTAATCAGTATTTATCCTGTATGGTGTATATGAAGATGTTATGACGTTTTATCATGAAAATAATGAACAGCAAGCTCGATCCAAAACTAGGGCCGGTGGAGGAGGGCAATTGTCACATTGGACAGACTACCAAAACAGAAAAATAAAGTATCTTAACGACAGCAAAAGTGATGGATGTCAGAAATACATTACCTGGAGATTCAATAAGGTACTTTTATATGACAGGATATTGGTTAGGGTTATATGACACCTGTAGCGAGATAGATAGATAGAGCCAAAAGTAAAAAGTCGCTAATAAAAAAAGTCGCTAGTAATTGTATGACGCGCCAAACAATCCGCTGAGATGAAAAGTACGTTTTAGAGCATTTATTGAATAGAACAATCAAACTTGGCGACGTACAAAAATAATCCATAAGCAATCAAAACCAGAAAAATAACAAACTATGCGTATAGAATATGCGTATATTGCGGTCAACAAAAATACATCGTTCCCCTCTCTCTCCACTACCGCCATGCAAGGTGCGCAGGTGATTAAATTACCTTGCAATATCACCCCCCATAACCATATGACTTCTCAATACGGTGATCTAGGCAATAAACAAACAATCAAAGTAAACTCACAATAAACCCATTAGCCTGTTATACTAAATACCCCCTACATCATATTCATACCTCCTACAACACCTCAGGCCTTTAGGTCGGGTGGTTCATCCACATGGATGGAGGCAGACTGAAAGGACACACATTCATTGCCTATTTCATAAATGTTCTCCATATAACGACGTCGATCATTGATCGGCAACGACACTATATAATTGTTTGCCTGACTGGCCATCGGATTTGGGCAGTCTGGGGATTTACACGGCAAATCAAATGACAGGGATTAAAGCAAAAAAAAATCTCCTCACGGAAAAAGAAATTCAGGCCAAATTGGGGCCGGTGGCTTTCCGTGCGCAAAGCGCGCGTGAGATTTTCCGTTCTATGTTCTAATGCTTTGACTTTTCTTTCGAAAAATGTGAACACATTTCCGCGTTGTATAAAATCAATGACACATCGCTAGTCAACTAACACAGCTTGTTTTGTGAGCCTGCTAACAATGTAAAGTAGTGTTCTAGTTAACTAGGTAGCAGTCCAATCCATTTCGCTGCAGTATTTTGGCTTGACACGCGAGTTTGTGTTGTGATTCTCAACAACGTTGAAACGTAGTTTCACCCTTTTCCATAGTTTTGAATAATAAATGTGTGGACTGACGATGTAGCGCAGCCTAACTTATTCTAATAATTATTTAACATAGTTTTATTGTGATAATTATTCCCCCCTCCTCCCAGACTTACAAGGTCACATTATTATTGGATTGGTTGTTTGCGTGCCGGGTGAAGTTAGCTAAACATTTAACCTGCTAGCTAGCAAGAGACACATAATGTCACTCTCCAAAGGTCTAAAGAGGAAAGTTGACGGTGAAAACAGGGCATTTAAAGAGGAATGGACAGCGAACTATGCATTCATCCTACCTGGTTTCATCAATGCAAAGCCGTTGTGAGACTCACATTTTACGTGCTCACAATGAATGTTCCCTTCCACCTATACATGCGAGTCGTCCTTTCGTCAATGAATGCGATAAAGACGGACTAGAGGAATCGATTGATGCATAAAAACCTTGAGAACTGCCGGATTAAAGTGACGTCCATAATAATAATAAATAATAATACTACATTAGACTTATAGCGCTTTTCTAGACACTCAAAGACGTCCATATCACCAGATAGCCAACAAATAGTGACCGATGGGAGATGCCAGTTTTCTCATTAAGTGAGATTTAATAGCCTAATATTATTTTTTCTATTTTTAATGAATGGCTCATTGTAATTATTATCCCTAGTAATGTAGCGTGTTTGCTCTGTCGTTTCAGGAGCATATAGGCTAAGCGGATTCAGCTTTCTTTTTTTTTTGCGCCGATTTTGTTGTCAATGTTTTTCATAAAATTAAACTGCATTTGCTTTGTTACTGTTCACATGTGTGGTGCAGTCACATTCACATAGCCTATAAGTAAACATTAAGTTTGAATGATTTACTGAGCTGGCGTTACTTTTTTCAAACCACACACCGCATGTCGGCTATTTCAGCACCACGCATTGTCCACTTATTTATCACTATGAGGGGTTCAGCGTCAGTGCACCCCGCTCTGTTACTGTCGCATAGTTGTAGCCAATAAAGGCCTATATGTAGGCTA
This sequence comes from Nansenia antarctica, assembly GCF_963989245.1. Classification (NCBI taxonomy): domain Eukaryota; kingdom Metazoa; phylum Chordata; class Actinopteri; order Argentiniformes; family Microstomatidae; genus Nansenia; species Nansenia antarctica. Next base: position 16,539,491 of record NC_137685.1, on the reverse strand, counting down.
TATAGGCTATTATATATCATTTATATACCTAATACCAACATCAAAATAGATTGTATGCCTCTACAAATCATATTACACCAGGTAAAATCCGTCACAACTTGGAATAAATCCGTCACAACTTGGAATAAATTGACGGAAATCCGTCGTAGCGACGTAATCCCTGAAATTAAGAACTCCAAATCCCTGATGACAGGGAGATGACGTATGACTGCTCTGATGTCTGAGGCTTGTTTCGGATCCGCTTTTCCATGTTTCACGTCAGGGTGATGCCTCAATAAGTGGTATCCGTAGATGTGTGGTGTTTCCACAAAATGTAACCTCCACTGCGCACAGCTTGCATATGGCTTTGCTTTTGGCGACTGTAAAAAGTATTAATGTGTGTAGACTTCCTAACACTGTAGGGTATTGACTTCCTACACTGTATGAGGGTGTAGCAGGTTACTTTCTGCTGGGTTAGTATTCTGCGTTGTGTCTTTTTCACGAAGAAACACCGGTTGGATGAGCAGTGGATTTATTCCCTTTAACATAGACACATCAGAAACAGGTGTCACATCAGTTCTCTTCCACCATCCACATACTGTAAAAAATAAATACAATGATGAACACCAACATATTGTGACGTTAGAATTATATCTATCTCAATTTTTGTCAACATTTAGTTTTCTACATAATCTGATCCATTAGGTGTTTATTAATGCCTGTGTGGTGTTATCTTTAAAATGTTGGCATTTTTCAGTTAGTAATTAATCAAATACAAAGGTTCCATCTCATAGAACATAATGGAATGTAAAAACTTTGGTGCTCAATATCTCTGAACTACCCTAAATGGAGATAGAACCTTCTCATTCTAAGCTCACGATATACTGTATCACGAGGCAACATCGCCATTACAACTGGCACAATGTACATTCTCAAGACCAGCGCGCGCCTCTCCCCTCACGTTCACACGATGGCTAGCTGCTAGCATACAACCTAGTAGCCAGTCTCACTCCTCAATCTTAATCAAAACAAAATATAAGAAGACAATTTCTTCTACACAGCTTAGCAAACACATAAACATCCACATTATATTCTGTTACAGTGTGTGTCGCAAAAATATTCAACCCCAAAATCTCAAATAGCAATGGAGAGAGCAGAAAAAGACCGTGTCACCAGCTCAGAGTAAAACGCGTTCTGAGCTGGACCATGCGTGTCACCGTAATAGCGCCCCCACGGGAAACAAAAAAAGGTATGCAATGTAATTAACGGGGTAGGAACCAATAATCTCAATCTCATTTTGGGGAAATTCACAACACAAATAAAATAGCATAATAGACAATATTGACTTGGCTACAAGGGCATAGGCTACTGTATGCTAATTTATCTTGCTGTAACCTTCTGTACTCTTCCTGTAGTTCTGGGTCGGTGTACATTTTGGCTCTGAATTTTGTCAGCCTAGCCTTTGCTAAAGCTCTCTTTTTTTCACCTGCTGACTGTCTGCAATGAAACAGGTCATAAAGCAACAAATATAAACAGTTAGTACATGTTTACTCATTATACACAATTAGACAATAATGAAGTAGCCTATATAAATGTCATCTGTCAACTGTATCATAACACCGCTGATTGATTGATTTTCAACTGCATGAAATACCATAATGTCTATGGTTCACAGAGTCAGGACGTCCAACAGCCAATTGCACAGCAAGGTGTTCACTCCCAGCCGATCCAGGTTTTGTATAAGCTGCTGGGGGATGATTGTGTTTTTTTGCTGAGCTTGTAGCTCCGCTATCATATTTTCTATTCGTGAGACATTGCTGTGGACTAGCTAGCCGACAAACGCACTACTATTGATTGATTATCAATATTGAAGTTTCTTGTTTGCCACTTCTCCACCTGAAATCTAGGTGTAAAAGTATACAGAGTAGGTTGTCCTACAAAGACACTTAGATTTAGATTTAGTAATCTAAAAATTATAACCAAGGACTTTCATAAAACCTTGATACACATTTGAGCTTTTCAAAAAATGCCGGTTGAGAGAGGACGCTGGCGTTGCTTGTTCGCCTCTTCTCCGTCCGACATCTAGGTGTAATTGCAGTATACAGAGTAGATTGTCCTGCAAAGACACTAAAGGTTTTTGCACACCAATGCGTTTTTTTCGCATGCATATTTTTTAATCCGTCATCCGGAAAAAAAACGATACGCACAGAGACCTTGCACACTGACCTCCGATGGCGTTTATTTGTTATATTGATGTTGCGAAATTTCGCAATATGCACTCTACATTCTAAATGCTTAATTTAGCAAAAGGTACAAACAAGTGAGAGCAATAGCCTATAGCTAAAACCTCACACCCCACCCCCAGCCTGTCCTTAGTAAGTAGTTCAAACAAAGACATTTCTTTAATTCGACCACTCAATACAATAAAAACCATTTCATCAGTCGTAATTTTTGCTGCATTGAATTGCAGGTTACTCTTCGCTAGTTAGCTGACGTTTGCTAGCTAGCTTGTGTGTACAGCTGTCAGTGGTAAATAGCCTAGTTCAAACAAAGGATTAGACATTTCTTTATTTCTATGACTCAATACAATAAAAACTCTTGTATAATTGTCATCAATCTTAATTTTAGCTGCATTGAATTACAGGTTATTCTTCATTTCATGTTAGCTAGAGGTTAGATTATTAGTTATGATTGACATGGATCCAGGAGATCTGACTTGCATTCATTCCACTCTCCAGTTCGTTCATGATCACACAGCTAGCTACCAGGTCACTCCAATTGTAACCTTTGATCAACTAATGGAAAGCGATGACAATTATTGAAAGTGAAGCACCTGGCAGTCCATTGAAATCTAACTTTCTTCGATTTAATGGGTTCCATGTGCTCATGAGTTTCCTTGGCACGTTGGTCATTTGATGTCAGGCTCTGGCTTGTTGCCAGGGCCATACCTGGTTGATAGAGCACTGAACACCCTACTGGCAGCGAAAACTTTTCAAGTCAAACTGCCTGTTCCAGCAAACTATGCTGTAGACCAGGCCTATTCAATTAGCGGCCCGGGGGCCGCATGCGGCCCAGACGTGACCCCCGATTAGCCCAGCCATAAAAGCAGAGAAAAAAGTATTTCGCAAGTGTTCAGAAATTCATGCAGAAATGTCTACAATAGTAGCCTACAGAACGTGAATATAACACTCTAAACAAACTAAGCTGGGAGCTTAAAACAACAATGGACAACGTGATGGCCTCCAACATTATTATTATTATTATTAACTTGTTCCGCAAGCTGCTGTCAGAAATGTCTGCTGAGATGTCAGCCATGCAGCCAGGACTAAGTGAAGCAGGGGGGGGGGGGGATGGTTACGCCAATGATTCAACCTGTTAATTAAGTTTTATTGTTGTTTCATTCGTATGTTTTTTTCTTCTTCTTACATTCCTTGACATTCCTTGGCAGCACAAATACAAATATGGCAAGATAGACAAGATAAATAAAGTTCTGGGAGTTTGTTTAGTGATGATAGAAGTCAAAGGTGGAAGTTAAAAGTAAAGTAATTTTATTTTATATATTTGTAATTGATTTTTGCACTCTGAATCAAAAGCACATCATCAGCACAAAACAAAACAAAAATGTCTGCTGAGCACCACGATCTGCTTTTGCATAACGACGTCAGGTGGCTGTCCAAAGGCAAGGCACTGGAGCGTTTCTGTGATCTCAGAGAGGAGATTACAACTTTCCTCCGCAGCAGCAAGCAAACGAAGGCAGAAACACACTTGAATCGCATACTGGACGACAACTTCATGGCTGATGTCTGCTTTCTGAGCGACATTCAAACACCTGAATGACCTAATTCACCTAAAGTGAATTCAAACATAAAAAGAAGTGTTACTGATGTCATCAATAGGGACACAACTATGAACCTGTAGAATTGAATTTGAATAAGATACAAGATTTGCTTAAAACCTGTGGAAAGGTTGGATGAATGTTATTGCAGTGTTTTTACAGGGAGGTTGCAGACCTTGTTGGTGCAGATACAGCCAGTGCCGAGGGCAGCTAGGATTTCGATGACAACCGGGCTGCTGTTGCATTTGACAGCATAGAAGGGTCGGGGTATGTTGGGGTATGTTGTTACTTAAATATGTAATTTGGGTTACATACATTATGCAGAGTGTAGTATGTGAATGTTCTATGTTATGTTGAATACTCATGTTAGAGTACCAGAAATATCCTTTGTTGCAAAAGGGAAGATGTTGTGTCCATACAATAGGCCTACACTGCACTTGCCTATATGTTATAATAGGATGACCCTAGAGGGCGCTGTTGCGTTACGTGAGACGTACTATGTATGAATAGAAGAAGAAGGTAGTTCCGTGCTGAGTGAAGAAGATAAATAAAGTACCCTGTCTGTTCCTATACTACTGTGTGATATATGTCCGATACACCCACACAACAAAGTGGCGACGAGAGTAGTAGTGAAGAAGAGGAGATGGCTTTACTTTCCTTGCAACCTCCTGCCGCGTTCCTGGAGTGCCCAGGTGAACCGAAGATAGCATTTGATGCGTGGATGAGGTTGTTTGACAACTACTTGCTAGCTATCGGGGGACAAGACTTTGCCGTCGAGAGGAAGAGAGCCCTGATCATTCACTGCTTAGGAACAGAAGGACAACGAATCTACAGCACCTTGCCACTCGCTACTGATGACTACACTGGAACTGTGAGTGCTTTGAGGAAATACTTCTCTCCGAAAGTGAATGTTGTCGCGGAAAGGTACCGTTTTCGGCAACGAGCACAAGCTGTCGGTGAGTCCACGGATCACTATGTTGCAGCCCTGCGCGAGCTCGTTAAACAATGTGCGTTTGGCGCCATGCAGGATGAACTGCTGCGCGATCAGATTGTAGAGAAGACAAACAATCCGCGCATACGTGAAAGACTGTTAATGGAAGAGACTCTGACATTGGACAGAACTCTGGATGTAGCGAGGCGCACTGAAGCTGCCATAGCTGACGCCAAAGCCATTGCTGACACTAGGGATGTGGCTGCCGTTCACGTGAAAATGAAGGCAGGCAATTTCAAGCCAAACCGCGGCAAGCCTAAAATGGACGGGAATCACACCACCTGCTACCGCTGTGGGTCAGAGGTCAGTATGTTGTCCTCCTCAACATACCCCATGTTGAGGAGGAGCGGGGGAACAGCATGCTCCAGCAGGAGAAGGACATCCGGACTCGGGTGGAGGTTCTGTTGAAGGAGAATAACCAGAGGATGCAGCAGCTCAAAGCCCTGGTCGAGCAGGACCAGGACCTGTGTGACATCCTCTGCGCCCAGCCCTTCTCCATCGCCCCCAAGGACGTCCCCTCTGTGGAGCAGCTGGACAGCTTCCGCAAGCACATCGCCAGCCAGAACGCAGAGATGAGCCAGAGGCACGCTGAGTTTGTGGGCCTCAAGAGGAAGATCGTCCTGTGCATGGATGAGCTGGAGCAGCTTTGAGAAGGACATCGTGTGTGAGGATGAGGAGGCTTTCTGCCTGTCCAGAGAGAACATTGCATCTCTGAAGGTTCTCCTCTGCCAGCTGGAGGAACGTACGGTGGAGAACGAGGCTGTGTGTGAGGCAGTGATGCCGGTAACGCGATACTAAGTATCGCGATACTCTAATCTGATTACTTTTCCCAGTAACGAGTATTCTATCGCGATACTATTTCCAAATCAGTAATCTGATTAAAGTTACTTATTCGAGTGACTGTGCGTTACTATTGCGTTACTACCTCATAACTTAGGCTAAATGCAGTATTTCTTTGTAATGTTCGATAGTAAACAAACATTTATTGCTTTTCTCGCGTCTTGGGGAGTGACGTCAGTGATCACGTTTTCAACACGAGGTGCAGCAGAATCGCTCACGTGTATCACCACGCTGATTGCACAGTGTAAACAGAAGCGTATAATGGAGCGAGAACAGAGATATGCGTTAAATAGCTGGAAATATAGGGATTATTTTGAGTTTGTGTCAGCAAAGGATGACAAGAACATAAATGTTCGTTGTACACTCTGTGCTGGAAAGAAAATATTGTCCTGTGGTAAAACCACAACATCAAATTTAAAGAAACATTTGGAATCTCTGCACAGCACAGTCAAGCTCGCGGAGAAAGTCCCAGAGACCGCGGCCTCGACTTCTGCGGGAGGTCCCACACCGCTCAAGCAACAAAAGCTGGACTTCAGTAGGCCTACAAAATCACAACCTGTAAGTGTGGGAGAGTTGAATAAATTGGTCGGGCGGTATGTTGTAGAGGAAATGCTGCCCATAAACACAGTTGACTCGCCCTCTTTCCGTGCCATCATTAACAAGATCCCCACTACTACCAATGCCGAGCTACCTCACAGAACATCTTTTTCTTCGTACTTGGAGAAGGAGTATGCAGAGATGGAAAAACATCTGAAGGCTGCGCTGAACGAGGTCGACTATGTGTCAACTACAGCGGACATTTGGACAGCTAACAATAGGAGCTATATGGGAGTAACGCTCCACTGGATTAGTAGATCCACATTAGACCGCAACAAGGCTGCATTGGCGTGTAGGAGAATCCGCGGTAGACACACGTATGATGTTATTGGTGCAGAAATCGAAAACATTCACTCTTCATATGGACTAATCAACAAAGTAGTAGCAACAGTGACAGATAATGGATCTAACTTTGTCAAGGCATTTCAAGTCTATCAGCCTGCTGTCACAGAGTCCGATGATGAGACGGTGGAGGAGGCCACGGATGATGTCACTTTTTTAGATGTGTCAGAAATCCTATCAGCTGAGGATGATAGTGATGGCCAGCTGATTCTTCCCCCGCACCAAAGGTGTGCTTCACATACCCTCAACCTTATTTCTACAAGTGATGTGGAGAAGTACATCACTTCCAAACCAGAGAGCAAGGCTGTGTATAGGAGCAGCACAGCAAAATGCACAGCTCTCTGGACGAAAGCAAGCCGATCTACCGTTGCGTCAGAAACGGTGGAGGAGGTTAACAAAAGAAAGCTCCTGGTACCGACATCCACAAGGTGGAATTCCTTTTACGAAGCCATAAAGAGAATCGCAGAAATCCCCATGAATGAGCTGACTACTCTGTGCAACAAGCTGGGAGTGAAGTGCTTCAAAGACCAGGAGTACCAGTACCTGCATGAGTACTGTACCGTCATGAAGCCTCTAACTATAGCACTGGATATCCTACAAGGTGACTGTCCGTATGGGACTTTACTGCCCACACTTGAAGTCCTGATGCAGAAGACCCTTGCTGTGAAAGACACCCTATCCAAGATGACTGCAGGCCTTCCAGATGCCATAGTGCAGGTATGCTATGTTGTTCCATCTTAAAGATAAATAAATACATTTTCATTGCACTATTCATGAACATGGAGCAGAGTCACACCATACTGCAGTATGTAGGTTGTCAGTTGCACAAACTAATTGCATACATAATTAGTAAATAAAGGTATAAATAATAGACCTTATAGGCTACAACTAGATAATAATAAACATATCAAATTATATCTTTCAGGCTATCCAGACTCGTTTTGCCAGTGTGCTGGACAACAAAGATGCCCTTCTCGCAGCTGCTAGTTGTCCAAAATTCAAACTCCGATGGCTGAGAGATGAAGGTAGGAGGGAGCAAGTAAAGGAGCTTCTCACAGCAGAATGTCGCAAAACTGCTCCTGCAGCACAGAGCCCTGCCAGTGTACCCACCACGACTGCCAACCAAGGCGAGATGGACTTTTTTGCTTTTGAGGCGGAGCCAGAGGAGACCTACTCGGCAGAAAAGGAAGTCATGGACTACTTGAGGTCAGGGCATGAGCTTCAGATTCTGAATCAGTATCCAAACATTAAGAACATTTTCTTGAAGTATAACACTCCAACCCCATCTAGCGCTCCTGTAGAGCGGCTCTTTAGTCTGGGAGGTTTGGTGCTCACGCCTAGAAGGAACAGACTTTCTGACAAGAGGTTTGAGAAGCTTCTGTTAATGAGATACAACCACTGGTTTACTCGCCCCTTTCCACTGTTTCACTCATAGTGTGTTCATGGCCTCCATAGCGTGTTCATGGCCTCCATAGCGTGTTCATGGCCTCCATAGCGTGTTCATGGCCTCCATAGCGTGTTCATGGCCTCCATAGCGTGTTCATGGCCTCCATAGCGTGTTCATGGCCTCCATAGCGTGTTCATGGCCTCCTTCCAGTCTTGACAGCTGAGTTCACTCTTCATTGATAAACTCAGACTCACCCAGTTTAGGATTAGGATTATATTAGGATCATATCTGAATGGTCAGGGTAGGTTTTAGGTTTTGTGAAACCACTCCTTGCTAGTTACTGTTAAATAAAGATTATATTTATTTTATTGTTTAAAAACAAGTATTTATGTTGGGTGAGGCAAAGAAAGACTCTTTATTTTGTTGTTTTAAGTTATTGTTTAAAGTTTAATTATGTAATTTAAGTTACTGTTAAAATAAAGTGAGTTTTGGCAAAACCAGTTTTCATTTTTATGTTGCGGGGGGGGGGGGGGGGGGGGGGTCGGGTGCCTAGGCAGCTGCCAATAGTAACTAAAAAAGTAACTAGTAATCTAACTTAGTTACTTTTAAAATCAAGTAATCAGTAAAGTAACTAGATTACTTTTTAAAGGAGTAATCAGTAATCAGTAATCAGAATACTTTTTCAAAGTAACTGTGGCAACACTGGTGTGAGGCCCACCGTGAGAGGGTCCAGAAGCTGTGGGACCGGCTGCAGGTCCCGGAGGAGGAGAGAGGGGCCTTCTCTGATCACATGGTCCAGTCCAAGAAGAAGAACCTGGAGGCGTTACAAGAGGAGATCAGGCGTCTGGAGGAGCTCAAACTGCTGAACATCCGTCACGTCACCGAGGCCATCCGGTCAGAGGTAGCTGTGCTATGGGAGAGGTGCTTCCTCAGCACTGAACAGCGGCAGGCCTTCGCTCCCTACTTTAGCGAGGAGTACACTGAGGAGCTGCTGGGTCTGCACGAGGGTGAGATCCTGAGGCTGAACCAGCACTTTGAAGAGCACAAGGAGCTGTTTGAGGGGGTCCACCACTGGGAGGACAGCTGGAGGCTCTTCCTGGATCTAGAGAGAAAAGCCAAAGACCCCACCAGGTTCACCAACAGAGGAGGGGCCCTCCTCAAAGAGGAGAGACAGAGGTCAGAGTTGCACAAAAGCCTGCCCAAGCTTGAGAAGAAGCTGAAAGCCCAGATAGACGTGTGGGAGCAGGAGCAGGGGTGGGACTTCCTGGTCAACGGACAGCAGTTCCTGCAGTTTGTGGAGGAGCAGTGGGAGACGCACCGCGTAGAGGAGGAGCAGGAGAAACTGGAGAGACAATTGAAGGAAAGCAAGCAGACAGAAATGGATATGCTCTATGGAACGTCCGTCAGAACACCAACTCAAAGGAGGTTCCTTGGCACTGTGACCCCCAGTTTATAGTATAGTGGATAGTGTACATAGCCTTTATTTATGTAAACCAGCTCCTTCCCTTCTTGTGATTTTTTTTTAAAGTTTTTTTTTTTTCTTCCCTTTCCTAACACCAGGGGAGCCACCCCTCCTAAATTTCGTTGTTTGGTACCTGTACTGTAGCAATGACAATAAAGACCAAAGACCAAAGACCATTCAAAACACGAAAGCTCAATGCCACCTCCAGCATCTCTAGCGCCAACTCTAACAGCACCGTCCGCTCAGCTTTTGGTGGAACTATCTGCCATTCACCTGTGTCCCGCCCCCCACTGTCTGCAAACAAGGTTATGGCGGTGCGAACCCCAGGGCAAGGGAAACCTCCCCACTCAGGGCTACAGGAGCGACTCAACAAGGAGAACGCCGGCGTGTTGAAGACCCCGGCAAGTCCACATCCTAACTTCAGCATTAACTCCGTTGCCAGCACTTATTCAGAGTTTGCGGGCTCGGCCACGCCCACAGGGGTGGTCCTACCCGGGGGCTTCACACTCATGTCTGGCGCCCCCCTCCCCCTGAACCAGCTCCACGCCCTGCAAGGCCACGCCTCCATCGCCACGGCGACGGCCGCCATGCACACACAGCCAACCACGCTGCTCCGCCTGCCCAACGTAACAGGAGGAGGGATGTCTCAGCACCTGCAGACCCTCCAGGTTCACCCCAGCTCCGTCTCCCCGACCTCTGACCTCCCTGTCTACACCACCTGTACAGGTGGTGTTCCCCAGGTGTTCCTGACCGGGCCTCCAGGTACTGTTCAGATCCCTGTGTCAGCGGTCCAGCTCCACCAGACTAGGGAGGAGTCTCCACGCTATCCTCCCAGGGAGAGGAAGAGACCAAATTACTTTGGGGACCGTGTAGGAAGTCAGGACCAGGCACAGTAACCAATCGAAATGGCAGACGTCGCATGTCCCGCTGACAAGAAGGCACCCCCCAAGTTCAAACTTTGTTGTAAACTAAAACACAAATTTAAGGGCATGAAATGCCAGTATACTTTGAGTAAGTACACAGAAGTATAAAGTCTGTACAACTTGAATGTACTTTAAGTAAGTTTAGGAAAAAACGATAATATATTTAAGCATATTATTTATAAAAAAAATTGAAGTGGATCCCATCTTGCCAAAGACTGCGAGAGCGGCGTAAAATGCTCGGAGTGCGACAGCACTAGACACGATGCGGCCATGCACCCCGGCCCATCGCCTCAAACAAACAACAAGGCTCCTCCACCGTCACAAGAGAACGGTGGGGAGGAAGAAGTGCAACCTAAAAAAACTGAAGTGGATGAAGCTGAGGTCAGCGACACTGAAGTCAGCGACATAGAGGTCAACACAAGCTGCACAGAAATATGCAGTCCAGGACAGTGGAGCCGTTCATGCTCAAAGATTTGCTTAGCAATGATCTATCCCAAAGGATCAAACGATAAAGCTATAAAAGCTTATGTAATGATGGACGACCAGAGCAACCGCTCTTTAGCCAGACCAGAGCTCTTCGAACCAGAGTTTGCGGGCTCGGCCACGCCCACAGGGGTGGTCCTACCCGGGGGCTTCACACTCATGTCTGGCGCCCCCCTCCCCCTGAACCAGCTCCACGCCCTGCAAGGCCACGCCTCCATCGCCACGGCGACGGCCGCCATGCGAAAAAAAAACAGGAACAAAAAAAAGAGGGAGAGGCGTGACAAGACAAAGAAGATTGAGATCACCAATAAGATCACCAAATTGGGGGGTGTCTGGCGATCCCTCACAGACATGGATGTCAATCTTGCAGGTCTTGGAGGTGATAAGGGGAAAAAAGCAGCCTTACTCACTCAGTTACAGTTTCACAAGACGGTCCTTAGAGCAGATAGGAGAAGGGAACTTTTCCAACAAACTGACCAGTGATGGAAAAGTTCACGTCTTCTCTTTGGAGGAGTTGACCTCAAATTTAGCAGAAGTTCTGCACATAAACCAGTTGGAAAGTGCAGAAGCAGAGGAAGAAAATGAAACTGATCTGCAGCCTTCTCTAACTTATAGGACACAAGAAGAAGCCATGACAAGACTTGTTGAAGAGAAAAGGAAGTTGTCCGAGAAATTGAGTGCATCAAGGAAGAAAAGACAGACAGAAACACAGAAAGAGAACATCTGAGACTACATAAAACAACCTGAGAAGTTAGTGGGCCAGAGGGTGCAACACAACTGCTGCGAAGAAAATGATTCAGCAATATATATTATATGTAAACAGTGTAGTGATGGTCTTTCTGGCTTGAGTGGGTACTACCAGACGGACGAAGACTCTGACCAGTGGCGGCTGGCCAATAAAGGGCGCTAGGGCGCCGCCCCCACCTTCCAACGCAGCCCCACTTCCAGTTGCTACTTGTGTTGCTGTTGTGTTGTGTTGCTACTTGTGTGCTACTAGCCTGGCCGTGCTGTGCTACTACCCTCGTCCCGGGAGGTAGCTACCGCTCCCTCCCCGGTTCGGGGGTTGCCATCTCCGCAGGTGAGTGTCGGTCCTTCCCAGCCTTCACTCACTGCTGCGCGATTTGGTCGCTGGCATGGCACGGCTAGGCTGGCCGGCCGCGCGGGTTCGGTCCCAGGCTGGCAACGGCAACGGCGGCACCGCCTGTCGTTTTGCCCTGGACTCCCGGCCATCCCACCTGCCCCCACCTCCCCCTGCCCTTCTCTCGTCTCACCTACACTCTGCCGCCGCCACATCCATCGAGGCTCCCAGCAACACCAACACCGGACTCTACACCACCACCCCCCTCCCCGTTCGCTGACTCTGTGTTCCATGTTACTCGTTGTTGTTACTTGTTGTTTTTGTGTCTCCCATATATGTGTATCCTATATTGTCAGCGTCTTTGAGCCATGGAAAAGCGCTATATAAATTCAATAAATTATTATTATTATTATTACTTATGTTGTTATGTTATGTTACTTGTAAAAGATTTTTTAAAATAAACATTGTTATCTGTGTGTGTGTAAAATTCACTGTGAAAATACATAGGGGAGGAGTCGGGGCGCCGGCCGAATGGCAGTCTATGGCAGTCCAAATACTTTTGGCTTACACGTGAGCTGTAGCAGCGCTCCAATTGGCTGTCTCCTATTTCTCGGTCGGGCGCAAAAAATGCGCCCCCTGATCTGCAGCCTGCTTTAACTTATAGGACACAAGAAGAAGCCATGACAAGACTTGTTGAAGAGAAAAGGAAGTTGTCCGAGAAATTGAGTGCATCAAGGAAGAAAAGACAGACAGAAACACAGAAAGAGAACATCTGTGACTACATAAAACAACCTGAGAAGTTAGTGGGCCAGAGGGTGCAACACAACTGCTGCGAAGAAAAGGATTCAGCAATATATATTATATGTAAACAGTGTAGTGATGGTCTTTCTGGCTTGAGTGGGTACTACCAGACGGACGAAGACTCTGACCAGTGGCGACTGGCCAATAAAGGGCGCTAGGGCGCCGCCCCCACCTTCCAACGCAGCCCCACTTCCAGTTGCTACTTGTGTTGCTGTTGTGTTGTGTTGCTACTTGTGTGCTACTTATGTTGTTATGTTATGTTACTTGTAAAAGATTTTTAAAAATAAACATTGTTATCTGTGTGTGTGTAAAATTCACTGTGAAAATACATAGGGGAGGAGTCGGGGCGCCGGCCGAATGGCAGTCCAAATACTTTTGGCTTACACGTGAGCTGTAGCAGCGCTCCAATTGGCTGTCTCCTATTTCTCGGTCGGGGCGCAAAAAATGCGCCCCCTGATCTGCAGCCTGCTCTAACTTATAGGACACAAGAAGAAGCCATGACAAGACTTGTTGAAGAGAAAAGGAAGTTGTCCGAGAAATTGAGTGCATCAAGGAAGAAAAGACAGACAGAAACACAGAAAGAGAACATCTGTGACTACATAAAACAACCTGAGAAGTTAGTGGGCCAGAGGGTGCAACACAACTGCTGCGAAGAAAAGGATTCAGCAATATATATTATATGTAAACAGTGTAGTGATGGTCTTTCTGGCTTGAGTGGGTACTACCAGACGGACGAAGACTCTGACAGTAACGGTAGCAGCACCTCTTACAAAGAGAGTCCTGTGAGATTACATGTTGATGCAGTGAGAGCAATACTACTGAGTTCCTTGAAGGAAACATGTTTTCACGTCAAGAGAGCGCCCATAACTAGCAAATCCTTGTTCTCTGGATTTAAAGATGCTGTATTCAACCGTGTCTTGTAGATCAGTTCAGAAGACAGTCTTTTGCTGCAAGAGATTCTCGGTCGAGCATTGTCTGTGCGTGTAAGCTTGCATTTGCACTCAAATCGTTTGATTTTGTCCAATTCTGAGTCTTGCTCGGTAAACTCATTTTCAACATTTTCGTCAGACCAATCTTCGGCGAGATCAGCTATCTGAGATTGTGGTTGAAGCGAGTCTTCTTCTTCGCTATCGGAATCCGAGGAGGACAGAGGATCTGTCTCCGAAGAGCCTCCGTTCATGTAGTCAGCAATGAACGAGGTCATCAATTCTCCATTGTCGATCCTTGTACCGGCAGCAGAAATTCTGTTGATCTCATCGGCGAGCATTTGCGATTCCATCTCTCAGTCACACACAGTAAGCAGAATACAGTAAACAGACCAAAATGTGGCTTTTTATCCCTCCCCCTCGCCCAGCTATTGGCTACGTCGATTGAGCTCACAGCCATTCACACCGAATGAAATCACACATTGTTCTTAGCTGCGCTCACGTTCCCGCCCCCAAGCTTCGAAAACTCATCTCATAAAACAAGCTTATTTTGAAGACTTATTACACGTATTTAATTAAATGAAAACTGCTCGAAAAAATAACAAGTGGGTACTTCACAACTTCAAGTTGCGTCTTATTACAAAAAAACTAAATCCGATTTTTTTGCTCTGAAAAACTTTTAAGGCAGATTTGAAGCCTTTGCACTTTGCGCCCGTTTTGCAAATCCATGACGTCACGTCACATATGTTGTGTCTGTGTGTATGCATTTATCATTACAGTCCATAAAGCATCTAGTGGGACTTCGGTGGAGTTCCTTCCCATCCCATACTACTATGCTGATAAAAATATAATTGCTTATACAAGGACAATTTCAGGTCAGAGGTGTGGACACTTCTATAGTGTAGGTTTTCCATAGACTCTCAGTGTACTGTACTTGTACTGTAAGAAGTAGGCTAGTGAAATAATTTCAATCCACAGTATTATTCTACAGCAAATCTACCAGTCAATGAATTTATCATTATTTTTTGATTCCGCACAACATTACCGTTCATTACAAAAGCATTTACCTTTTCTATAATCTATTATATCTCTAACAAAGCTAGCTAGCTAACAAGCTAACACTTGTTTGGCTAGCTGGTACACACAAACACACACTAAAATGGTGCATGAAACATACAGTACAGTATGTTGCAGCAGGGCCGGTTCTAGCAATGGGCTGTCTGCTGCGTCTCCTGACATGAGTCGTGCCCACCCAATCAAAAATTATGAGAAATTATTATTATCTTTATTTTTTTTACAAATACTTTCTCCCAATATTATTTTTTTCAGGGGGGGGGGGGCGAGAACCAATGCCCAACATTGGGGGACCCTATTTATAGTCTTCACCAATTAGAAAAATATCACAGAAAATACCGGTACCGTTTCTAACTTCTGATTGGGTGGGCAGACTAGCCCGCCTCCTCCAACATCTCCCACTGCCCACCCCCTCTTCTTTCTGTCATAAACACAGCGCTCTGAAGCAGACAACCCGTAGACTGGTTGGCGACTTTGTTGCTATATCTGGCGACTTTCCAGACCCCCATGGCGACTTAATTAGTCAAAAGCGACCAGCGACAAATCTAGCTACTTTTTCTGGTCATTTGGGGAATTACTGTAAAGCAGACAACCCGTAGACTGGTTGGCGACTTTGTCGCTATATCTGGCGACTTTCCAGACCCCCATGGCGACTTAATTAGTCAAAAGCGACCAGCGACAAATCTAGCTACTTTTTCTGGTCATTTGGGGAATTACTGTAAAGCAGTCATGTCAAAGTCAAATACACAGGGGGCCAAAATTAAAAAAATGGTACAAGTGGAGGGCCGGGCTGGTTCAATGTTTATTAAAACTCGCAATTATTGCACATATTGAACCAATACCAATAACACAGCCTATATTGCACTTAACATTAATCATTAAATTAGCCTAAGTAAAACATAAATAAAATCAGTTGCAATATGTTCTCAAGGCTCTTTCAGTAATAAATTGAAAACTTTTTTTTTTTTTGCCTTCTTTTTTTTAACAGGTAAACAGCAAAATCAAAATGTCTTTCAAAGCTCATTGGCAAGAAAAATGCAAAAATTAAACAGCATGCATTAAAAACAAATCAGTGTGCTGCTCTGATCCTCACCAATGACTGTCTTTTATAATACAATTAGAAAAGTTAGGGCAAGGATAGAACCGGTCCCAAAATGATTATTTTTATGTTTGTATTGTCTCATATACTTTTTGAAGTTTGAGTCAACCCCATCTAGTGGCCGGAGTGGGATTTAAATAGGCAGGTGATTCACCTGGACTCGGGTGTGGCCGGAGCAGGAAGACACAGGTCTGTGACCTCACTTCCTTTTTTACCAATATGCTATAGAGAATGCTCCTATTTTGTTTGACACTTATCTTTGATTATCTTTGCAATCCTTATTTGTATTTATACTCTGAACATTTACGTTTTGTATTCATTTATTAGTTGTAATAGATATTGCTTTATTTTTGGAAAACAACTTCTGTGGACTCTTTATTTTTGAGGAGAAGGAGAGTCAGACACTTTTGCTCCGCCACCATAGTGGCTATCCATAGGAAAACAACTGATTTTCACAGTGCCTTCTTAAGTTATATTCTTTCATAACAGACACGCTGTCTCCACACACAAGACACACAGGCTTTCCTTTGACTTCTTTTCTTACTTTTTGCCTCCCACCTGATTGAAACCCCCTGTCTGTTTTCAGCGTCTACCTGTCACTGACTGTGCTGCTGCTGCTGCTCATGACGAGTACTGAAGTGAAGAGAAGACGCGGGGTCGCGCTCGCTCGCGGGCACTCGGTACGCGCCAATGCACTCGCAGTGCATCTTGGGACTTGTAGTATTGTGGTGCTAAGGGCACAGAATACTGCGGGCCGGTTTTAATAGTAATTAAATATCATCCCGCGGGCAAGCGAGAACTCATTCACGGGCCTGATCTGGCTTTGACACATGTGCTGTAAAGCATCTAACATGTCCTGTGTTCCACAAGTCATGTTAAAACCGAGCTCAAGAGAGACGAGTAGGCCTACAGTAAGGTGACCAGATTTCTCAGATGCAATCTGGGGACATTTCCAACTTTTTAGGAAAAATGTATACATTTTATCATGATGAAATACAGAAACGGGGACAATTGCTGTTTCATTTATTTTGACCTTATTTTGACCAATGTATACACATTCAAGCAAGAATACTCAAGTGTAACAACTGGAATGTGCCTCTCAACATTAGTGTCAGTGAACTGTAAGTGGTATTAAAAGTAATTCTTAGAACTGTTCAGGTTGACGAGCCAACCATCAACCAAGAATGAGCATTTCGGGGGAACGACGAGAGCAGTAGCTCCATCAATCGTGGGAATTATGTCGAACTTTTACATTTGATGGCAGAAAAGGATGAGAAATTAGCCGCACATTTGCCTACGCATGTTACATATGCTTAAGATAATGTAGGCTATTTTTGCGTGCCGGTTCAAATGCTGTAAATCCTGTGTTGTTGATGCAGGTGAATTTATATTGTCATTGAGCTGTTTTGCGTGCTGCTGTAAATCCTGTTGAGATGCAGATTAATGTAGGCAATGCCATACAGGCTGTTGCGCTACGCTATGTGTAGTTATGAGATAACAATACATGACATTTTTGACCAGCTATTTGATAGTATAGTATATATGGGCTATGTGATTGACTTTATAGTATAGTATATTAGCCTACATTACATTACAGTCATTTAGCCGACGCTTTTATTCAAAGCGACTTACAATAATTGCATTTAACGTAGGAGTGTACTGCTTTTTTTAAGGCAAAATGAAGAATAGCAAACTAAAAATACAGTATAGCAATAGCATAGAGAAGAATAGCGAACTAACAATACAATAGGTGCTTAACAGGGAGGATTCTGGTAGTAGGCCTACTTCTTGAAGAAGTGAGTTTTGAGCCTGCGTTAAAAGATATAAGGGCTATTGATTGTCTTTATAGAATGCGCTATGCCATTTGAAGTCTGGCTGCTGCGTTAATCGCATGATTTTTTTTAATAGCTCACTGCCTACCCAGCCAATGACCTCACTGCACGTTACTGCTACAGAGAGGTTAGCCTACAGAGAGGTTAGCCTACAGAGAGGTTAGTCTACAGAGAGGTTAGCCTACAGAGAGGTTAGTCTACAGAGAGGTTAGCCTACAGAGAGGTTAGTCTACAGAGAGGTTAGCCTACAGAGAGGTTAGTCTACAGAGAGGTTAGCCTACAGAGAGGTTAGCCTACAGAGAGGTTAGCCTACAGCGAGGTTACCCTACAGAGAGGTTAGCCTACAGAGAGGTTACCCTACAGAGAGGTTAGCCTACAGCGAGGTTAGCCTACAGAGAGGTTAGTCTACAGAGAGGTTAGCCTACAGAGAGGTTAGCCTACAGAGAGGTTACCCTATAGAGAGGTTAGCCTACAGCGAGGTTAGCGTACAGCGAGGATTGCTGTCTCCTCCTCTCTCCCTCAACAAACGCAGCAGACAGACCCCAATGTGACGCTCTGAGCCTGCTCAGCCTTTTTAAATTAATTTAGCCTTTCAGAATTGCATATTATGCAAATTAGTTGATTATGTCATCTAGCTACTTCTAGCTACTTTTGGGAGAGCCACTTCCATGGAGTACTTCCATTACATTGGAGTTGGCAACACTGCTGGTGACTTTCCAAACCCCCGTTGCGACTTAACTAGTCAAAAGCGACCAGCGACAAATGTAGCTACTTTTTCTGGTCATTTGGGGAATTACTGTAAAGTATCTAACATAATGTCGCTTAGAAAAGACGCCACCTTTCATAAGATAGTACCAGGTAACAGTAACAGATACCAGTGTCTACCACAGGCATATGTGGAGGTATAACTCAAGAAAGTTATCTTTTTTTGCCGGTGGCATCCTGAAAGGAAAAACTTAAAAACATATCAGTATACATACAGTACATACTGATACATACATACATACATACATACCCAAGAACGTGTCGTTGTAAGGCGATCAACTTCTCCAGAATTGAGTTAATTGAGTCGTCAAGCGAGTTCGTTTAATCTCAACGAGACGTCCTTGATATAACTTCTTAAGATAAAATGATCCAATCAAATATTAGGCACCACTACTGAACTGTTCTTTAAGAGAATATTTATTCAAGCACATCAGCAAGCAATAATAGTTCATTTCCATGGAAAAGCGGAATGGCCTTTGCGGCATTTGCAGCGTCCTACGGATTTCGTCATGTCACAAGCAGCCCGAAATATCCTCAAAGTAATGGGGAAGCAGAACGGGCTAAGTAAAAGGTCTTCTGAAGAAGGCAGCGGACCCATACCGCGCTCTGCTGGCGTACAGAGCCACCCCGTTGCATAACGGATACAGTCCAGCTCAACTTCTGATGGGGAGGAGACTCCGCACGACGGTGCCTGGGTCATTTTTTTTATACGGTGCCTTTTGGACTTCATAACTTGTGAAAAATAAATGATTGATTTACCTATATGTTAATGTTCTATTATATAAAGGACATATCTAACTTGCTGAAAAACATAGTGGTCGAGCTCAGGCACCTAAATTGTATTATATTTAGATATATTAACAACTTGTGTCACATGGAATATGTCCACCCTGTTATGGACATAGACATAATTGTTTCATTGTGTTTTCAGTGCGTGATTGCTATTAAAATACATTTTTTTTATAGGAATTGTATGTCCCTCACTCTAATCACATATTTTTTTTTACAATGAAATTATTTTTAACAGCATATATTGAGAAAAACAAGTGCACATTATGAGAAAGGGACATATTATTCTACTTTCTTTCTTAATTAAAGTGAATTATGATAAGAATTACTCAAAGTTTTTAACATGTGTAATCAACCCATTCCATATCTTTATGTAACTATAAATATACACTTGCTATTTGGTAATTTAATTAAACTATGAGATAAAAATACCAACATAACAGGGTGGACAGAGGTCTAACAGGGTGGACACAGTAGCATAACAGGGTGGACAAAACAAACAAATTCCAAAACCCCAATGTGATTTAACGAATTTTATTAATTCTAACATGAATAAAATTGGTTTATAATGGACCAAGGAAGAACTGGAAGAACACAAAAAGGAAAATAACTGTGTTTGTGTGTGTGTGTGTGTGTGTGTATGAGTGTATTTCATATATCACAATGAGATACAGTCTGTACATTTTGGGGGATCCCACCAACAAGCAACACTGCACACTGGTGTACTGTACACCACTGTTGGATCTGCTGTCATCAAGGCCATGCGTACCTAAGCAAACAGACACAGACAGATATGGACACAGAATGCAGTCGGCAGCCGATACACCTTTAGGAAATGCATCAAACATTTACGTGTTACGTGTGTTGTCTAACTCTCAGTCACCTTAGTGTGTGTGAGTGTTATGAGAATAGGAGCTCGAGACTGTCCTGGGAGGAGGAAGCGTCTCGGTTGCCTAGCAACCAGATTCTCAACAGCAGCAGGCTCTTTCCTAAAGCTGAACTTCTCAAGCAAACAAACAAACTAACTCCACACTTCGTGGACAAGGGAACTATTTTCTCAAATATTATAGCTGACATACAAGACAATAGTTTAACAAAGAATAAGCAACATTTCTATTCTACATTTTCATCTCGCCCTCACGGAGGCACCTGGAGCCTCTCCTGGAGATGGTTAAGACCAAGTTCTCTAAGGTGGAAAGGCTTCACTTCTTCAGTGATGGCCCAGCAACACAGTACAAACAGAAGGGCAACTTCTACCTCCTGTCCACTTTGCCATTCAAGCATGGTTTTAAAGACCTGTCTTGGAACTTCTTTGAGGCCAGCCATGGCAAAGGAGCTCCAGATGGCATCGGAGGGACACGATCTCAGATAGCTGATCTCGCCGAAGATTGGACTGACGAAAATGTTGAAAATGAGTTTACCGAGCAAGACTCCGAATTGGACAAAATCAAACGATTTGAGTGCAAATGCAAGCTTACACGCACAGACAATGCTCGACCGAGAATCTCTTGCAGAAAAAGACTGTCTTCTGAACTGATCTACGAGACGCGGTTGAATACAGCATCTTTAAATCCAGAGAACATATATCAGTATGTTGCAGCAGGGCCGGTTCTAGCAATGGGCTGTCTGCTGCGTCTCCTGACATGAGTCGTGCCCACCCTATCAAAAATTATGAGAAAAAAATCTTAATGAGAATTATTATTATCTTTATTTTTTTTACAAATACTTTCTCCCAATATTATTTTTTTCGGGGGGGCCGAGAACCAATGCCCAACATTGGGGGACCCTATTTATAGTCTTCACCAATTAGAAAAATATCACAGAAAATACCGGTACCGTTTCTAACTTCTGATTGGGTGGGCAGACTAGCCCGCCTCCTCCAACATCTCCCACTGCCCACCCCCTCTTCTTTCTGTCATAAACACAGCGCTCTGAAGCAGACAACCCATAGACTGGTTGGCGACTTTGTCGCTATATCTGGCGACTTTCCAGACCCCCATGGCGACTTAATTAGTCAAAAGCGACCAGCGACAAATCTAGCTACTTTTTCTGGTCATTTGGGGAATTACTGTAAAGCAGACAACCCGTAGACTGGTTGGCGACTTTGTCGCTATATCTGGCGACTTTCCAGACCCCCATGGCAACTTAATTAGTCAAAAGCGACCAGCGACAAATCTAGCTACTTTTTCTGGTCATTTGGGGAATTACTGTAAAGCAGTCATGTCAAAATCAAATACACAGGGGGCCAAAAAAAAAAAAAGTTTATTAAAACTCGCAATTATTGCACATATTGAACCAATACCAATAACACAGCCTATATTGCACTTAACATTAATCATTAAATTAGCCTAAGTAAAACATAAATAAAATCAGTTGCACATTTTTTTTCTCAAGGCTCTTTCAGTAATAAATTGAAAACGTTTTTTTTTTTGCCTTCTTTTTTTTAACAGGTAAACAGCAAAATCAAAATTTATTTCAAAGCTCAATGGCAAGATAAATGCAAAAATGAAACAGCATGCATTAAAAACAAATCAGTGTGCTGCTCTGATCCTCACCAATGACTGTCTTTTATAATAAAATTAGAAAAGTTAGTGCAAACTTGCTGACATACTCGGCGTTTCATTAGAGCAAAAGGCAGGGCTCGACATTGCGACTGTTTTGGTCGCATTTGCGAGTGAATATATTTCTGTGCGACTTGGAAATACATTCAATAGCACCAGTGGACTAAAAGACTGAACTACTCTCATGCGCAGTGTACATACAACTCTTCTACCTTCTGTAGCCTTTGTTCTGTGTTCATATTCTTGTATTTGTCTTTCTGTGCGTCTGTGTGTTTCGTTGATGTTTCACAGTGCCTTCTTAAGTTATATTCTTTCATAACAGACACGCTGTCTCCACACACAAGACACACAGGCTTTCCTTTGACTTCTTTTCTTACTTTTTGCCTCCCACCTGTCTTGAAAGCCCCTGTCTGTTTTCAGCTTCTACCTTTCACTGTGCTGCTGCTGCTCATGACGAGTACTGAAGTGAAGAGAAGACGCGGGTCGCGCTCGCTCGCGGGCACTCGGTACGCGCCAATGCACTCGCAGTGCATCTTGGGACTTGTAGTATTATGGTGCTAAGGGCACATAATACTGCGGGCCGGTTTTAATAGTAATTAAATATCATCCCGCGGGCAAGAGAGAACTCATTCACGGGCCTGATCTGGCTTTGACACATGTGCTGTAACGCATCTAACATCCTGTGTTCCACAATTCATGTTAAAACCGAGCTCAAGAGAGACGAGTAGGCTTACAGTCTCCCCAGAGAGAGCCTTGGTACAGAGAGGTTAGCCTACAGAGAGGTTAGCCTACAGAGAGGTTAGCCTACAGAGAGGTTAGTCTACAGAGAGATTAGCCTACAGAGAGGTTAGTCTACAGAGAGGTTAGCCTACAGAGAGGTTAGCATACAGAGAGATTAGCCTACAGAGAGGTTAGCCTACAGAGAGGTTAGCCTACAGAGAGGTTAGCCTACAGAGAGATTAGCCTACAGAGAGGTTAGCCTACAGAGAGGTTAGCCTACAGAGAGGTTAGCCTACAGAGAGGTTAGTCTACAGAGAGATTAGCCTACAGCGAGGTTAGCCTACAGCAGGGTTAGCCTACAGAGAGGTTAGCCTACAGAGAGGTCCCCGACCTCTGGAGGAAGGAATTTGAGCTGGTTGTTGGCCAGCCTCAGGTGCCGTAGAGACCTCAGTCTGCCGATCTCAGGACAGATGACCTGCAGAGCGTTGTCACTCAGGTCCAATGACTGGAGCTTGGCCAGGTTTCCTACAGCTTCAGGAATGATGGCTATGTTTTTGGAGTGTAGATACAGCTCAATCAAGTTTGGGAGCTTCTGTGCAAGATTGTCAGGCAGAGTTGTGAGTGAGTTCATCTCCATGTAGAGCCTTTCCAAGAACTGCAGACCCTCATCCTTCAGGAGTTCTACAGGGAAGTTGTTGAGGTTCCTGTAGTTAAGGAACAGGTTCTTGTGGCGTTCCTGTTTGGCCATACATATCGTCTCATGGAGTTCTGAGGCCATTTCTATGGAGAAGCCCCTTACCAAGGGGGGTTTCAAGTTTGGGAGCTTCTGTGCAAGATTGTCAGGCAGAGTTGTGAGTGAGTTGGAGGGGCGAGGGGAGGAGGGGGGGAGGGGTAGGTGGCAGCGGAAGGTTTAGGGGCGACGCCAAACGGAGCAGGGGTGTGGTTCTGGTTCTGGTTCTGCTTCGGTGCCACGGTGGGCGCCGTGGTGACCGCTCGGACCCCGAAACTGGTCCCACTTGGACTGACGGGGGGGGAGACCGCCCTTAGGGGCCACGGCCGGGCCCTTAGCGGGCTGCTGCGCGACAAGGGCCGGAGCGGATGCTGCAGGGTTGTGGTTGGCCTGTCGGTTTGTGGCTCTGGCTTTGAGCTCCTCTGCCCAGGGGGGGGGGGAGGGCTTGTCTCCCATCTCTGGGGGTGGGAGGAAGGAGAGGGCGGGCTTTGGAGCGGTGGGGGGAGGGCCAGGGGGCTTGGGGGCAGGTGCTGCCGAGTGCTGATTGGGTAACTGAATGAACGACGATCATGGACGGTTGGAAGGTTTGAACATGAACATGCGGCTCGCGAGCCACGGGAAGGGCGGCAGGAGACTCGGCTCTCCATGTCTATGCTTCGCGGTAGCTGTGTTTGCCCTCTCCTCAGCCTTGAGGGGCTGGCGGTATATGCCATAGAGGGCCCTCATGGCGAGCTCCTCCAGGGGGACCACGCGCTCTGCCTCTGAGCCTATGGACTTGACCTTGACAGGTAGAGGCACAGTGACCTCGCCTAGGGCCAGGGAGAGCAGCGTACCGTCAGAGACCTGCGGCGAAAGACCACACCCGCTGCAGCCGATCACTTTGTTGTACAGGTATGACGGAAGGCCTTTGAGGTGGACGTTGTTCTCGACGAAGACAAACTGCAGCTCCCGCGAACGACCCAAGTCCAGGGGCAGCGAGGCCAGGCGGTTGGCGGCCATAGAGAGCTCGTTGAGGCTGTGCAGCTGACAGAGCTGGCGGGGGAAGCCCCTCAGGTGGTTGCGGTGCAGGGTCAGGCACTGCAGGGACAGGCACTGGTGCAGCCGCTCCGGCAGGCAGGCCAGCAGGTTCATGGACACGTCCAGGGTCTCCAGGTCCCGGAGGTCCCCGACCTCTGGAGGAAGGAATTTGAGCTGGTTGTTGGCCAGCCTCAGGTGCCGTAGAGACCTCAGTCTGCCGATCTCAGGACAGATGACCTGCAGAGCGTTGTCACTCAGGTCCAATGACTGGAGCTTGGCCAGGTTTCCTACAGCTTCAGGAATGATGGCTATGTTATTGGAGTGTAGATACAGCTCAATCAAGTTTGGGAGCTTCTGTGCAAGATTGTCAGGCAGAGTTCTGAGTGAGTTCATCTCCATGTAGAGCCTTTCCAAGAACTGCAGACCCTCATCCTTCAGGAGTTCTACAGGGAAGTTGTTGAGGTTCCTGTAGTTAAGGAACAGGTTCTTGTGGCGTTCCTGTTTGGCCATACATATCGTCTCATGGAGGTCTGAGGCCATTTCTATGGAGAAGCCCCTTACCAAGGGGGGTTTCTCTGTCACTCTGCCTTCTATACCATTGTTGCCCCCTGTAGGTGCTGAGGTGATGACAGGTGCGTGTGTGTCCATGTCTTTGATGAAGTCGTGGGTCATTCTCTCCAGCTCCTCCACTTCCCTCATGGAGAGAGGCACCCCCCCGCCGGGGATAGGGAACGGGCCAGAGGGTGAGGGCTTTGATGACGGGGGAGATTTCATTGGCTGGCTGAAAGAAGAGGGTGGTGATGTCATCGCCTTGGGCTGAGGAGGGGCCACAGGAGTAGGAGGGGCCACAGGAGCAGGAGGGGGTGGGTTCACATTCTCCGGTCTGCCAATGGGAGAAGAGCCCTTTGTGTGATTGAAGGCTGGGGGAGCCACTGTGGTGGTTGGAGGGGCGAGGGGAGGAGGGGGGGGGGAGGGGTAGGTGGCAGCGGAAGGTTTAGGGGCGACGCCAAACGGAGCAGGGGTGTGGTTCTGGTTCTGGTTCTGCTTCGGTGCCACGGTGGGCGCCGTGGTGACCGCTCGGACCCCGAAACTGGTCCCACTTGGACTGACGGGGGGGAGACCGCCCTTAGGGGCCACGGCCGGGCCCTTAGCGGGCTGCTGCGCGACAAGGGCCGGAGCGGATGCTGCAGGGTTGTGGTTGGCCTGTCGGTTTGTGGCTCTGGCTTTGAGCTCCTCTGCCCAGGGGGGGGGGGGGGGGCTTGTCTCCCATCTCTGGGGGTGGGAGGAAGGAGAGGGCGGGCTTTGGAGCGGTGGGGGGAGGGCCAGGGGGCTTGGGGGCAGGTGCTGCCGAGTGCTGATTGGGTAACTGAATGAACGACGATCATGGACGGTTGGAAGGTTTGAACATGAACATGCGGCTCGCGAGCCACGGGAAGGGCGGCAGGAGACTCGGCTCTCCATGTCTATGCTTCGCGGTAGCTGTGTTTGCCCTCTCCTCAGCCTTGAGGGGCTGGCGGTATATGCCATAGAGGGCCCTCATGGCGAGCTCCTCCAGGGAGACCACGCCCTCTGCCTCTGAGCCTATGGACTTGACCTTGACAGGTAGAGGCACAGTGACCTCGCCTAGGGCCAGGGAGAGCAGCGTACCGTCAGAGACCTGCGGCGAAAGACCACACCCGCTGCAGCCGATCACTTTGTTGTACAGGTATGACGGAAGGCCTTTGAGGTGGACGTTGTTCTCGACGAAGACAAACTGCAGCTCCCGCGAACGACCCAAGTCCAGGGGCAGCGAGGCCAGGCGGTTGACGGCCATGGAGAGCTCGTTGAGGCTGTGCAGCTGACAGAGCTGGCGGGGGAAGCCCCTCAGGTGGTTGCGGTCCAGGGTCAGGCACTGCAGGGACAGGCACTGGTGCAGCCGCTCCGGCAGGCAGGCCAGCAGGTTCATGGACACGTCCAGGGTCTCCAGGTCCCGGAGGTCCCCGACCTCTGGAGGAAGGAATTTGAGCTGGTTGTTGGCCAGCCTCAGGTGCCGTAGAGACCTCAGTCTGCCGATCTCAGGACAGATGACCTGCAGAGCGTTGTCACTCAGGTCCAATGACTGGAGCTTGGCCAGGTTTCCTACAGCTTCAGGAATGATGGCTATGTTATTGGAGTGTAGATACAGCTCAATCAAGTTTGGGAGCTTCTGTGCAAGATTGTCAGGCAGAGTTCTGAGTGAGTTCATCTCCATGTAGAGCCTTTCCAAGAACTGCAGACCCTCATCCTTCAGGAGTTCTACAGGGAAGTTGTTGAGGTTCCTGTAGTTAAGGAACAGGTTCTTGTGGCGTTCCTGTTTGGCCATACATATCGTCTCATGGAGGTCTGAGGCCATTTCTATGGAGAAGCCCCTTACCAAGGGGGGTTTCTCTGTCACTCTGCCTTCTATACCATTGTTGCCCCCTGTAGGTGCTGAGGTGATGACAGGTGCGTGTGTGTCCATGTCTTTGATGAAGTCGTGGGTCATTCTCTCCAGCTCCTCCACTTCCCTCATGGAGAGAGGCACCCCCCCGCCGGGGATAGGGAACGGGCCAGAGGGTGAGGGCTTTGATGACGGGGGAAATTTCATTGGCTGGCTGAAAGAAGAGGGTGGTGATGTCATCGCCTTGGGCTGAGGAGGGGCCACAGGAGTAGGAGGGGCCACAGGAGCAGGAGGGGGTGGGTTCACATTCTCCGGTCTGCCAATGGGAGAAGAGCCCTTTGTGTGATTGAAGGCTGGGGGAGCCACTGTGGTGGTTGGAGGGGCGAGGGGAGGAGGGGGGGGGAGGGGTAGGTGGCAGCGGAAGGTTTAGGGGCGACGCCAAACGGAGCAGGGGTGTGGTTCTGGTTCTGGTTCTGCTTCGGTGCCACGGTGGGCGCCGTGGTGACCGCTCGGACCCCGAAACTGGTCCCACTTGGACTGACGGGGGGGAGACCGCCCTTAGGGGCCACGGCCGGGCCCTTAGCGGGCTGCTGCGCGACAAGGGCCGGAGCGGATGCTGCAGGGTTGTGGTTGGCCTGTCGGTTTGTGGCTCTGGCTTTGAGCTCCTCTGCCCAGGGGGGGGGGGGGGGGCTTGTCTCCCATCTCTGGGGGTGGGAGGAAGGAGAGGGCGGGCTTTGGAGCGGTGGGGGGAGGGCCAGGGGGCTTGGGGGCAGGTGCTGCCGAGTGCTGATTGGGTAACTGAATGAACGACGATCATGGACGGTTGGAAGGTTTGAACATGAACATGCGGCTCGCGAGCCACGGGAAGGGCGGCAGGAGACTCGGCTCTCCATGTCTATGCTTCGCGGTAGCTGTGTTTGCCCTCTCCTCAGCCTTGAGGGGCTGGCGGTATATGCCATAGAGGGCCCTCATGGCGAGCTCCTCCAGGGGGACCACGCCCTCTGCCTCTGAGCCTATGGACTTGACCTTGACAGGTAGAGGCACAGTGACCTCGCCTAGGGCCAGGGAGAGCAGCGTACCGTCAGAGACCTGCGGCGAAAGACCACACCCGCTGCAGCCGATCACTTTGTTGTACAGGTATGACGGAAGGCCTTTGAGGTGGACGTTGTTCTCGACGAAGACAAACTGCAGCTCCCGCGAACGACCCAAGTCCAGGGGCAGCGAGGCCAGGCGGTTGGCGGCCATGGAGAGCTCGTTGACGCTGTGCAGCTGACAGAGCTGGCGGGGGAAGCCCCTCAGGTGGTTGCGGTCCAGGGTCAGGCACTGCAGGGACAGGCACTGGTGCAGCCGCTCCGGCAGGCAGGCCAGCAGGTTCATGGACACGTCCAGGGTCTCCAGGTCCCGGAGGTCCCCGACCTCTGGAGGAAGGAATTTGAGCTGGTTGTTGGCCAGCCTCAGGTGCCGTAGAGACCTCAGTCTGCCGATCTCAGGACAGATGACCTGCAGAGCGTTGTCACTCAGGTCCAATGACTGGAGCTTGGCCAGGTTTCCTACAGCTTCAGGAATGATGGCTATGTTATTGGAGTGTAGATACAGCTCAATCAAGTTTGGGAGCTTCTGTGCAAGATTGTCAGGCAGAGTTGTGAGTGAGTTCATCTCCATGTAGAGCCTTTCCAAGAACTGCAGACCCTCATCCTTCAGGAGTTCTACAGGGAAGTTGTTGAGGTTCCTGTAGTTAAGGAACAGGTTCTTGTGGCGTTCCTGTTTGGCCATACATATCGTCTCATGGAGTTCTGAGGCCATTTCTATGGAGAAGCCCCTTACCAAGGGGGGTTTCAAGTTTGGGAGCTTCTGTGCAAGATTGTCAGGCAGAGTTGTGAGTGAGTTCATCTCCATGTAGAGCCTTTCCAAGAACTGCAGACCCTCATCCTTCAGGAGTTCTACAGGGAAGTTGTTGAGGTTCCTGTAGTTAAGGAACAGGTTCTTGTGGCGTTCCTGTTTGGCCATACATATCGTCTCATGGAGTTCTGAGGCCATTTCTATGGAGAAGCCCCTTACCAAGGGAGGTTTCTCTGTCACTCTGCCTTCTATACCATTGTTGCCCCCTGTAGGTGCTGAGGTGATGACAGGTGCGTGTGTCCATGTCTTTGATGAAGTCGTGGGTCATTCTCTCCAGCTCCTCCACTTCCCTCATGGAGAGAGGCACCCCCCCGCCGGGGATACGGAACGGGCCAGAGGGTGAGGGCTTTGATGACGGGGGAGATTTCATTGGCTGGCTGAAAGAAGAGGGTGGTGATGTCATCGCCTTGGGCTGAGGAGGGGCCACAGGAGTAGGAGGGGCCACAGGAGCAGGAGGGGGTGGGTTCACATTCTCCGGTCTGCCAATGGGAGAAGAGCCCTTTGTGTGATTGAAGGCTGGGGGAGCCACTGTGGTGGTTGGAGGGGCGAGGGGAGGAGGGGGGGGGGGAGGGGTAGGTGGCAGCGGAAGGTTTAGGGGCGACGCCAAACGGAGCAGGGGTGTGGTTCTGGTTCTGGTTCTGCTTCGGTGCCACGGTGGGCGCCGTGGTGACCGCTCGGACCCCGAAACTGGTCCCACTTGGACTGACGGGGGGGAGACCGCCCTTAGGGGCCACGGCCGGGCCCTTAGCGGGCTGCTGCGCGACAAGGGCCGGAGCGGATGCTGCAGGGTTGTGGTTGGCCTGTCGGTTTGTGGCTCTGGCTTTGAGCTCCTCTGCCCAGGGGGGGGGAGGGCTTGTCTCCCATCTCTGGGGGTGGGAGGAAGGAGAGGGCGGGCTGAGGTGGCTTTCTGCCTGTCCAGAGAGAACATTGCATCTCTGAAGGTTCTCCTCTGTCAGCTGGAGGAACGTACGGTGGAGAACGAGGCTGTGTGTGAGGCCCACCGTGAGAGGGTCCAGAAGCTGTGGGACCGGCTGCAGGTCCCGGAGGAGGAGAGAGGGGCCTTCTCTGATCACATGGTCCAGTCCAAGAAGAAGAACCTGGAGGCGTTACAAGAGGAGATCAGGCGTCTGGAGGAGCTCAAACTGCTGAACATCCGTCACGTCACCGAGGCCATCCGGTCAGAGGTAGCTGTGCTATGGGAGAGGTGCTTCCTCAGCACTGAACAGCGGCAGGCCTTCGCTCCCTACTTTAGCCAGGAGTACACTGAGGAGCTGCTGGGTCTGCACGAGGGGGAGATCCTGAGGCTGAACCAGCACTTTGAAGAGCACAAGGAGCTGTTTGAGGGGGTCCACCACTGGGAGGACAGCTGGAGGCTCTTCCTGGATCTAGAGAGAAAAGCCACAGACCCCACCAGGTTCACCAACAGAGGAGGGGCCCTCCTCAAAGAGGAGAGACAGAGGTCAGAGTTGCACAAAAGCCTGCCCAAGCTTGAGAAGAAGCTGAAAGCCCAGATAGACGTGTGGGAGCAGGAGCAGGGGGGCGGGACTTCCTGGTCAACGGACAGCGGCTCCTGCAGTTTGTGGAGGAGCAGTGGGAGACGCACCGCGTAGAGAAGGAGCAGGAGAAACTGGAGAGACAATTGAAGAAAAGCAAGCAGACAGAAATGGATATGCTCTATGGAACGTCCGTCAGAACACCAACTAAAAGGAGGTTCCTTGGCACTGTGACCCCCAGTAAAATACGAAAGCTCAATGCCACCAGTCGTAACAGCCGCAGTCGTCTCAGTGAAAACCAGCAATGTGCTGAAGGAGGAGCTTGGATATGCTGACATCGAGGAGTACTTCTGGACCCATTCCAAGGTCGTTCTAGGGTACATTAACAACGAGGCCCGACGATTCCACACGTTCGTGTCCAACCGTGTCCAGAAGATACACCTCAGCACAACTCACCAGCAATGGAGATATGTCCCCACTGACAAAAATCCAGCTGATCATGCCTCCAGAGGCCTAACTGTCAGTGAGCTGATATCATCTGACTGGTTCACGGGACCCAAGTTTTTATGGGAAAGGGAACTTGTCCTCCCAGAAGAGAAGATCCCAGGGCTGCCAGTAGGAGACCCGGAAGTGAAAGGGGCTCAGACACTTAACACAGAAACCACAGAGCAACACTCCCTGGCAGATCGGCTGTCTGTGCTCTCATCCTGGTCTCAGGCTGTTAGAGCAGTGGCGCGCATCCTTCGACGAATTAACAAGGCCAAATCAAATGGTCTCTCCACAGTAAGGGAACGGGAGGACGCGGAGCGCCACATAATCAAAGACGTACAGAGACTGACATATCCAGATGAGCTGAATTTACTGAAGAAAGGCTCTCGGCTGCCACTCCATAACAAGTTACATCGCCTCAATGCCTTTCTAGACAAAGATGGTGTAATCAAGGTGGGAGGAAGGCTCTGTGATTCAAATCTTCCTCACTCAGTCAAACACCCTGCGATCATTCCAAAGGAACACCACATCACAAAGATGATAATCTGCCTAGAAATGAGTGGAGGTTGGGTAGAGTTTCGGAAACTACAGTGGATAGAGATGGTCTGGTTAGGAAAGTGAAGATATGTCTAGGTGATAGGAAACTAGGCAAGAAGGGTGAACGTCTCACAAAGCAGTCAGTGCTTGAACGCCCAGTTCAGAAACTGGTTTTGTTGCTAGATAGTGACTAGTTAGATACTAATGTACACAGTCACACTTTGCATCTCTGAAGATGTATCTTGATTTTGTTTATGAGGTGTTTTTTTCATACCCCTTTAATACCATATTTCTGGTCATGGTTCATTTCGTGTTTAGAAATCATTTGTGTTTGCTTGAACTTGGTTTATTTCTATATTTGAAACACCAATGATTTGATGAGAGTGTAAATGACCAAGCTGTATCCTGCCTTCAATGATGAAGCCAGTCCTGCGCTCAAGAGAAGGGCACATCGTTCTATGCAGCCAAAAGACCTCCCCGTGCTGACCCCCGAAAATGACACACGCATGAAGAAAAAACTGGACAAGATGATGAAAGAGCTTCATCCAGTGCCGTCGTCACCTTTTTTTACAGATGTGTCCACTTTCATCATTGATCACGAGAATGGAATAGTCTACAGCCCTCTGCTGAAAGTGTCTGACACCATGGCACAGCGACTGAAAGAGATGAGAGAGAGAAGGGAGAACCTCTCTCCCACAGCTTCAGAGATGGCAGAGTCCAGATTATCACCTGAACTCGAGCCTTCTCTTGGGAATACACCATCACCCATCTCCCAGCTGGATACGGATTCTGATGACCCATATGTTGGTGCTCAGTCTTGCTCAAAGAAGAAAGATGGAAAGAAGCAACAAGAAGACACTAGTGACAACTGTCCTGGAAAATCCCTGCACAAGAACGACCAGTGGTTGTCACCTTGCAGTGATTTGTCGAGACCAAAATCATTAGATCCAATTCCTTTCCCTGCTTTATCAGCTGAAGACGAAGGCATAAAACAAGACAAAAAGCCAAGGTTGACCAAAATCAAAAGAGCTGGAGTCAAGAAACAAATTTCTTCAGAGAGTCCTGATGGTAGCAAGAGTGTGTTTACCTTTGACATGGCTGTTCCAGGAAACTCAAGACGATCAAGCAGAAGTAACAAAGCAAAAGGATTACCATCAGTCAACAAAAAACATACAGTGCAGTCCCCCATAGAAAGTAAATCAACCACAAATAAAGATGCTTGTAGTATTTCTGCATCTCTGTCCGCACGGTCCTTTGCTCTCTCAAGTGACTCAGTGAATGCTTCTTCCTGTCCCAATGAAGATGATGGTGCGTTTGAGGACTACTTTTCTCCAGTTAACAACCCACAAAGGCCTCTTTTGCTCAACTTGCCCTCAAAGACTAAGGTTCAGATCCTCTTTGAACCCAGCCCTGGGACGAGAAAGAGGGGCAAGAGTGAAACCACAGGGCCTATGTTGGCCCCTGCCAAGAGAAAAAAAAATAAGTGTGAAGGAGACCTCCTGGGAGTCCAACAGAAACAAGGAATTGCCTTGTGATCCTGCCAAACAGAGAGCATTGTCAACACAGATCCCACACCTCTCAAAATGCAGTTTAACAGAAGCCAGTAAAGCTTTAGATCAGCAGGAAAGTCCAAATGTCCTACCTCATCACAATGAAAATGATGTGAATTACTATCAGACAACTGGACTGTAAACGGCAGAAACAACACGGACCCCCAGTAATCAGTGGATGTGATGTGTAATTGTTAATTCCTTATGGCCGTTTAGAGCTTCTGTGTTTCGCCCTCTGTTTTTACTGTCCTTCCGAGTAGGTAAACATGTTTTGTTGTTCTGCTTTTAGCTTTTTTAGTATCCGTATTTCACATAACGTTAAAGGCCTAATGTTATTGGTGTCAGCATTGGGGTCCGTTCAGTTTCATTCAGTTTAGGCAGTTCACTGAGGTTCCGGTTCATAAATGTTCCTCATTGAAAAGGATGGGGGACATTTGGAATTGGAGTTGCAGTTTACTTCCTGAATTGATTAATTTTAATTGAGTTGACCCCAACCCTGATTGGTGTGAACCTCATGAAGAAAGGATGCTGCAGCACTAGATGTAAAAACAATGTTGCACTGATATATTTAAAAGATCTATGTGTTTTATGATATCGAATTGTGAAAAAGAGAGAGAGAGAGAGAAAGAGAGAAGGAAAAGACAGTGTTATGGTTTATTCTTTTTATATGGTTTCAGATGAAATGATATGAGGCTGAAATGTACAATTACAGAGATGTTTTTCATTATTGGAAAAAGCTATACACGTCTCTAATAACGTCATGTTTTATTTACCTGCTATGTTATATGATATCACCTTGTGTTTTTGTACCGTCACAAAATGTATGTGCCATTCTTTTTCTACCCCCCAAAAAAGAAGTTTTATTTTCAATACTGCTTCTGTAATTCGCTGTCTCAGATATTCTTCTTCGGTGTATGGGTAGTTGTTTTTCCTCTCCACTCCACCAGGCTCGGGGCCGAGGGGCTACCCTTTTACCACCCCGAGACCTGGTTGAGGGGCTCACCCGGGCTATATTTCTGGACACTCCTCCAGAAGCCACGTCATCGTCTCGTCATCTAATACCGACAGACCATGCATCCCGTTGGGTGGGTGGTACACCGGGCAATCCAGGATAATATGGTCTGCGGTTTGGTCCTCTGCGCCACACTCGCACGACGCATTTGGGGCCAAGCCCCATCTGTGCATTGATGAGCGGAAACGCCCGACGCCGGTCCGGAGACGATTGAGCCTCACCCAGGATAGCCGTGGCAAGTCCATCCCGAGGGGCTCAGCGCCGGCGACTGGGATGTGGTCGCGGAGTTTGGAGGTGTTAGCCTCTCAGATATTAAAACAAGAGGAGAAAATAACTAAGTAAAAGCAGTGAGGCCTTAAAGACTGAAGTAATGTTACTACTCTGACTGACCATCCCCTCTACTCTGCAGTCAGCCCCGACACCCAGCCCGTCTCTGTTGTCTCTGACTCAATGACTACTACATTCCAAAGAATTGGATCAAATAAATGTTTGAATAAGAAACAAAAAAAAAGAAAAAAAGATCTACCAGTTCCCCGACTGTGACTCAGACGAAGACTCAGACTTCAAACAGCAGGACCAGGAGCTGAAGGACAGCATTCCCTTCGCGGTGATCGGCAGCAACACGGTGGTGGAGGCCAAGGGGAAGAGGGTGCGAGGCCGCCTGTACCCCTGGGGTATCGTAGAAGTGGAGAACTCGGCGCACTGTGACTTTGTGAAGCTGCGGAACATGCTGGTGCGTTCTCACATGCAGGACCTGAAGGACGTGACGCGGGAGACCCACTACGAGAACTACAGGGCCCACTGCATCCAGAGCATGACCCGCATGGTGGTCAAGGAGCGCAACCGCAAGTCTGCGGAGTCCTCCTCCATCTCTGGGTCTGTGGAGGTGAACGCCACTTCGCTCCACTTCGAGCCTCCAACATTATTATTATTATTAACTTATTCCGCAAGCTGCTGTCAGAAATGTCTGCTGAGCACCACGATCTGCTTTTGCATAACGACGTCAGGTGGCTGTCCAAAGGCAAGGCACTGGAGCGTTTCTGTGATCTCAGAGAGGAGATTACAACTTTCCTCCGCAGCAGCAGCAGCAGCAGCAAGCAAACGAAGGCAGAAACACACTTGAATCGCATACTGGACGACAACTTCATGGCTGATGTCTGCTTTCTGAGCGACATTCAAACACCTGAATGACCTAAATGTGGGGCTACAAGGCAGAGACAAAACTGTGATTGATCTTTTGGAACAGGCGCGTTCCAAGTCAAACTGGACCTTTTCGCGGCCGACTTCTGCACCACACACACACACACACATTTAATATCTTTATTTGCGTTCACATTTTACAATAAAATTCTTGAACACACCTGGATGGCAGCAGTGTTCTTCTCTGTTCAACTCTAATAAACATGTTCATGGAACCCCAGTGGAGGGTATCAAACGTAACTGGCCTGCTCTGGTGATGGAGCTAAATGAAGAGGCTGTGGGAGGAAATGCCCAAGCCCAAGGCCTCCTAGGTCAAATCCAGCCGTATAGCTTTATCGCCTGGACTCACGCACTGGCTGATGTGCTACCGGTGATGACCAAATTGAACTTGGTTTTCCAGAAAGACGAAAATCTGGCCATGATCCGACCAATGGTTCACGCATCCGTAGCGGCACTAACACAGCTACGAGATGCCCCAGGCCCAGAAGAAGTTAAGTTCCAGGCGGACTGCCAAGACGGCCTGTACAATGATGTCAGAGTGACACATGTAGGTGACCGGTCCGTTCAGGCATTTAAAAATGCCCGAGCACGCTACATCCAGCATCTAGTAGATGCACTACACGAGTGATTCCCCGAAGATTCCCTAGATGTACTGAACAGCTTCGACATCCTTCTGAACCCCCCCAATACCCACAGACGCAGGATGGTAAGTAGAAGCTAGGCCTATTTAATTAAGTTGGTTGCAAAATGCATAGTATAATTCTTTAAATAGGCCTATCCTTTTTGAATAACCTAAAATGCTTGTCTAAATTGCGAAATGTAGACTATGGCCGCCGCCCATCATAGGCTAATAATAATTATCATCATCATAATAACAATAATAATTATTAGGCTATAATAACAACAATGATGAAAACAACAGGATAACATTTAAACCTTCCTACTTTTCAGTTAATCAGGCTGTTGATGTCATTTTGTCATAAAAAAAAAACAGGCCATCACTGATTCATTATCACTCATTCCGTCCTCTCAGCGCTTGAAGAATATGCCGAACCGGCCATCCAGACCATCATTGGTCATTTTGGCCAAGAAATTACCAGCGATGATGACTCAGCACCAGCCACAGCCCCGGTCATCGATGCCACAAACGTGCAACGAGATGCCATCGGTGTCATGACAGCGCTTCGTGGTTATGGGGGCTTGCGTTTCTCAACAGCCTGCGAAGTCCTCATCCGAGACTTCAGCGAAATTTACCCAGAGTGGGCCACACTGGCCAACATAGCCTGCTTGATTCCCGTCTCCAGTGTGCCTGCAGAGAGAGGATTCTCTCTGCAGAACCCAATTAAAACTGCGCACCGAAGTCGCCTTGGGGAGGGCAAGGTCACACGGCTAATGCGCATTGCAAGTTGCGGAGAGACACTTTGCACCTTTGATTTCAAGTCCGCAGCTGCACGCTTCAATGCTTTCAAAAAGCGACGTAATAAGTAGCTGAATGATATGAGCAGCCATTGTTATTTTCTTGTTTATTTTCAGAGTTTTTACTCTAGGCTATTTTATTTAAGGCTATCCCCTATCTGAGAAAAGGCATAGGCGTATGCGCATTGCAAGTTCATTTAAATCCTATGTTAGAAAGGTTCCAATATTGAACGTGCCACTCTGCTGGCCCACGACTCACAAATGGACTCCGCTGAACGTTTGATGGAGCGCCTGCTCTCTTCCATGAGACAACAGATCTCAGCCAGTCCCAAGACCAAGACCACCAACAGGGCAATCCAGACAGACTTGCTCGGCAGCACAACCAACCAATCAGACATGGCTTCCGTAACTCCCCCTCCTCCCCCTCCACTTCCTGCTGCTATCCCAAACCCTCCTCCTCCCCCACCCCCACCCCTGCCAGGCACCACTTATGGTGCACCACTTCTGGCACACTTTTGGTGCGCCACCCCTGGTGCACCCCCACCACCTCCTCCTTTACCTGGGATGCCACCTCCTCCTCCACCACCTCTACCAGGGATGGGGCAGGGAGGTCCACCTCCTCCCCCTCCCCTGCCTGTTATGGGCCCCACCTCCCCCTCCCCTGCCTGGTATGGGCCCCCCTCCCCCACCACCCCCTCCCCCAGGTATTGGAGGAGGTATTATTGTGCCCCAGAACGTGCAGTTCTTGGGGGCATCCTACTACGCTCCTCTCCCCAAGGCCAGCCGCTGTCCCACACTGCGCATGAAGAAGCTCAACTGGCAGAAGCTGCCCTCCAGAGTGGTGTCTGAAAGCCAATCCATGTGGTCGTCAGTGCAGTCTGATTCCCTGGAACCTGACTACTCCAGCATTGAGGAGCTCTTCTGTCTGCCAGTGACTGACTCAAAGGCCAAAAGTACCAACACTACGGTCAAACGAGAGCCCAAAGAGATATCCTTCATTGATGCCAAGAAAAATCTAAATTTGAACATATTCTTGAAGCAGTTCAGATGCTCACATAAAGACTTTGTAGCTATGATCCAAAATGGGGACCGTTCCAAGTTTGACGTCGAGGTGCTGAAACAGATGCAGACGTTACTGCCGGAGAAACATGAGATTGAGAACCTCAAGTCATACCAAGGGGAGATAGAGAAGCTGGCCGGTGTGGATCGGTTCTACCTCGAGCTCCTATCAGTTTCATGCTACACCATGAGGATAGAGTGCATGCTTCTCTGTGAGGAGACCGCTTCTGTGTTAAAGATGCTGCAACCCAAAGCTGAGCTGCTGGACGCAGCCTGTGAGAGTTTGATGGAGAGCACTCGCCTTCCAAGTTTCTGCAAGCTCAT
This sequence comes from Nansenia antarctica, assembly GCF_963989245.1. Lineage (NCBI taxonomy): Eukaryota > Metazoa > Chordata > Actinopteri > Argentiniformes > Microstomatidae > Nansenia > Nansenia antarctica. The sequence goes on along the minus strand of NC_137685.1, from coordinate 16,501,883 downwards.
ACTTGACATTGGAAACTTCCTCAACTATGGGAGTCACACAGGCAATGCAGATGGCTTCAAGATCAGCACCTTGCTGAAGCTCACAGAAACCAAAGCCAACAAGTCCCGTATCACATTGCTCCATCACATCCTGGAGGAGGCGGAGAAAACCCATGCTGACTTGCTGAACCTTCCGGATGATCTAGAGATCTGTGAAAAGGCTGCTGGAATAAATGTGGATTCTATTCAGGCGGAGTCGAGCTCACTGGTCAAACGGTTGAAGGGTTCTGAGAAAAAAGTGTCCTCTTCTTCTCAGGAGGATATCAAGCAGCAGTATCTCACTGCTATGAAGGGGAACCTGGAGGCCTGTGAGGAGCTGCAGGAGCTCTTTGCCTCCATCGAAAAGAAGAAGGAAGAGCTAGCAGAGTATCTGTGTGAGGACACGTCCCGCCTCTCACTAGAGGAGCTGTTCAACACCATCAAGACCTTCAGAGGACTCTTCCTTAAAGCAATCAAGGACAACCAGACCTGGAGAGAGCACGCCATCAAGGCAGAGAAGAGGAAGAAACAGCAAGAGGAGGATGACGCCAAGAGACCGAGGGGGGAGAACGGAAAAATAATTCGTAAAGCACCCCCAGTTCAGGAGGAGGGCTGCATCATAGACCACCTGTTGGCTGACATCAAGAAGGGCTATGCACTAAGGAAGACCACCAGGGCCCAGGCAGACAGGGGCAGCCTGCCCTCTAATGACAAGAAAAGGGATAGCACCCAGCCTGAACATGCCAAGCTTGAGCGATCATCAGCCGTAGATACCCAAGATGGCATAGAAGTGGACAAAGTGGCATCAACCATTCAGCAAGGATCGCAGGACAGACTGCCACACACAGGGGAGTCCACATCAGGCCTTCCAACAGGACTCAAACTGGATTCATCAGAGACCATCGCCCCTCTCAATCCTGGATTGGATCCCCTGCTCAAGGAGGGATCTTCAGAGAGAGATGAGGGCATGGCTACTGAATCCGGGGTTGAGGTTAAGGATGTGAACCGTAACGAATTATCCTCTACTGGGGATGCTACTAGGGAAGGAAACACAGAAACAAAGGTGATGGATCAGAGAGGGGCTGATGGAACGGTGGTGGATGGGTGTCCAGTGTCAGCACCTACCTTGGCCACAGTTGACGGAGACACAAAGTCCAAAGAAAATACCCTATGGCTTGCGGCTCTGTTCGAAGGCCTTGGCTTCCAATCGAGTCACACTCGAAAATGAGCCATAGGGGTAGAAAAAGGAATCGGGATTGGCCCTTAATGTATTCCTCTCTACCGGTGCCATACTCTCACACATCCACCAGGGGGACCAAACACTTTTGAGATTGCCAGTCTCAAACCCTTCCAACCTCAAAGCCAGTGCTAATGCTTTTAGTACTTCTTCCTGCCAATTACAATAAATAAACATCAACAAATCTTTGGGAAAAAAAAGTTCCAATATTCTAAGTTCATGATTATTATATTTGGTTATCATTTCCACCTTAAGAGCTAAGCTGTGCGTAATATCACCTGCCACCTTAAGTGCGCAGTGCATTCAGGACCGCATTGATTCAGATCGGAGAAGAAGTTGAAAGTACCACAAGTTTCTCATGTTACAACTCCAGTCAGTTAGCCAGCGGTGTGACATCAACAGTAAGGCAACAGTAACACTACTGTTATTTTATGAAACTCCGTTGTCAGATGTTGTTGTAATTGTTATTTCATTTTTATGAATCTGTAATTATGAGTCAACGACGGGTTTTGCAAGAACCACACATACACCCATTGTAGTGTTTGCAATCATCCTACCCATGCCTGAACTGTACCCTGCCTGAACCCACTAAAGAAACCTGAACACAAAGTCAATCTCCTGTCATGTGTGTCCTGATCGACGCCCCGGGGGCGAATGGAGCATACTCTCATTGAACTATTCACCTTATACAGTCCTTTCCCATAACCTCACTAACAGCCTATTTATTTTCAAAGTTGTATTCTATTTTATTTTATCTGATAAAAGGCATATGAACGGAAATTAGGCTAGCCTATGTGTCACGCCAGAAGCCTACATGTAACCTCTTGCACTTTTCAATAAAATGTTATAAATCTAGACATTGTGGTATTTCTTTATATACGTATCCCAGCCTGCCTATCAATTGTTTCTCAATAAACAGTTATGTTCTCCTCATTGTCATACTCCCGAGTCCGATTAAGTATGATTTGACAGGCAGCTAAACTAAATGCCTTCCCAACCAGCGAGACCTGGTTATAGAAATGACGTTGTTTTATTGATAAAAAAGGGTAAAACTGGAAAGAGAAAATAGAAAACTCACATTAATCCCAAACAATTTAACAGAGCTCAGTTAACGTAATGTGGAGTCCGTTCATTGATCGATGCAGTCTGTTCAGTTCCCAGTGTGGCGCGCGTTCAGCGCTGGACATATGACATAGCGCGCATGCGAATCATGAAAGCCTATATTATTATATTTATTATATAGCTCGCATCTAATCGTATCGGATGAGAAATAGACATTAAATGGCATATATAGGCTACACAACAGTAATCACCGCGACAAACATCTATATTATATTTTAATATGATGACCGGAATATCTCACATTTGTCCGGTAAATTGAAATCTTCCCGGACACGTTGACCGACACCAATTTTTTCTAACGAAAACCCTGACACACACACAATAACTTGTGTACGTTCGTACACAACAAACAAAACCACACTAACAAAAAACAAACAAACAAGCTTCTAACAAAGCTAGATAGCTAACAAGCCAACACCTGTGTGGCTAGCCTAGTAAACACTGACACAGCTTAGCATGTAACTCAGTACACTAGTGAACAAACTAACACGTTTGGCTATGGAATGTGATTACATAGTTAACAAACTAACATGTTTGGCTATGGAATGTAACCTACTACATAGTTAACAAACTAACACATTTGGCTATGCCATGTAACTCACTGTCGGTGTGTCGGCAATAAACATACAAACTTGTACATACACACAGCTTAGTAAACAATGCAGGGGGGTATTCCACGTACGTTGATTAGTATATCAGCGATTAAAATAAAAGCCGCGTTCAGGCAACTCGTGAATGGGATTCAAGCCTCAGGTGATTCCTCGAACGAGGATCAGGCTTATGTCATCAGTGTTCACAGAAGACGAAAAATAAGATGTAAAATAGTGCAATACTGCCGCAATTAACAAGGCGAGGGAAATGGTTTGGCAAGAAATTGCTGACCGATTAAATGCGTAGGTCATACTAGCCCCAGTTATTGTTAAATGTTCATATTTTAATGAATGAATATTTACTACTGTGGTGATATCAGTAGCAGGCTACATATAGTCATATTGTCACGATGACATAGTGGTTTTGACCGCTGCCATAGTATTAAATCATCATTTTAAGATGATGGTTCAAATCCCTCTTCAGACACACTTTTTACTGCATTTCGTTGTCTGAATCTAATCTAAAATCTCATCTAAAAAAGTATGTAGGCTATAAAATGATGGTGTAGAGTAGACTCAGAGGATGTGTCAGAGTTGACTGAAGATGGTGCCGTTGCTGATGACAGCGAGGACACACAAGTAAAACAGCTCCAGATTAACCAGTTTCTGATCAGCCAGATGGAGAATCCACAGACCATGCCAAAGTACCAGAGGAACTAGCAGAAGCCTCAGATCTGTATGACAGTGTTATGGCTGCCACCATAACCGGGACAAATGCAAGTGAATTACTCCAGATCATAGCTCAGCGCTTGGAGGCAGAGAAGACAACCTTGGTAGATGACCGGACAGCAGCACTCTGGCCACAGTACATGGAGATGATTGAGAAAACTGGAAATTGGGATCAGCACCTTGATAATTAATAATTAATACTAGGCTGGACTATCCCCCGACCTTGTAATAGAACAAGCCCTCATGCGAAGTATGAAACACAACGTTTGGTTCTAGTGGATGTGGGTTCTTTCCAACCCTGCAACATCTGAAATCAACAATGCAATGAAAGAAGTGACAGGGGTAAACTATGAAACTAGTGAACAGCACAAGGACCGTTCTGCATCAACACAGGAAAGAGACAACGCAGACACTAAATAAACAGACAAAGGCAGACATCAAAATACTTGATGATACTTGATTGTTGGAGTCACAAAATCTGTTGCCGGGTATGAACACCTTCAACACCTAATCACTGGTGTGACAGCCCATAATACGGTGAATGTGGAAGATTCAAAAGAGGTTGGTAGAAGGGTCTTAAATCTCACAACATAGCTATCTATCTCACGGCATTTGATAACAATGTCGAAGCGAGAGGCGTTTATAGCTTCGGTCTGCAAAGAGAATGTGGAGGACTTTCTACATTTCGAAAAACTCCACGTAAGTTCTAACTTTGGAAAGATTACACCACGATTATGAACAGCCTTCATTTAAAGGACATGGTAGGGAAAAAGGTGACAGAATATACCTTCAAGAGGAAAGCACATGCAGTCACCATGGATTACAAATCCACAGTCAAACTGAACAAATTATCTGAAGACTTCCAAGTATGAACTCTGTGGGTATCCACCTGCGCTCTGCTCAAAAACAGTGTTTCTCCCAGTGAACAAACCCCAAATTGCAAAAGCAATATGGAACGCAGTCCCTCATGATGGTGCCAGAAAGAGACATCCCGTACTTTACTTTACTTTTATTTATTTGTATAGCACTTATTAAGACAGCAGTCACAAAGTACATTTGGTAGAATATTGCATAACACAGCAAATAAACAGCCAGCGTAATTCATAAAAAAGTAAACAAGCATTTCACACAAGCAATAAAACAAATGATAAAATGAACGAATGATAAAATCAATGCAAATATCAGAAGTAAAAAGAGAAAACAACGTATAAAAATGCCATCCTATATAAGTGGGTTTTTAAACGTAAAAAGCACGGCCACCCTTTGTTTTGAGCCAGGTGTGTTTTAAGGAGGGATTTAAAAATCTCCAGGGTCTGAGCGGAGAGGAGGGGGAGGCTGTTCCAAAGTTTAGGTGCAGCAGCCGCAAAGCCTCATGGTCATGGGTAAAGGTGAGCCCATGTGGCTGTGGCGTCGTGTTGAAGACAGGCTGAAAGCGATGCAAATGACTCCACCCTGCCCCCACTGTGATAGATGACACCAGTCCAGTATGGAGGGTTACCTGCTGGTTGCCACCTCCAAAGTGAGTTTCTTTAATCTCTCTGCTATATTTACAAGAATAGTTCTCACTATAGTCTACGTCAGTCATGTCAAATTCAAATACACAGGGGGCCAAAATAAAAAATGGTTACAAGTGGAGGGCTGGGCTGGTTCAATGTTTATTAAAACTCACAATTATTGCACATATTGAACCAATACCAATAACACAGCCTATATTGCACTTAACATTAATCATTAAATTAAATTAAGTAAAACATAAATAAAATCAGTTGCAATATTTTCTCAAGGCTCTTTCAGTAATAAATTGAAAACGTTTTTTTTCTCTTCTTTTTTTTAACAGGTAAACAGCAAAATGTAATTTTCATTCAAAGCTCAATGGCAAGATAAATGCAAAAATGAAACAGCATGCATTAAAAAACAAATCAGTTTGCTGCTCTGATCCTCACCAATGACTGTCTTTTATAATAAAATTTGAAAAGTTAGTGCAAACGTGCAAAAGTGCAAAACAGTTGCATTAATTTCTTAGGCAACATTTCCCTGGGTCCATTCAACTGGAGAAAAAAAAAAATTTCCCTTCAAAGAAATATCAAGTCCAAGTCCTTTCTGCTCACTTGTCTGAGGCTGAGCCCGATACTTGGTGTCTCATCTTGAGTACAAGTTCATTAATGTTTGGGGTCAGGCTCTGAGCTGAGGAAATCCTCAGGATTGAGTTCAGGTGTTCATCAATAAGATGCACATGCCCAAGATGCTATGTGATATTTTGTTTAGTTTCATCAACGAAAACAGTAGTTCACACACGTATGTGCTGCCAAACATAGACAGCGTGCGAGCAACTTGGGTGCGCAGCTCAGGCATTGTGTCGGGGATGAAACGAGCAAACTCAGCAGCGCCACGGACGCCATTTTGCCTTCAGTGTGTCATTACAGCTCCATTTGGAGATTTGCTGATGCACTTTCCACGTCAACTGCAAATGGATTGCTGAGCAGTTGAAGCCTGCTTTTTTGGGCTTCAAAGTCGGAAAATCTCCGCCTGAATTCGGCGGTTTGTCAGCAAACTGTGTACTCGGGAACACTCGGGAATTGACGGCGATGTTTAGGCCTCCACTGTGACTGTGCTGCTACTGCTCATGACTAGTACTGACGTGAAGAGAAGACGCGGGGTCGCGCTCGCTCGCGGGCACTCGGTACGCGCCAATGCACTCGCAGTGCATCTTGGGACTTGTAGTATTATGGTGCTGCGGGCACAGAATACTGCGGGTGCGGGCCGGTTTTAATAGTAATTAAATATCATCCCGCGGGCGAGAGAGAACTCATTCACGGGCCTGATCTGGTCCGCGGGCCCTGACTTTGACACATGTGGTCTACGTGAATAACTACGTCATTCTGGGTCAGGGTTTCTCTCAAACTCCTCAGTCTTTCAAACTGGTGCTTGATATTGTAAATGTGCCTGGAGAAGTTTGAGAGGTGTTCCTGTGTGAGCTCCACCAACTTCTCAATGGAGGTATTCATCAGAGCAACGCATCCGGGTACTTTCCCCTCCCGTAATGTCCACGCCCCTTTTTGGGTGATAGAAGAGTAGAAGTTTGACTGGCGGTCAATGGGAATTTCTGTTCTTTGCTACTTTAATCAGATAAAATAAGAAAACCGTAGTGCTTTTTAGATATTAGGAGCACAAATCCGATGGCCAGTTAGGCAAACTAATATATAGTGTCATTGCCGATCAATGATCGACGTCGTTATATAGAGAAAATGAATGAAATAGGGGTTGATTCATCAGAGCAGTCATACGTCATCTCCCTGTCATCAGGCATTTGTAGTTCTTCAGTTGGAATGGAATGGAATGGAATGGACTTTATTTGTCATTGCTACAGTACAGGTACCAAACAACGAAATTTAGGAGGTTGATTTGCCATGTAAATCCCCAGATGAGTGTTACATTAGTTTTCTTAAGATAGGATAATAAATAAATCTGTTCAATGGGCATTTGCCAAAGTAGCCTACTGTTAATCAGTATTTATCCTGTATGGTGTATATGAAGATGTTATGACGTTTTATCATGAAAATAATGAACAGCAAGCTAGATCCAAAACTAGGGCCGGTGGAGGAGGGCAATTGTCACATTGGACAGACTACCAAAACAGAAAAATAAAGTATCTTAACGACAGCAAAAGTGATGGATGTCAGAAATACATTACCTGGAGATTCAATAAGGTACTTTTATATGACAGGATATTGGTTAGGGTTATATGACACCTGTAGCGAGATAGATAGATAGAGCCAAAAGTAAGAAGTCGCTAATAAAAAAAGTCGCTAGTAATTGTATGACGCGCCAAACAATCCGCTGAGATGAAAAGTACGTTTTAGAGCATTTATTGAATAGAACAATCAAACTTGGCGACGTACAAAAATAATCCATAAGCGATCAAAACCAGAAAAATAACAAACTATGCGTATAGAATATGCGTATAATGCGGTCTCCACTACCGCCATGCAAGGTGCGCAGATGATTAAATTACCTTGCAATATCACCCCCCATAACCATATTACTTCTCAATACGGTGATCTAGGCAATAAACAAACAATCAAAGTAAACTCACAATAAACCCATTAGCCTGTTATACTAAATACCCCCTAAATCATATTCATACCTCCTACAACCCCTCAGGCCTTTAGGTCGGGTGGTTCATCCACATGGATGGAGGCAGACTGAAAGGACACACATTCATTGCCTATTTCATAAATGTTCTCCATATAACGACGTCGATCATTGATCGGCAACGACACTATATAATTGTTTGCCTGACTGGCCATCGGATTTGGGCAGTCTGGGGATTTACACGGCAAATCAAATGACAGGGATTAAAGCAAAAAAAAATCTCCTGACGGAAAAAGAAATTCAGGCCAAATCGGGGCCGGTGGCTTTCCGTGCGCAAAGCGCGCGTGCGATTTTCCGTTCTACGTTCTAATGCTTTGACTTTTCTTTCGAAAAATGTGAACACATTTCCGCGTTGTATAAAATCAATGACACATCGCTAGTCAACTAACACAGCTTGTTTTGTGAGCCTGCTAACAATGTAAAGTAGTGTTATAGTTAACTAGGTAGCAGTCCAATCCATTTCGCTGCAGTATTTTGGCTTGACTAGCGAGTTTGTGTTGTGATTCTCAACAACGTTGAAACGTAGTTTCACCCTTTTCCATAGTTTTGAATAATAAATGTGTGGACTGACGATGTAGCGCAGCCTAACTTATTCTAATAAATATTTAACATAGTTTTATTGTGATAATTATTCCCCCCTCCTCCCAGACTTACAAGGTCACATTATTATTGGATTGGTTGTTTACGTGCCGGGTGAAGTTAGCTAAACATTTAACCTGCTAGCTAGCAAGAGACACATAATGTCACTCTCCAAAGGTCTAAAGAGGAAAGTTGACGGTGAAAACAGGGCATTTAAAGAGGAATGGACAGCGAACTATGCGTTCATCCTACCTGGTTTCATCAATGCAAAGCCGTTGTGAGACTCACATTTTACATGCTCACAATGAATGTTCCCTTCCACCTATACATGCGAGTCGTCCTTTCGTCAATGAATGCGATAAAGACGGACTAGAGGAATCGATTGATGCATAAAAACCTTGAGAACTGCCGGATTAAAGTGACGTCCATAATAATAGTAAATAATAATAATACATTAGACTTATAGCGCTTTTCTAGACACTCAAAGACGTCCATATCACCACCCAGTGAGCAAAATTGCGTTGAAAAGACATCTAAAAGACGACTTTCCCCTACGTCTATTCTACATCCGGATTTGGTTGACGTTGCAAGGTCAAAAGACGTAGTTTTTAGGTTGTTGAAAAGACGTGGTTTTCAGGTCGTTGAAAAGACATGGTTTATAGGTCGTTGAAAAGACGTGGTTTTCAGTTCGTTGAAAATACGTTGTTTTCAGTTCGTTGAAAATACGTTTTCAGGTCAAATGATCGACGTCCTGCTTTTGGCCAACCTGATTATGTACGATGTAGGGAAAAAAACAATGCTCCCTCCCATACCTAGAACATTTCTGTAAAAAAAAATCTAACTCTTGAATCAAATCTGCCATACATGTACATGATTTTACATTGGCATAAGAAAAACAAGTACCATTTATTAAATACACATGTACTTTATTAAGCATAAAAAAAATGCATTGAATACGTTCAGAAAGAACTGCTCCCAAGGCAGAACAATACTTACTAACATTGGAGTGATAGAGACCAGCATGGCCCCTGCGCGTGCAAGGATGACACGCACATTCAGGAAGCTTTCCTTATTTTACACAATTTCCCCACGGGGATTAATAAAGTATCTATCTAATATTGCAAAATACCACAGAATATTGCACAAAAATCGAGTTTTTCCCCTGGTAAAAATACAAAAAACCACAGAATAAAAAAAATAATACAAAAAATACAAATTACCACAGAATATATACCACAGAATATTCCAAAATATTGCACAAAAATCGAGTTTTTCCGCTTTCCTTATTTTACACAATTTCCCCACGGGGATTAATAAAGTATCTATCTAATATTGCAAAATACCACAGAATATTCAAAAATATTGCACAAAAATCGAGTTTTTCCCCTGGTAAAAATACAAAAAAACACAGAATATAAAAAAAAATACAAAAAATACAAATTACCACAGAATATATACCACAGAATATTCCAAAATATTGCACAAAAATCGAGTTTTTCCCCTGGTAAAAATACAAAAAATACAAAATACCACAGAATATTAAAAAAAATACAAAAAATACAAAATACCACAGAATATATACCACAGAATATTCCAAAATATTGCACAAAAATCGAGTTTTTCCCCTGGTAGTCATTGTCCTGAAATTGATGTAATGTAAATCAAATGTCACCATCAGTTTCTTCTCTTCCTCACGTTGTAGCCCCTCCTCCAGGTTGTTGAACTGCTCCATCTCTTCCATTCTGTTGATGATATGACAAACCGAGGCGTGTGGCTCTGCTCTCCCCATGCGGCGGACCTCCTCATGAATAGCAACCAGCTTCTCCATAACACACTTAAATTCTGAAAATTGGACATGAAGACTAATATTTAGTGACAGTAGGCCTAAATACCAGTGCATCATCCAAGTTAAGTCAATTCTGTACTTACTGGCATGGTCGTCTTCCAGGTCGTCTACCCTTTCTGAAAGCCACCGTTCTGAAACAATCAAACAAACATTTAAGCTGAATTTAGGCTAAATCAAAAAGAAGCAATGGGGAACTATTTAGAATTGTAGAGGACAAAGCAACGTCATTTATTGGAATTGAACACTACTAACCTATATTAGATAAATTCCTCAAAAACAGTTAGTGGGAGAGAGAGGGGAAGAGAGTGAGTGAGTGAGAGAGAGAGAGCCAGCCACTGTCTGGAACTGCAACCATTATGAAATAGTACACTTAGTGCTCTACAAAAACTAAAATAAAAATATATATCACATATTGAACAACTGAACAGACTAATATACTTCTCTGTAATAAAACGTCAAGCTAAGCCCAGTATCTTACCATATCTGGGTGCGTCAGAACGTCTTTCTGCATTGGACGGTCCCGATGTAACAGAGCGTCTTGGTGTCTCTGAGCGTCTGGGTGTAAGAGAGCGTCTGGGTGTAAGAGAGCGTCTTGGTGTCTCTGAGCGTCTGGGTGTAAGAGAGCGTCTTGGTGTAAGAGAGCGTCTGGGTGTAAGAGAGCGTCTTGGTGTCTCTGAGCGTCTGGGTGTAACAGAGCGTCTGGGTGTCTCTGAGCGTCTGGATGTATCGGAGCAGCTTGGTGTCCCGGAGTGTCTCTGTGTAGCAGAGCGTCCTGGTGTCACAAATTCACAGCCTGAAATACAACAAATGTCATGTTAGAAAGACACTGAAAAACAAGACCATGATAACGGTGTGAAACCTCAGATAGGAGCTTGTCGAGCATTACTTGAACAACAGCAACAACTCACCTTTCTGTGTGGGCCTCACCTCACTGGGTGGCGTGGGGAAAGGTAACATGTCTTGTATGCCTAAACATCAATATAAAAAGAAAATCATAAGTACATAAGTCATTACATTTAACTCTTAAGTTGGTAGTACTTAAAGCTGCGTTCAGTAATTGTTTACTGCTAGATGGCAGTAAGCGACTAAGAGACAAAAGGCTGAAACGTATGATATACATTGAAGGCACAGAGGCGTAGCACAGTCAGAAATGCTGGAATAACAGCAGCCAGGTGGTAGGGATGAGTCATTGATTTGAGGTAGGATAATATGTCTCAGTGAGACAATGTGATATCACTTTTGGAGGTAAGAAAACCATAGTAATTTCGAGGTAAATGCTCTTTCTACTTCTAACCTCCAGATGTGCTTTTTGATGTCTCATCCTCCTCTTCCAGGTAATCTGACAGATCTGCTTCTAGAGAGAGAGAAAGAGAGAGAGAGAGAGCGCTGAACAATCACCCCAGGTCCACAGGCACTGTGCTAGTATGAATTAACCTACCAATTTAAATGTTTTCAGTTCAGTAGTTAACTTACCAGGAACAAAACCGTCATATGTTCTTTTGATCTTCTTCCTCTTAGATGGAATTTCTTTGCCTCCGTCCTCTTCCTCCTCCGTTTGGGTCGTGTAATTGTGTTCTTCGCACTCATCACGAGAAGCTACAAGTCAAAAGATAAAAGGGATTTTAGCATTTCTAATAAGTCACATAAGCATGCTTTGCCTTGCATGCAGTACAACTCACCTTGTATTACAGTATGACCCGTTTGAGTTTCCACTGGGAAAGCTAAAGAGTAAAAAAGAAAAGAAAAAAGGTTAACATCTGGCACTCACAAATCTATTACGACAGTCACACAGAAAATGTACAACTATGGGTTTGTGTATGTGTCTGTGATTATGTGTGTGTGTGTGTGTGTGTGTGTACGTGTGTTAAGAGTAAGCTGTGTATGTGTGTACATGTGTGTGTGTGGGGGGGGTAAGAATGTGCGTCTCGTGTGGACAAAGGAATTCGCGCGTGTGTGCGTCTCAATGGAATTGGAAATATCAGCGAGCGCCTCTAACAGCTAAAGACTATACAGTGGTTATGATGTTTCCTAAACTAAGATCGCCTTGTCTGTAATGTACGGATGTAGTGAATATAATGTGCCATCTTACCGTGGGTTTTTCTAAGCTTCCGTTGATGAAAAAATAGGTATCTTGTCTCTCCTTGAATGTAGCAAGTAGTTAGCCGCCAGCGGTTTTAAATCCCAACACCGGTGGGTTGTACGTCATCAAACTTCCGTTTTCTCAGTGACCAATCAGAGGCCACATCAGCCTCTATATGACGGTAGAATAATTGCAACAGTGCCACCTGCTGTATTGGAATAATAGCGCAAACAATCGTGGAAGATCTCTGACGAACTAATTAGATTAGATTCACTTTTATTCAACTATATACAACAAAATGCAGTTTAGTATTCAACCAGAAGTGCAGTACTGATATTACATGCATGTTTCATTTACATTTTCGCAACTACACGTTCGCTCATATGTGGGAGACGTACCGGACGAACGGCTATATTCAGTCGAAATAACGGCCAGACGGACGGACCTTATTTCGCTGTAAAAAAGACGTCCACAGACGTCTGGTGCGCACTGGGCAGATAGCCAACAAATAGTGACCGATGGGAGATGCCAGTTTTCTCATTAAGTGAGATTTAATAGCCTAATATTATTTTTTCTATTTTTAATGAATGGCTCATTGTAATTATTATCCCTAGTAATGTAGCGTGTTTGCTCTGTCGTTTCAGGAGCATATAGGCTAAGCGGATTCAGCTTTCTTTTTTTTGGCGCCGATTTTGTTGTCAATGTTTTTCATAAAAATTAAACTGCATTTGCTTTGTTACTGTTCACATGTGTGGTGCAGTCACATAGCCTATAAGTAAACATTAAGTTTGAATGATTTACTGAGCTGGCGTTACTTTTTTCAAACCACACACCGCATGTCGGCTATTTCAGCACCACGCATTGTCCACCTATTTATCACTATGAGGGGTTCAGCGTCAGTGCACCCCGCTCTGTTACTGTCGCATAGTTGTAGCCAATAAAGGCCTATATGTAGGCTATATAGGCTATTATATATCATTTATATACCGTACCTAATACCAACATCAAAATAGATTGTATGCCTCTACAAATCATATTACACCAGGTAAAATCCGTCACAACTTGGAATAAATCCGTCGCAACTTGGAATAAATTGACGGAAATCCGTCGTAGCGACGTAATCCCTGAAATTAAGAACTCCAAATCCCTGATGACAGGGAGATGACGTATGACTGCTCTGATGTCTGAGGCTTGTTTCGGATCCGCTTTTCCATGTTTCACGTCAGGGTGATGCCTCAATAAGTGGTTCCGTAGATGTGTGGTGTTTCCACAAAATGTAACCTCCACTGCGCACAGCTTGCATATGGCTTTGATTTTGGCGACTGTAAAAAGTATTAATGTGTGTAGACTTCCTAACACTGTAGGGTATTGACTTCCTACACTGTATGAGGGTGTAGCAGGTTACTTTCTGCTGGGTTAGTATTCTGCGTTGTGTCTTTTTCACGAAGAAACACCGGTTGGATGAGCAGTGGATTTATTCCCTTTAACATAGACACATCAGAAACAGGTGTCACATCAGTTCTCTTCCACCATCCTGTAAAAAATAAATACAATGATGAACACCAACATATTGTGACGTTAGAATTATACGGTTCTATCTCAATTTTTGTCAACATTTAGTTTTCTACATAATCTGATCCATTAGGTGTTTATTAATGCCTGTGTGGTGTTATCTTTAAAATGTTGACATTTTTCAGTTAGTAATTAATCAAATACAAAGGTTCCATCTCATAGAACATAATGGAATGTAAAAACTTTGGTGCTCAATATCTCTGAACTACCCTAAATGGAGATATAACCTTATCATTCTAAGCTCACGATATACTGTATCACGAGGCAACATCGGCATTACAACTGGCACAATGTACATTCTCAAGACCAGCGCGCGCCTCTCCCCTCACGTTCACACGATGGCTAGCTGCTAGCATACAACCTAGTAGCCAGTCTCACTCCTCAATCTTAATCAAAACAAAATATAAGAAGACAATTTCTTCTACACAGCTTAGCAAACACATAAACATCCACATTATATTCTGTTACAGTGTGTGTCGCAAAAATATTCAACCACAAAATCTCAAATAACTGACGATGGAGAGAGCAGACAAAGACTGTGTCACCAGCTCAGAGTAAAACGCGTTCTGAAGCTGGACCATGCGTGTCACCGTAATAGCGCTCCCTAGTGAAACAAAAAAGTTATGCAATGTAATTAACGGGGTAGGAACCAATAATCTCAATCTCATTTTGGGGAAATTCACAACACAAATAAAATAGCATAATAGACAATATTGACTTGGCTACAAGGGCATAGGCTACTGTATGCTAATGTATCTTGCTGTAACCTTCTGTGCTCTTCCTGTAGTTCTGGGTCGGTGTACATTTTGGCTCTGAATTTTGTCAGCCTAGCCTTTGCTAAAGCTCTCTTTTTTTTCACCTGCTGACTGTCTGCAATGAAACAGGACATAAAGCAAAAAATATAAACAGTTAGTACATGTTTACTCATTATACATAATTAGACAATAATGAAGTAGCCTATATAAATGTCATTGTCAACTGTATCATAACACCGCTGATTGATTGATTTTCAACTGCATGAAATACCATAATGTCTATGGTTCACAGAGTCGGTCAGGAAGTCCAACAGCCAATAGCACAGCGAGGTGTTCACTCCCAGCCCATCCAGTTTTTGTACAAGCTGCTGGGGGATGATTGTGTTAAAAGCTGAGCTAAAGGTCCCCCGACCTTGGAATAGAACAAGCCCTCATGCGAAGTATGAAATGTTTGAAACACAACGTTTGGTTCTAGTGGATGTGGGTTCTTTCCAACCCTGCAACATCTGAAATCAACAATGCAATGAAAGAAGTGACATGGGTAAACTATGAAACTAGTGAACAGCACAAGGACCGTTCTGCATCAACACAGGAAAGAGACAACGCAGACACTAAATAAACAGACATAGGCAGACATCAAAATACTTGATGATACTTGATTGTTGGAGTCACAAAATCTGTTGCCGGGTATGAACACCTTCAACACCTAATCACTGGTGTGACAGCCCATAATACTGTGAATGTGGACCATTCAAAAGAGGTTGGTAGAAGGGTCTTAAATCTCACAACATAGCTATCTATCTCACGGCATTTGATAACAATGTCGAAGCGAGAGGCGTTTATAGCTTCGGTCTGTAAAGAGAATGTGGAGGACTTTCTACATTTTGAAAAACTCCACGTAAGTTCTAACTTTGGAAAGATTACACCACGATTATGAACAGCCTTCATTTAAAGGACATGGTAGGGAAAAAGGTGACAGAATATACCTTCAAGAGGAAAGCACATGCAGTCACCATGGATTACAAATCCACAGTCAAACTGAACAAATTATCTGAAGCCTTCAAGTATGAACTCTGTGGGTATCCACCTGCGCTCTGCTCAAAAACAGTGTTTCTCCCAGTGAACAAACCCCAAATTGCAAAAGCAATATGGAACGCAGTCCCTCATGATGGTGCCAGAAAGAGACATCCCTTACTTTTCTTTACTTTTCTTTATTTGTATAGCACTTATTAAGACAGCAGTCACAAAGTGCTTCACAGTACATTTGGTAGAATATTGCATAACACAGCAAATAAACAGCCAGCGTAATTCATCAAAAAGAACACAAGCATTTCACACAAGCAATAAAACAAATGATAAAATGAACGAATGATAAAATCAATGCAAATATCAGAAGTAAAAAGAGAAAGGTATAAAAATGCCATCCTATATAAGTGGGTTTTTAAACGTTTTTTTAAAAAGTGGTACAGACCCAGCTAACCTGACAGTGAGGGGGAGGCGATTCCATAATGTTGGAGCTCCAACAGTAAAAGCACGGCCACCCTTTGTTTTGAGCCAGGTGTGTTTTAAGGAGGGATTTAAACATCTCCAGGGTCTGAGCGGCCCGTACGTGGAGGGGGAGGCTGTTCCAAAGTTTAGGTGCAGCAGCCGCAAAGCCTCATGGTCATGGGTAAAGGTGAGCCCATGTGGCTGTGGCGTCGTGTTGAAGACAGGCTGAAAGCGATGCAAATGACTCCACCCTGCCCCCACTGTGATAGATGACACCAGTCCAGTATGGAGGGTTACCTGCTGGTTGCCACCTCCAAAGTGAGTTTCTTTAATCTCTCTGCTATATTTACAAGAATAGTTCTCACTATAGTCTATGTGAATAACTACGTCATTCTGGGTCAGGGTTTCTCTCAAACTCCTCAGTCTTTCAAACTGGTGCTTGATATTGTAAATGTGCCTGGAGAAGTTTGAGAGGTGTTCCTGTGTGAGCTCCACCAACTTCTCAATGGAGGTATTCATCAGAGCAACGCATCCGGGTACTTTCCCCTCCCGTAATGTCCACGCCCCTTTTTGGGTGATAGAAGAGTAGAAGTTTGACTGGCGGTCAATGGGAATTTCTGGTCTTTGCTACTTTAATCCGATAAAATAAGAAAACCGTAGGGTTTTGATTCATCAGAGCAGTCATACGTCATCTCCCTGTCATCAGGCATTTGTAGTTCTTCAGTTGATTTGCCGTGTAAATCCCCAGATGAGTGTTACATTAGTTTTCTTAAGATAGGATAATAAATACATCTGTTCAAGGGGCATTTGCCAAAGTAGCCTACTGTTAATCAGTATTTATCCTGTATGGTGTATATGAAGATGTTATGACGTTTTATCATGAAAATAATGAACAGCAAGCTAGATCCAAAACTAGGGCCGGTGGAGGAGGGCAATTGTCACATTGGACAGACTACCAAAACAGAAAAATAAAGTATCTTAACGACAGCAAAAGTGATGGATGTCAGAAATACATTACCTGGAGATTCAATAAGGTACTTTTATATGACAGGATATTGGTTAGGGTTATATGACACCTGTAGCGAGATAGATAGATAGAGCCAAAAGTAAAAAGTCGCTGAGAGACGCAACCAGGGTCTGGGCTGGTAATTGTATGACGCGCCAAACAATCCGCTGAGATGAAAAGTACGTTTTAGAGCATTTATTGAATAGAACAATCAAACTTGGCGACGTACAAAAATAATCCATAAGCGATCAAAACCAGAAAAATAACAAACAATGCGTATAGAATTTAGAATAGAATAGACTTTATTGTCCTTGTACAGTTGCCTATACAATGACATTGTAGTGGTTCTTCTGAAGGTGCAAAAACAGAAAAACATATTCACATATTCACAAACCTATACACATAACATATCACAAATATTACACACTAGACAAATTCAAAAGCGAAAATGCTATAAAACAAGCTAAGAGACAATGAGGTCCGTGGTGTCAAGTGCAAATAAAGACAACAATATTAAGAAAATAAAAACAACTATAAAGGCAAGCTAAAAGACATGAGGTCAGTGTCTCATCATATGACTTCTCAATACGGTGATCAAGGCAATAAACAAACAAGTAAACAATAAACCCAGCCTGTTATACTAAATACCCCCTAAATCATATTCATGCCTCCGACAACACCTCAGGCCTTTGGGTGGTTCATCCACATGGATGGAGGCAGACTGAAAGTCTGTAATCCTACTTTGATTGTTTGTTTATTGCCTTGATCACCGTATTGAGAAGTCATATGGTTATGGGGGGTGATATTGCAAGGTATTTTAAGCACCTGCGCACCTTGCATTGCGGTAGTGGAGAGAGAGGGGAGCGATGTATTTTTGTTGACCGCTGTTAGAGCAAATTATCAATAAAGGCAGCCTGTTTCGTTTCAAGATGTATAAGAAATGATATTTAATATTTTCCTCTATACAGGTTCGTCAGACGCATCTGAAGATTCAAAGTTCCTCGTAAAGTCAAGATCATTCATTACATCTCAGTATTTATGCACTCAGGTACCCTCAGGTAAGAGGTCCGCCCTCGAGTGAGGTCTAGACCAATCATGAGCAATGGGTGTGGATTTGTACATCGAGGAAGATGATGGGGGATGAAGGTTAAGGGGGAATCGGCCCCCACTTTCTCCTAAAGACACAAAGGTGAAAAAGGAACACAATGGCTACAACTGGTTTAGTCTGGTCTTAGAGTACTGGGTCTGGGGAAACACAAAAGTCCAAAACTGCTCTAGATGGCTTAGTCCATCTAGGTAGAAAAGAGAGCAATCAGGTCTTTGTAATCATTTAAATATGTCTGTTGTCTAGCCAATGTCAAGCTTCAAGTAGAGAAACTGGTTTCATTTTGTGTTTACAACAGGAAATCAGTTTCTATAGCTTTCTCTAGATATTCAATTTTCTGTTGTGAAGTTTGAATCTTAAATGTAGAAAAATGTCTTATTACATATAATAGTTTTCTCTCACACCGCATTATACGCATATGACACAGATGAACCACTGATGAACCAGATGAGACACTGACCTCATGTCTTTTAGCTTGCTTTTATAGTTGTTTTTATTTTCTTAATATTGTTGTGAATATGTGAATATGTTTTTCTGTTTTTGCACCTTCAGAAGAACCACATTTTCATTGTATAGGCAACTGTACAAGGACAATAAAGTCTATTCTTTCAACCCTTCCAACTTCCTGAATGAGCAGGGAGAGTTTGAGAAGCCTGAGGCCTTCCTGCCCTTCTCTGCAGGTATATAGCGCAAAACAAAGTACATCGCCATAGATAAATGTTGATGATGGATGGAAATAAATGGCTGATTGAGCTTTTTTCTTGTTATTGTTGTTAATGTTTCAGGGCCTCGTATGTGTCTTGGGGAAGGACTAGCTCGTATGGAGCTTTTCCTGATTATGGTGACGCTTCTGCAACGCTTCCAGTTTGTCTGGCCTGAGGACGCAGGGGAACCTGACTACACTCCTGTGTTTGGAGTTACTCTGTCCCCCAAGCCCTATAGACTAGGTGTAAGGCTGAGAGGGAACCAGTGAGGGGGAAGAGGTCAGGTATAGTCTGATATTATCGATGTGATATAGTTAAACCCTGTATGTTGTTGTTGTTGTTGTTGTTGTTGTACGTAAATCTATTGTACTTGCTATTGTGTTTTACACAAATAATTGTTGCTGTCAGTTTTGCTTTGTATAACCTTGATTAAGATTGATGGAACACTTGGCGCACTGTGTGACAAAATGTTGGTTCAAGTAAATATGTCTTCCTCCTTCGTCTCCTTCCTTACATGCATTACCATTGAAGAGCATACGTTGTTAAAATGTTATTGGACTGGTATGTAATATTTTTGTAAAATAAATAGTTAGCAAACATTAGTTTAACATAAGTTATGTGGAATGTTTGGCTTGCTGAATTCTTAATAAAAGTATTTATAAATGATTGTTCTGCAGTTGTTCCTCGTCTCTAAAGCATCTTTCACACAGGTCACAACCAATGAATCGAGACTAGCAACCTGTCTTGTACAGTTGCAATCAAAATTATTCAACCCCCAATTGCACATTAGGTTTATTGGCAAACTATTTCTCAGCTGTTTGCAATAAACAAATTACACAATAACTGTTTAAGTAGTTCAATGAAACTAATATTACACGTTTAAAAATAAAAATAAATAATCTACACAAAATTCTACTTGAGTAGGCTACAGCTCAAGCAGGAGTTGAAAATGTGAGAAAGATGCGGTGCCAACAACAGATTAACATCGCTATTAAAATCGATTTTCTCGGACCTAGCAAAAGTGAACCCTCGCATATGGAGTATACGGTTTAGCAATCGGTTTTGCGAATCACATTATTGCATTACAATTTGAATATTGACTCAAATAACGCAGGCAAAAGTGGCAAATGAATATGCTATTTTGGGATTGCATAGTCATTTGCACATTAGAATGAACTTTAGAATTTTGTCAGCTACAAAGCAGCGCATGACTTTGAAAATTAAATGTCAAATGGCTTTGCATTATAATTTTAATATTGACAGTGAATGTGCACATCAGGTACATGAAAATGAAAATGAAAATCATTAGAATTGCATTTGAATTTGAATATTGTCTGAAAGAATGCATGCAAAAGTGGAACATGCAATTGCAATCTCATATTGCATTAGCATTTGAATTAGGTCTACTATATGCTTCCATACCTTGGTAGCCTAGTGACCATGTCGTTGCTCATTGATAGTACAGTATCGTGTCCTCACTCTCCATAAAATTGGATAGCCTGGTTATATTACCCCACATTAACCACTGTAGCCTACTGTCTATTCATTGACATGTACATACTTTTATCAAGCTGAAGCAAGCATATTTTCTTCAGAATAGTCATTTATTAGTGACGTTGATTACTGTGAAGTCAATGCGGACGGTGGTCAAGTTGTTAATGTAGCCTCGCGCTACGTGCACTGAATATGAATGTAAAAAGTAAATATATTTGCATGAATATCAATATGTACAGTAAAGATATATCTATACAGTGTGATGCGTACAGGACAAGGACGAATAAGATATGTGCAGTGCGCACGTATCCTTTGTGCACTCCTTCATAATACGTGAGGCAATATTTCTTATGTCGGTGGAAATGGTATCCATTTCAAAGCGTTTCTCCTCTTTCATACTTCTGCCAGCGGAGGCGCAGTTGATAATTTCTCCAGTTTCTATGCGTACGCATGGCTGCCAGTGTGCTTAGAGGTGCGCACAGTTTCACAAGATCTTCTTGGGGTATCGATGATCATGAAATGCATCTGCGTTTCCTGGGGCCTCATTTATAGAAAGTACTTTGGATCAAATTTGATCTTACCCGTGTCGTACGTAGAAAACCACGTCAAAGTAGTGATTTATAACATTTCAACGTGAGTCAATTTGACCGTGGAAACGATCGTAGCTCTACGTCAGGTATTTGACTTGACGTACGCACATTACCTACTGGTTATGCGGAGTTATTACAGGCATTTTTCGGAGTTCTGTCTGGCTTTTGACTGACCATTTATATGCAACGTTTGCAGGAAAAGTGCTATACAAATACAAAGTTATTATTATAGGCAACTATGGGCGTCAAAAAGGGTGGTACAAGATGCTCGTTCACGTGCACAACATTTTAGAGTTGATTGTGATTCATAAATGGAAGCAGGCGTGGGACTTGCAAATGCCACTGGCGTGCGCACCGTTTTATTAATCCGAATGTTGGTGTGGGTAAATGTTCTTGCTTTGCGTAGGTACGCAAGCCGTTTACGCCAGTTATACGCAAAGCTTTATAAATGAGGCTGGTCCCATAGGCTACATGAAGTCAACAATCAGCTCAGGAACACAAAATTGAGAAATATGTAGAGAGAGATAGACAGTTTAATGCAGGGGTCCCCAAACTACGGCCCGCGGGCCGAACACGGCCCACCCCCACACTTGGACCGGCCCTTTGAACAACGTCAATTTTCGACAGGCGTTGCACTCGGTGGATTTCTGTCATTTCTGACTGCAATAGCGGCACTGCGCCGACGTGGTGGCGGGGGCGCTGTTTCGCAAATAAGTTATCTTTCGTTTTTGCTAGTGAAATAGCTGATAGTTGATGTTGACTGCTCAAGGAGAATACATATTTGAAAGTACAGAATGCCTGAGAGCCTTGTATTGCATTATATTACATTATATTTTGATCATCTGGTGCCTGAATATTGTGTTTTCCTTTGCATAAATAATGACATTTCCACCATAAATTGATGCAGAAAGGTCACAAATTGGTGCATATCAATTCACCAGAATGGTAGAAATTAAGTGTTTGATGCTCGTTTAAGGACCCCCAGACAGCCCTGCTTCATGGGTCCCCCCGTGTATGATGAGGGTCCTCCCTCATGTATCAGACTGTAAAACTGATTATATTTCATTGACATATCACTATAGGTATAAATTCCATCCAAATTCAACTGTTTAGACTTTGTTTGCATCCACCAGTGCTCTCCTGCGCGCAATTGCTTTGCGCAACCGCCTCCATTTCACTCCGTTCCATATTATTTTATGTTAGAGACCGACCCAGGCCCCCCATCACAGAAAGGAAAAATGATGTGGCCCTCACAGAAAAAAGTTTGGGGACCCCTGGTTTAATGTATACATCTTCCACTGTATCCAAAATATCCTAAATATAATGCTTAATATGTCCGGGAGCCATGGGGTTGAACCAGCTTTTCTGCTGTTTCTTGTTGCATCAGCCATGACTGCAGCATCCTCACTCAAATGAGAGGACGTGACAGAGTTAGGACGTGACAGAGTTAGGACGTGACAGAGACAGCCACTGAGACAGCCACTGAGACAGCCACCGAGACAGCCACTGACACGGCAACTGACACAGCCACTGACACAGACGCTGACACAGCCACTGAGACAGCCACTGAGACAGCCACTGAGACAGCCACTGAGACAGCCACCGAGACAGCCACTGAGACAGCCACTGACAGCCACTGAGACAGCCACTGACACAGCCACTGAGACAGCCACAGCCACTGAGACAGCCACTGAGACAGCCACTGAGACAGCCAATGAGACAGCCACTGAGACAGCCAATGAGACAGCCACTGACAGCCACTGAGACAGCCACTGACACAGCCACTGAGACAGCCACTGACTCAGCCACTGAGACAGCCACTGACAGCCACTGAGCTTTTTTTTCCGGAATATTATTCCGGCGTTTCATGACCAGGTTCTCCTCCACACGCCTCAAAGCTTCCTGGGTCATAAACAACGATACCTTCCTCCTGAGGAGAGCTGCTGCTTGATGATAGGCTGGCTGAAGGGAACCTCCCTGATGACCTGGTTGGTGGAGGGAACCTCCCTGATGACCTGGTTGGTGGAGGGAACCTCCCTGATTGGCTGGTTGGTGGAGGGAACCTCCCTGATGACCTGGTTGGTGGAGGGAACCTCCCTGATGACATGGTTGGTGGAGGGAACCTCCCTGATGATCTGGTTGGTGGACGGGACCTCCTTGATTGGCTGGTTGGTGGAGGGTACCTCCCTGATGACATGGTTGGTGGAGGGAACCTCCCTGATTGGCTGGTTGGTGGAGGGAACCTCCTTGATGACATGGTTGGTGGAGGGAACCTCCCTGATGATCTGGTTGGTGGACGGGACCTCCCTGATTGGATGGTTGGTGGAGGGAACCTCCCTGATGACATGGTTGGTGGAGGGAACCTCCCTGATTGGCTGGTTGGTGGAGGGAACCTCCTTGATGACATGGTTGGTGGAGGGTACCTCCCTGGTTGGCTGGTTCATGGAGGGAATCTCCCTGATTGTGAGACAGTTTGACCTCCAGACACTTCCTCCTCAGGCTCATGTCCAGCCTGGGCTCTTGCTTCTCCTGCAAAGCCCTCTGGGAAGGGTTGGTGTCACCAGTACTAGCCGGCTGGGGCAGGATGACCGTTCTCAGGTTAGGCTTTGTGTTCAGGTTGGGGTTAACCTGTGGTCTGCTCTTGTCCCTCAGCCGGCTGTCCCACAGAGAGAACACAGAGCCGGTCACATGGCCCATGACCCTGCTGTCTCCCGTGGCCAGCGAGGGCACCAGAAGAGGCGTCAGGTCTCCCACGTACCTGGTGACCCGCTGGGGGAAGCCCCAGAGACGATGGCTGAGTTTGCCTCGGACGTGCGACTCCAACTTCTCTCTGGTCTCCTGAGAGATGAAGGGGACGGAGGCGGCCCGCAGGAACATCATGATGGGCTTGCCCTCCGTTGCCGTGGTGACAGGCTGGCACGGAGAGTTGGCCCGTGGGCAGGAGGCACTCGTGCCGGACTCCAGGGGGCGTCTGGGGCGGCACTGGGCCTCCGGGGGTCCACGCCTCCACTGCACGACCAGCCGGCCCGGTCTGGGGGTAGGGCTCGGGTTGGGAGTGGCGTGGGTAGTACTCTGCTCGGGGCTCTGGTTGAGAGTGGCGTGGGGGTTAGTGGTCAGGTCTTGTTTGTGCTGGTTGTGATGGAGGTCCGGGTCAGAGTCTTGAAAATCCAGAGACAGCAGGGGGTCACGGGTCGTGTTCTCAGAGGAACTGTGACAGGCACTGGAGTCTTGCTGGCAGGCTGAACTTTTTGACTGGAAGAAGTCTGGCACGCCTGGACACCTGTCCCCCCCCCCTCTTCTGTTCCTATGGCGACACGTTCTACAGGGCCTCTGAGAGCAGCAGCTGGACGACTGAGCCGAGGAGGAGGGCCAATTGGAGCAGGAGGCGGAGTCAGAGGAGGAGTCAGAGCCCAGGTGAGTATCCAGCTTAAACTCCAGGATGTCCAGCATCTTCTCCAATCGCTTTTTTTTTATTTGGTCTGTGAACTCCTTCAACAGCTTTCTGCAGGAGGACAACAAACAGGGCTCTCATTCTGGCTAACACAGCAGGCATTTAGGCTGTTCATGTTATCATCAAACCACTTTAGTTTAACAAAGAATTATGACAAATCATAATTAATGACACTTACATTTTTTGGTCAATTGTTGGTGTCGAGATTTCCTCCTGTTCAAATACAAAATGGGAATGTAATGTAAGTATTAGCCTTTTAAATACACGCAAGCCCTAGCACACAGCCTTAAGACACAGCCCTGACACACAGCATTAAAACACACAGCCCTGACACACAACCCTAATCATAACACACAGCACTAGCCCAACGGTGCTTTACGCTCATTAATATTAATATTGACGCGCAGTTTACCTCGCTTGCCGGGAGCGCGCCGGTGCCACCTTTCCTCCGGTTAATCATCCAGCTCAGGAGCCAGAGCAAGGAGAGGATACACACCATGAGCTGCAATCCAATGACCGCATCGAAACCTTGAAGCTCCGAGCTGGGAACCAACCTTGGAACCGAGCTTGGATCCAAGCCTGCAGACGACTGCAAGGGCACGCGGAAGCGCACGAATTTGGTTGAAGTGGCTGACATGTTAACCGTCCGGTAACATCGCCATGGCTATAGATAAGTAAGCGCAGTCTGTCGCAATACGTGTACTCTCTGATAGAATGTTGTTGATGATTGTTATGGGCTATATATCAATGTATGATGACGTTTTGTTATTATACGTCATGGCGTCACCAGGACAACAATTGTTGATTGTTGCATCATTGTTTGCCCAAAAGCACTTCATTACGCTGTGTCTTGCATATTGTGTTTAAATGACCAATACAATTTTATTTCATATTTTATTGCACTGTAAATAATATAGCTCTGCGACTCCTTCCATAGTAATATTCAGTCTGATATGCATTGTTGCTAAAACCGTATACTCCATATGCGAGGGTTCACTTTTGCTAGGTCCGAGAAAAATCGATTTTAATAGCGATGTTAATCTGTTGTTGGCACCGCATCTTTCTCACATTTTCAACTCTGCTTGAGCTGTAGCCTACTCAAGTAGAATTTTGTGTTGAATTTGGATTTTTTTTAAAAACGTGTAATATTAGTTTCATTGAACTACTTAAACAGTTATTGTGTAATTTGTTTATTGCTGTTGTGTACTTCTCTTGTTAGTTATGAATCTAAGAACAGCTCTTGAGTTTAAGACGATTTAATCAGAGTTACAAAAACAGGGTATACGTATACCAACACTGGAGCCTTGTCTCTGTCCTCCTCTCCCGGGATCCGCTGGTCAAGAGAGCCCCCCTTGGGTCTCAACCCTATTCATCCACAATATGCAAATACAGTCACAGGTCATAGCCTATCACCTTATCCAGATGGCCATGAGGGCCGTCCCCTGTGATGTCACTGTGATGTCACCCTTCCGGGTGCCCGCTGGTGCAAACATGAAGGCTACAGAATAGCATGACCCCCTATCATACTATCTATGCATGTGTGTGGAAATATACGACACATCCCCCCTCGGACCACCCAGAGGGTGTTCCGAAACTAAACTACCATAAAACAAAAACAAAAACACAAAACCCCACAAAACATCCCAAAAAAAAAAAAAAAAAAAAATTAAATAAAATTAAAAATTAAAAAATAAACAACAACAGACAGAAAAACTACACCAACACACAACACAAGAAGCACAATAACACAGACCAACCCAGGACCAGTATTAGGAACCAAAGATATCATAAACAAAAAATAGAAAACAACCAATAATAAAAAGAATTTTGAAAATAACAATCACAATTAAACTAAACACAGTTTATCATGCACAAATCAATACAGAAACTTCCAACGACCGATGTTTTCTTTGTCCTTGAAGCGTCAGGGTCAGAGGTTACTAGCACTTGTACCCAGTTGGAGAACAGCCTTTACCGCTGTCTCAGATTGATAACACTTTCATAGTCAGGAGCTTCCATTTTCGTTGCGCTAGGAACAGAACCTCTTTCCTATCTTTGCATAACCACCACATCACTTCTCAACTGACATCAATCACATACGATATAGAAATAAACAAACAATACACAAATAATGACATTCAGTTATCATAACACATAATTCCCCAACAGTAAGCACAGGACAAAGGGAATGCATTAATGCATAGATCTTCACCTCAGGTGAGGACTAGTCTTCTGAAAAGTTCATTAACGTGGACTGAGTGACTGATTTTCCAAAAACAGTCAATGAGGCCCTGCCTCCTAAGAAAGTCAAAAATCATGTCTGCTATAATAGGTGCTCCTATCTTAGCAAAATAAGTTTCCCATGCCCCTAAGACCGTTTCCAGCCATGCTATCATCTGCTGTCCATTCCCGTCGTTCCCTTTGATCTTCTGCTTCACTACCCTATTCATAGTCTTTAATCTTTTCCTAACTGGTCGTCGTCCGTCAGTGTCATTGAGGTTCAGGCAGCCGCCTGGTCCCCTCCCACGCTGATCAAGGTCTGGGGAGTCGCCCTCAGCATCATCTGAAGCATGGTGCAGGCACTCGCCAGCATCCCCAGTAGCACAGGTGTCCAGGCTTTGGACACCCCCAGGCTGGACCTCCAGACTGTCAACCCTCTCTGCTTCGTTGGTTTCTGGTTTATTGGCATCTGGACAGCTTTCCACTGTCCCCTCGGTTTCAGGCACTGCCGGTAATGTCACTGGCTGTAACACTGGCATTGCCACTGGCTCTGGCAACACCACAGCATCTCCTCGTAGCTCCTCCTTCTCAGGTTCTCTGGGGACCTCGGCACCTGTTGGCACAACATCCTGCCTACTCTGTACATCCACCCCCCTGTCCACCACCCGTGGCCCTATTGGGGTAGGGATATGCCCAGACACCACTGGTGTACCCACTCTGATGTTGTTTCTCCAGCAGACCCCACATTGACCCAAAGCATGGTCAATCTGTTCCATCAAATATGGACTCCAAAACCCATATTCCTTGGTGATCTTGCGTCTTACCTCCCCCCTAGCCACATGTGCTAATCCATGAGCTTCCCGTATTAACATGCCTATTAAATCTGAGGGTGCTACAACCAACCCCTCATGATTCCTCCATAGACCTGTGTCATCCTGACTTGCCCCCCTTGCTAGCCAAACGTTCTTGTCTAACGTAGTTACTCTACTCTGTAACATCAATAAATCCTCAAGTGTGACCATGCCCTGTAACTGCTTTTCATGTGTGACCAGAAGACCTTTACCTGCCTTGTCTGCTCCTGTAATGGCTTTGGCTGCATCTTCTGCAGCCCTGTTACCTTGTGTGACATGTGATGAGTCAGACCTGTGTGTGGCACACTTCACTATGGCTAATTCCTTTGGTTTCATCATGGCTTGTAACAGCTTCATGATCTGTGCGTGATGCTGTATAGGCGTACCATCAGTTCTCTTAAAACCCCGCCCCCTCCATACAGCTCCATTAAAATGACAAACATTATGTGCATAGGCAGAGTCGGTGTACACTGTCACTCTCCGTCCGGTTCCCAAGTTGCATGCTTCCGTGAGGGCAATCAATTCAGCCAACTGAGCTGAGCATGGCTGAGGAACTGCCTCAGCCTGTTCTACAATAAACTTTGAATTCTGTGCTTTAACTAAGGAATACCCAGCGCACAAAGTTTCTCCTACCCCGTAACAAGACCCATCAACCCAATATTCTATATCAGCTCCCTTTAAAGGCAAAGCTTGTAGGTCTGTTCTATGCTTAATCACTCTGGCTGTCGATGGAATCTGAACACCGGATGGCACCGTCACCTGACAGCCGTCAGGTGTGCATTTTACTGTACAGTTCAATTGGCATAGAGCATCTCTCCCTAGCAGCCCTGTTGGCGTGTGTTCTGACACAAGTGTTGACAGAGTTGCTCTCTGTCCCTTGTACTCTAAGTCTACAAGCTCAGTTGTAGGAATCAGCTGTTTAATTCCCTCAAATCCGATTGTCTTCACATATTCTCTAGACATAGGAAGGTGTGTGGCGCCTTCAGGCTTCTTTGTCACCACCAGCTGGCACCTCCCACTCGGATCTTCCGGGCACCCCTATAGGCCAGCTGCTGGGCCTCCGTAAGGGTTCATCACTCCTGGAGCAGGTGTAGTAGGGGGCCAATATCCTCCTCCTTGGCTCCCCCCTGCGCCCCCCTGGGGCCTGTTGCAGCAGGTACAGGCTAGATGTCCATTCTGGTCGCATTGGCAACATGGTTCTAGCATCTCCTTCCCTGCTGCTGTCCATCCCCCTGGTGGTGGTCCTTGGCCAGGCTGTGTGTACATCTGGTATGGAACCGCTTGCACCCCTGGTGGCCCTTGTGGGTATGGATACCCCCCTTGTGGCCCCTGTGGGTAGGACTGGTAAGTAGCAGGATACCCCCCTTGTGGCCCCTGTGAGTAGGACTGGTAAGTAGCAGTCTGCACTCCAGGTGGCTGTTGCTGTGGGGCTAAAGCCTGCACTCCCTCTATGTTCCTCTCGCTTTCAGTCAATTGCACATGAGTCAATATTCTGAGTGATTCTTCATCTTCTGCCTTCTGTATCTGAATATTCTTTCGATATAACTCAACTTGATGAGCTACGTGGTCTATATAAACAGCTTTGTTCATGTGTCGTAGCCCCACCACTTCTGCTAGCTTATCCTTAACTGGGGTAGGAAGCCCTTCTTGTATTTTTTCCCTGATTATGGATTTTTCTAAGGGGTTATCTTCAGCGTCTTTCCCTGTCACACTTCTCCATTGAGAGTGCACACGGGCAACATAACCCCTGGGATTCTCATCCCCCCCCAGTGGCTTCACAATGATATTGTCTGGGTGAATGTGAGTAGGGTAGGTCTCTCTGATTGCTTTCCACAGCCTGCCTCTGTTTGCTGCGAAGAGCTCTGGATCATAAACTGATGTATTGATATATCTATGAAGTCCTGCCTTCATCAATATTTCCTGCATTGTATCCAATCCTGCAATAAAAGCTAAGAGTCTTTTCAGGTCTCCCATCGCGGCCTGCGTTCCTGTCAGTATCACGTCGACCTCTCGCGTCCACGAATGTCCTCCCTCCTCCAGAACTGGGAGTTTCTCGATCACTTCAGACAGATCTGTATGATGCCACGGATGATATTCCATCTTGTTACCCCGAATCAGCACTGGACAGTTCTTTAATGTATTTGATGACATTCGGTGACAATCTCCCTCTTTCTCCGGGCGTCTTCTCCCACCTTTCCTTTCGGCTGTGGCTATCATCTTCCTGACCTGCGCGTTGTAGCCTCCATCTGCATTGTCGTCATCACTTGAGTCTTCACTGCCATCTTCGCTGTCATCTTCCTCGTCACTCCTGTCGTCCCCTTTTCCCCTTGGCTCCTTCTTCTTCTTCTGGGAATGATCCTCCAGTGCCTTAGCATATGGAGGGGGACTGGAGGCAGGACACAGGTCTGGGGATGAAATGTTCAATTTCTGTTCCAGTGTTCTGGCCAATTCTTTTTTCTTTTCCGGTTCCATCTGAGCTGTTTTCTGTCCCTCTACCTTAAAGAGGTCTAAGATGTCTAATTCTAACTTGCGTTTCTCTGACCTATCTTTCCCTTTCTGATTTGCCTTGTGTACATTGATAAGTATCTCCAATGTTGCAATTAATTGTAAATTAAGGCTGCCCTCTTTCGGCCACGGCTGTTCAATGTATGCCCAACGGCTATTCCATTTCGTTGACATTTTGCTAATTTCCCTAACAAGAGGATTCATTTTTTCCACTATAGCCATAGGGGATAACGTAGCCAACATTCCACGATGTTCACTAATATCTTTTAACAGCTTCGTTGAATTCGACCCCATTCTACTTTGCTCAATATGCTGACAATATTCTATATTAGATAAGGTGTACGCTTCTTACAACCCACCTTATTTTGTCTTGTTTGCTAAACAAATGCTAGTCCAATATAACTGTATTAACCATCCCCACAAAAACCCTGCAACTTCAGAATAACAGACTTGCCTCTTGTGTATGTCAGTGCAGTATTAACTTAAATCTAATAGCTGTGTAAGTACTTTATACTTAAATGTGTTTCCTAATTGTTTATGAATATGTGTCACTTAATTACTCATTCAATACTAATTACAGTTCTGGTCAACACAATTATTAAATCACAAAGGCTGGTCACACCTAAGTATTCACCGATCCACAAAAACCCTTTTACTGCTCAATTATCAATACAAACTATTCTGCTATTCCTAATCAAATACTGTGAAAACGAAATTAACTTGAAATAAAAAGATGTAAAACACGAATATTAATTACAACCTGTAAAGAAATCGACTTGTTATTTGGAAAAGAATGAATGATTAATTATTAATTACAATCTGTAAAGAAATCGACTTGTTATTGGGAAAGAATGAATGATTAATTAGACTTAGTCATTGTACAATCGTACACTTCATTGATGTAAACCTGTGAAGTCATTCAGCTATTATCGAAAAAAGAAATGATTATTATTAGATTATCACAAAACAATTGATCAAAGTTCTGTGAAACAGAAAATGAAATGATCTGAATAATTAATTCAATCAATTAGTAATTAATTAAATTAATTAAAGTAATGTAATACATTACAATCATTTATAACCATCTATTTATTAATGTATCGGACTGTTTCATCGACCTCAGCTGTATCTCCCTGAGGATTTAGTGTTTTAAAATGTCTTGTCGTACTTTGTCCAGCAGGCGGCGCCAAGCAACCGACTTGCGTATCGATTGCACATGCGCCAGCTCCTCCGTGTAAAATGGAGTAGGGGAAGGAGGGGCTAGTCTTTGTCCTTCTCCTCCGTGGGGAAACCCGCCGTGGACTCCCAGATCAATCTTTACAACATAACATTGCTTTTCCACAATAATGCCATCTTCCACGACACAACAACTTCACGATTATCTTTCAATCCAGTTAGACTATTATTCATCTCATTCAAATATTCTACAATGTATTCACGTTTCCCACACAGAGATGGCCTCTGTGTGTGTCCTTCCTTAAGGACAAAGAAAATGGCGTCTAAGAATGGATTCTCTGACACAGTTCTGAAGAATCGATTTCTTAGTCTATAACAATAATGCTCTTTTCAATGCAATTTAGCTATTAGTTACCAAACTAATTCTCATTCAACAATTTATATGCTTTTACACAGACACGCACGATATTCCAATACCATACAACCAAATCACATACCTTACCATCAAACACTATATTTTACAAAAAACGGGCTTCAAAGTCCGGCTCTCACCACCCACTTATTAAAGATTATGAAAAGTTTGTTTCTATTCCAACAAGATTACCGTTACACAAAGATTCTTTTGACTATAACTTATCTGAGATTTACAGTCTATTTTGAACACACCAATCGACTAGAGAGAGAGGTCTCTGCAGAAAATCTACCTTCTTCGTCGGATTGAAGAGTCCGCACAATACTGTAAATTAAGCTATATTATCTCCGTTGCTTGCTCGCCATCAATGTTGTGTACTTCTCTTGTTAGTTATGAATCTAAGAACAGCTCTTGAGTTTAAGACGATTTAATCAGAGTTACAAAAACAGGGTATACGTATACCAACACTGGAGCCTTGTCTCTGTCCTCCTCTCCCGGGATCCGCTGGTCAAGAGAGCCCCCCTTGGGTCTCAACCCTATTCATCCACAATATGCAAATACAGTCACAGGTCATAGCCTATCACCTTATCCAGATGGCCATGAGGGCCGTCCCCTGTGATGTCACTGTGATGTCACCCTTCCGGGTGCCCGCTGGTGCAAACATGAAGGCTACAGAATAGCATGACCCCCTATCATACTATCTATGCATGTGTGTGGAAATATACGACATTGCAAACAGCTGAGAAATAGTTTGCCAATAAACCTAATGTGCAATTGGGGGTTGAACTGTACAAGACAGGTTGCTAGTCTCGATTCATTGGTTGTGACCTGTGTGAAAGATGCTTTAGAGACGAGGAACAACTGCAGAACAATCATTTATAAATACTTTTATTAAGAATTCAGCAAGCCAAACATTCCACATAACTTATGTTAAACTAATGTTTGCTAACTATTTATTTTACAAAAATATTACATACCAGTCCAATAACATTTTAACAACGTATGCTCTTCAATGTAACGCATGTAAGGAAGGAGTCGAAGGAGGAAGACATATTTACTTGAACCAACATTTTGTCACACAGTGCGCCAAGTGTTCCATCAATCTTAATCAAGGTTATACAAAGCAAAACTGACAGCAACAATTATTTGTGTAAAACACAATAGCAAGTACAATAGATTTACGTACAACAACAACAACATCAACAACAACAACATACAGGGTTTAACTATATCACATCGATAATATCAGACTATACCTGACCTCTTCCCCCTCACTGGTTCCCTCTCAGCCTTACACCTAGTCTATAGGGCTTGGGGGACAGAGTAACTCCAAACACAGGAGTGTAGTCAGGTTCCCCTGCGTCCTCAGGCCAGACAAACTGGAAGCGTCGCAGAAGCGTCACCATAATCAGGAAAAGCTCCATACGAGCTAGTCCTTCCCCAAGACACATACGAGGCCCTGAAACATTAACAACAATAACAAGAAAAAAGCTCAATCAGCCATTTATTTCCATCCATCATCAACATTTATCTATAGCGATGTACTTTGTTTTGCGCAATATACCTGCAGAGAAGGGCAGGAAGGCCTCAGGCTTCTCAAACTCTCCCTGCTCATTCAGGAAGTTGGAAGGGTTGAAAGAATAGACTTTATTGTCCTTGTACAGTTGCCTATACAATGAAAATGTGGTTCTTCTGAAGGTGCAAAAACAGAAAAACATATTCACATACCGGTATTCACAACAATATTAAGAAAATAAAAACAACTATAAAAGCAAGCTAAAAGACATGAGGTCAGTGTCTCATTTGGTTAATCAGTGGTTCATCTGCGTCATATGCGTATAATGCGGTCAACAAAAATACATTGCTCCCCTCTCTCTCCACTACCGCAATGCAAGGTGCGCAGGTTCTTAAATTACCTTGCAATATCACCCCCCATAACCATATGACTTCTCAATACGGTGATCAAGGCAATAAACAAACAATCAAAGTAGGATTACAGACTTTCAGTCTGCCTCCATCCATGTGGATGAACCACCCAAAGGCCTGAGGTGTTGTCGGAGGCATGAATATGATTTAGGGGGTATTTAGTATAACAGGCTGGGTTTATTGTGAGTTTACTTGTTTGTTTACTGCCTTGATCACCGTATTGAGAAGTCATATGATGAGACACTGACCTCATGTCTTTTAGCTTGCTTTTATAGTTGTTTTTATTTTCTTAATATTGTTGTCTTTATTTGCACTTGACACCACGGACCTCATTGTCTCTTAGCTTGTTTTATAGCATTTTCGCTTTTGAATTTGTCTAGTGTGTAATATTTGTGATATGTTATGTGTATAGGTTTGTGAATATGTGAATATGTTTTTCTGTTTTTGCACCTTCAGAAGAACCACTACAATTTCATTGTATAGGCAACTGTACAAGGACAATAAAGTCTATTCTATTCTATATTCTATACGCATTGTTTGTTATTTTTCTGGTTTTGATCGCTTATGGATTATTTTTGTACGTCGCCAAGTTTGATTGTTCTATTCAATAAATGCTCTAAAACATACTTTTCATCTCAGCGGATTGTTTGGCGCATCATACAATTACCAGCCAGACCCTGGTTGCGTCTCTCAGCGACTTTTTACTTTTGGCTCTATCTATCTATCTCACTACAGGTGTCATATAACCCTAACCCATATCCTGTCATATAAAAGTACATTATTGAATCTCCAGGTAATGTAGGCAATTTCTGACATCCATCACTTTTGCTGTCGTTAAGATACTTTATTTCTCTGTTTCGGTAATCTGTCCAATGTGACACTTGCCCTCCTCCACCGGCCCTAGTTTTGGATCTAGCTTGCTGTTCATTATTTTCATGATAAATTGTAGCTAGCTAGCTATAACATCTTCATATACACCATACAGGCTACTGATTAACAGTAGGCACTGATTAACAGTAGGCAAATGCCCATTGAACAGATTTATTCATTATCCTATCTTAAGAAAACTAATGTAACACTCTCATCATGGGGATTTACACGGCAAATCAAATCAAAGATCGACACATCCCTGATGACAGGGAGAGGACGTATGACTGCTCTGATGAATCAACCCCTATTTCATTAATTTTCTCTATATAACGAAGTCGATCATTGATCGGCAACGACACTATATAATAGTTTGCCTAACTGGCAATCGGATTTGGGCTCCTAATATCTAAAAAGCACTACGGTTTTCTTATTTTATCTGATTAAAGTAGCAAAGACCAGAAATTTCCATTGACCGCCAGTCAAACTTCTACACTGCTATCACCCAAAAAGGGGCGTGGACATGACTACCCGGATGCGTTAGAATTGCATAGAGAGTTTGAATTGTGTCCGCTGTAAAGCGGATGCGTTTCCTAGAACATGTAAATGCAATTGCTGATCACATTATTGCATTACAATTTGAATATTGACTCAAATAACGCAGGCAAAAGTGGCAAATGAATATGCTATTTTGGGATTGCATAGTCATTTTAATTTTGTCAGCTACAAAGCGGATGTGTTTACTAGAACATGTAAATGCAATTGCGAATCACATTATTGCATTACAATTTGAATATTGACTCAAATAACGCAGGCAAAAGTGGCAAATGAATATGCTATTTTGGGATTGCATAGTCATTTGCACATTAGAATGAACTTTTGAATTTTGTCAGTTACAAAGCAGCGCATGACTTTGAAAATTAAATGTCAAATGGCTTTGCATTATCATTTTAATATTGACAGTGAATGTGCACATCAGGTACATGAAAATGAAAATCATTAGAATTGCATTTGAATTTGAATATTGTCTGAAAGAATGCATGCAAAAGTGGAACATGCAATTGCAATCTCATATTGCATTAGCATTTGAATTAAGTCTACTATATGCTTCCATATTAAAAAGCTCCTCTTCCTGTTTTAACCAGGACAAGTTTCTGCTTTACTTTTAATACTAAGCAGAACAGATGTGTGGATAGCAACAGAGATCTGGAGGTTTTTAAATTTCCCTGGCCTTCCCCCCCACTTAGCCATTGTTATGTCCCTGGCTTTTATTGTTTTATTGTTTTTAGTCCTTTTATCTTCTCTTCTTTTAAATTGTTATCACATCTTGTATTGTGTTGCATTTTATTTAATATCCTGCACTTTACCTGTTTTACATCTGTGAAGCACTTTGGTTCAGCTGCTGCTGTATGTAAATGTGCTATATAAATAAAGTTGACTTGACTTGACTTGAGATTTGACGATTGAAACCTGTATGTTATTTTAACCTACAATCAGGGAATATTCAAATATGTATAGGAACTTAGTGTGATTTTGAGATCCTAACCTGGGCAATGTTGGAAGCAGCTGGCAGGCATAAGCAATCAAAATAACTTTTCCTGTACAAAATCGCCACCCTGTGGTTGAAATAGATATAACATTGAGCATATCCATGTGTCAGGGTGACTAATCATGGTGACCTGATTGGTTACCATAAAACTTGCTATGACATTACAATTATGGCATTATAATTATCCATAAAAGGCATCATGTACTAATGCTTAGCTGTTGCAGCCGGGCATAATAATATGATCAATGACTGTGTTATAAGTAACATTTACATTGACCTTTAGCAGACGCCTTTATCCAAAGCAACTTACGTCTAAAGTAAGTGAATCATCTATACATCAGTCATCATAACAAAAACAAATATATACATTTACAGAGAGGCACAATTGCAGACAATGGCATTGTAAATTGGGGGGTAGGGCCATGTGTGACATTCCAAATATAAACACGTACTGTATTAAATACTGTATTAAATACATTTTAATAGAATCAGTGGCGGCCTACGGCCATGGGAGACATTCCTAACATTGACACTTATCAAATGTATCTCAATGGAGGGATAGGTTACTGTGTCAAAGTATCACAATGGGTAAATGGCTGTATTGGCTGTATATGTGATATACTGAATGGTAAAGATGTGTTTACACAAAAGCACACCGACACTCGTGACATGGCATAGACTAAACTGTTTTAATTAGGCTACTTATTATATAATTATTACATTATTATGAGTGTCATGGGTCTTTGTCACATACATTAAAATGTATATCTGTGCAATTAATATCTGAGTCATGAGAAGTGATATTTGAAGGACAAAATAGCCTAAACTGTTTTAAAATACAGCACACACACCCTAAGAGTTACAGCACACACACCCTAAGAGTTACAGCACACACACCCTAAGAGTTACAGCACACACACCCTAAGAGTTAAGAGTTACAGCACACACACCCTAAGAGTTACAGCACACACACCCTAAGCGTTACAGCACACACACCCTAAGAGTATGGACAATTTGTACTGCTAATTGTATCCTGTCTTATGTCTTGTACTATTGTCACCTTTATCCTGACTTATCTTGCCTTTTGCCTTATTGTCTTGTGCTGCAATGTCAAGAACTGAAGTCTACGAATGTTACTCTCTTACACTTGTGTAATGTGACGTAACAATAAAACTTGAAACTTGAAACAGTATATGGTCAAATTATCTGCAGTGCTGGGCTTGCAGCAGTCAGGTGATCCTGAGTCAATAATGAACTTGTAGTGATTACTGGCAACCAGTATGAGCTGGTTCAGACTACACTGGGTAACAGGCGGACACTGGGTAACAGGCGGACATTGAGTGATCATTGAGCAAGCCTGGGCTGAGACTGTCGCTGGACAATCAAACTTATGTACCTTGTATCTCAAGGCTAGCAAACTATGAACTTTACCTTTAACCTTATGTGCTAACTTCGTTGCAAGATAGCTGCTGCAACGCCTTTACGCAAATAAATCATTGTGAATGAATTATAATGATATGAC
The DNA here is from genome assembly GCF_963989245.1 of Nansenia antarctica. NCBI lineage: Eukaryota > Metazoa > Chordata > Actinopteri > Argentiniformes > Microstomatidae > Nansenia > Nansenia antarctica. The sequence goes on along the minus strand of NC_137685.1, from coordinate 16,464,337 downwards.
TAACAGAAATACTCAATACTGCTTTCTCCAGGAACTCAGCTCTGAGCAGAACATAATGGGAGTATGAATAAATCAATCAATGATCAACTCTCTAGTTGCCTCACAGCCCTGTCCTCGGTATCCATAGATCTAAGGTCAATGAAACACACAACTTTTGTATTATTCTGAAACTAATTACATCAGGATCTTTGATCATATCTGGATCATCTTTATTGACGTCTGCAGGAAGTTATGGTCAATAGTGGGGTAAACTATTATCTGGGTTTACCTATTGACCTCTCTTATCTGTTTTTCTTTGACAACCTTTTTTATGATGTAGATATGAACCTTGTAGGACAATTGTGCTTTCTTTGATATTGTCATGTCATGCTACCTTGGCAATTGTGACTATTAAACATTGTTGACTAACTTTAGGCCTTAAACTAATTGAATATGCCCAGTTAAAATGTCTGAGTTTGGATGGAACCAACTCACAGATTGACGGCTGACTGATTTAATATGACTCATGTCGTAAGCCTGCACTCATGATGATAACATTGAATGGATTTCATTCTTTTTTTTTTACTATTCTATTGCAGCACGATGTCACTGTATGATAGGCTGCTTTTAGAGTCAAATCTTTTGTCGTACTTGACCTGAATTTACAGTACAGGCCAAAAGTTTGGACACACCTTCTCATTCAATGCGTTTCCTTGATTTTCATGACTATTTACATTGTAGATTCTCACTGAAGGCATCAAAACTATGAATGAACACATAGGAATTATGTACTTAACAAAAAAGTGTGAAATACCTGAAAACATATTATTATTAACACATTATATTTAATATTATTATTATATATTTTACAACAAAAAAGCAACGGGTGGCTACTTTGAGGAATCTAAAATATAAGACATATTTAGAGTTATTTCACACTTTACTTTTATTTTTTTGGGGGGAGAAACAGAGAAACAGTACAAGGGGGGCAATAGAAGTTTTTAGGGACACAGTAGAGGGGAAAGCGGGTGTCTTCAGGAGACGCAGTGCTGAGGGGCAGAAGATGTCTCAGGAGGATCAGTTAATAAGGTGTAACCTGAAGAGATGGGTCTTCAGTCTACGACGGAAGATGGGTAGTGACTCTGCAGTTCTGACAGCCGTGGGAAGCTCATTCCACCAGCGGGGAGCCAGTGTTGTGAAGAGACGTGATCGGGCAGCACGACTGCCGTGTTGGTGTAGTGGTGGTTGGGCCAGTCGACCTACACACACAGATTTGATGCATCCCTATTGTTATAATGTGATGGCATCAGATTTATAACAGCAGATCAGAGGTTGTGTTGACAGTCTGGAGTATGTCTGAGCACTGCATTAACACACACACACACACACACACACACACACACACACACACACACACAGACACACACACACACACAGGGTCCCTTCATTCAGCCAGTATCTAATCTCGGCTCTACAGCCACTTGGACAGGACATCACTTCCCATCACAGCCACACATACACACACACACACACACACACACACACAGACAGACACACACACAAAGACACACACATACACACAGATACAGTCCTCCTATTATTAGACTGCCCGTCGGCATACAGAGAGAGAGTAGGAGACAAATAGATAAGTAAAGGCAGCACTCAAGTTGAGGGGGGATGGCATCCCCCCCTGAAATAGAAACGGTCAAAATCATCCCCCTTCTAAAACTGCCATCCCCCCTTTCTATCCCTTATGTCATTTTATCAATGAACGTGGTATTACTGCTATTTCAACATTTAGTTTTGCGCATATTGAGCAAAATACTGTGGGCGAGGGGGGGGCACGCACACATGCAATGACATTTTTACCAAGTCACTGACACTGAAGTCACAGACGCTGTGGGGATGCTAGAATTGTCTCCATTATGATAAAATCCACCATCCCCCCCTGATTTTCTTTTACAACTTGAGTACTGTGCATACTGTATAGCAACGGTAAGATGAAAGTCTGCCAACCAACAAAAGAAGTATATTGTTGTGACATTTCTATGGATAGGATGGTTGAAGCTCATTTAATGGATAGTGGCAAGCACACAATAAGAATGTGACCTGCTACCCATTCTGAGTGAGAGTACGCAGGTGCCTGAGGCGGGGAATGTTTCTCCCTGGGTCTGAAGAGGGGAGAGAGAGAGAGAGAGAGAGAGAGAGAGAGAGAGAGAGAGAGAGAGAGAGAGAGAGAGGAGAGAGAGAGAGAGAGAGAGAGAGAGAGAGAGAGAGAGAGAGGGAGAGTGAGAGAGTGGCTGTTTGTCTTGTGATGGAGTGAAAGACAGATGAAAGGGGAGTGAGTGAAAAGCAGGTCCCTCTAGTACACCGAAGGGATGGAGAGAGACAGGACAACAGCTGGAGACACTAAAACAAGAGAGAGAGAGAGAGAGAGAGAGAGAGAGGGAGAGAGAGAGAGGGAGAGAGAGGGAGAGAGGGAGAGGGAGAGAGAGAGAAAACAGAGAGAGGGGGATGGGGAGAGAGGGCGGGCGGGGGGGGATTCATTTATGTTTGACCTGCACCCAAGGATATCATTTTGATGTCTTTCATTTGGATGGAACAGGAAAGTAGTCAGCCTCAGACTGACTGAAGTCAACACCACTCAGGGACGGAGGAGGAGAGACAGGAGGGACAGTTTTGAGTTTTGAAATGTTGTTTTGAAATGTTGATTTTTCGCCAACTTTGTAAAAAAATAAAGCTCAGGTAAAGATTGGGTAATACGTAAACGTGTATTGAAACAAATGAAGAAGGATGACACAGAGGAAGGCAATCGAAGGAAACCAGGAGTGAAAGACAGATGGTGGTTCAGCTCAACGAAAGGAGAAGACGTTGATTGTTTTCCATGTTATGGGTGACAAGAGAAGTTGGGAACGTCAGGAATATGTCTCCTATCGACTCCTATCATCTTGTGGGAATTCTGATGTGTTTTCTCCCTCTCCAAGGTACAGTAAACAGCAGCTATACATAGATATGTTTTATTATGTCCTATGACCCTCTTTCTTGCACATGAAGGCAAAAAGGTATTGTGGAGTGTGAAGGGGGAGTACATAGAGAGATACACATTCAAGAGTTCAGCAGCTGACAGATAAAGCACATCGTAGCCTAGGAAAATTCTACTTCTGAAAAACTGTGAGCAATGATGGTGATTGCAGTGGGGGAAACTCAGTAATTTTTTGATCTTCACCTTGACTTTACAAATTAATTCTATTCCTTTACACAACATATACATTGTTATGTTTTAACATGATCATACTTCACCTCAGTATCTACTGATGATCCGGTTCCAAAGCTCAATTCTCTCATTTATATGAACATGTGTTAAAGTGAGGCTTACATTTACATTTTTGGCATTTAGCAGACGCCTTATTCCAAAGCGACTTACACTGATACATTTGTACATTTGAATACTAAGCAAGTGAATCATCAATCCACCAGTCGTAGCAGGAAGAGAATCCAGCTCAGGCCCGGGGCCACTGATAGAAGGAAAAACCTTCTTCTATCACCTTCTTCTAAACTTTTTTTGGGGGGGGGGAGAAACAGAGAAACAGTACAAGGGGGGCAATCTAAGTTTTTAGGGACATAATAGAGGGGAAAAGCGGGTGTCCTCAGGAGACGCAGTGCTGAGAGGCAGAAGATGTCTCAGGAGGAGCAGTCCTCATAGGAGCCAACGGACCCCCATGTGGATCCGAAGTGATATAAAGAGTTTACCTCGATCAATTCTCTTCATCGATATCACATTTTTTTCACAATTTTGCATGCTATACGATGCCACCATTTTTTTCCCGAGACGGTAAACACGGCCTAAGTCACATCCAGTTTTCTCCAACTGGAGAATGTGTCATGTCCGGTTTCAACCCCGAATTTCCATACCATTGGTCGGCCAACCCAAAAAAGTCCCCCCCCCCCCAAAAAAATATAAAAAAATAAAATCTGATACATGAGAAAGGTCAAAGGTCAAAGATGGTGCCAAAATATCTCCAAATGGCCTAAACATATAGGTGTCCGTCTAAACATACCTGTACTAAAACAGGTACAAAGTTGCATTTGCTCACATTACTAGCATCGACTTTGGCACAAGTACTAATAAGACCCTGGAGTACTGATTCCTAGATGATTTGGGCTTCGTTATCAGGTTTCCAAGGTGATATTCACTGTAAAAGCTGTTGTTTTTTTAGGCGGAGACTGAATTTGAGATGTTTTATAATGTTCTAGCTCTATTTGCTCTGACACAGTAACATAGATGTTGATTCGGACACTTCTACAGCCACCCCACAGGTGTTAGCTTTCATTTGATAACAATATCATTATGAAGGCCCTTGTGATTGTGGAGATATTCTATATTCACTGTGGGCATGTCATTTCGAGCAGAAAACCAGAAAAATGAGGTGGATAAGATCTTAAGGTGTAACCTGAAGAGATGGGTCTTCAGTCTACGACGGAAGATGGGTAGTGATTCTGCAGTTCTGACAGCCGTGGGAAGCTCATTCCACCAGCGGGGAGCCAGTGTTGTGAAGAGACGTGATCGGGCAGCACGACTGCCGTGTTGGTGTAGAGGTGGTGGGGCTTATCATCTTACCATCCGAGAGGAGGAACAGGAGTCTCCGTTCCCACACTAGCAGGCTCAGGAACAGCTTCTTCCCTGCAACTGTTCCTCTGCTGAACCCCCCACCCTCCCTCCACCCCCCAACAAGAGGAACATGATCTCCCAGTATCAGTGTACCCCCCCCATACCTCTACTGGCTGCACACTCAGGACTTCAATTGAACTTCAATTGAACTGCTTGTTTATACATACTGTATTTATTATGGTCATAACTATTGGTCTCCAATTATACAACTTACATTACATGTAACATACCACCAGACCTATTGCCCTTGTTCAGCTGTACATATAATTTGAATATCAATTGATATTCATCTCATGTATATATTATACTAATTTATTTATACTCACTGTAATACCTTACACTGTAATATCATGCACTGTCTATAATATCATGTCTTTTGTACTATGCCACTATTTGCATCTGGTTAGATGCCAAACTACACTTCGTTGTCTCAGTACTCTGTACAATGCGATGACAATAAAGTTGAATCTGATCTAATCTTACGTTGTAGAACGCACACATAAGGTTAGTAGAAACTGTTGGACTCTATGTTGTAACACGTGATGTTAGAATTATAAGGTTATTTTGTCAAAAGTTAGTTTCTGATCCATTAGGTGTTTAATAATGCCTGTGTGGTGTTATTTTTTTAAATGTTGACATTTTTTAGTTAGTAATTAATCAAATACGAAGGTTCCATCTCATAAAACATAATGGAATGTAAAAACTTTGACGCTCAATATCTCTCAACTGCCCTAAACAGAGATAGAACCTTATAATTCTAAGCTCACGAACAGCGCCCTCTAGTGGGAAGAGGTAGTCTCAGTTGTGAATGAACCCAAATTATACCATCAATTATATTCTTTTGAGATCTTTTCAAACAACCAAGTCATGATACACACATGATCAAATGTATAAGCCACATGATGTAGCCAAAAGAACACACATCTTGCGTCACGCAATTGAATGTATGAGCTCAGGGAGGCTGGTGGAGGTAGACGTCGGAGGACGGGGCTCATTGTAATGTATGGGATGGAATAAGGAACCATTCCCTATTCCGTTCCATGCATTTCAATGAGCCCCATCCTCCGATGTCTACCTCCACCAGCCTCCACTGCTATGGTTATATGACTTCGTTTTGTAGGTCATTCAAGTTCATGTACAGATCTTACTGACGGGAAAGGCATCTTGGTATTACCATTATGGGATTACTCTAGTAGAGAACACAGGGATTACATTGAAGGCCAAGAGAAGGATAGATGAGAAGGTAGTGTATGCTCCCTGCATGCAAACTCCAAAGATGAAGAGCTCCATTGTGCTGGTATTGATCCATTATATTTTAGGGGAGGAATATGAAGCAGATGGAGATTGGATGGTTGGAGGTTGATCAATGGTGGACATCAAATGGGATTGAACCATGAAGCGTGTACTGTGTCGTTAGTAAAACAATCCAAGCAGGTCGCATATACACTTTACGATGAATACTGTATGTTTACGTGTAATGTGTAATTGTATGTAAAATAATGTTTGTTTTTCTTCCTTCTCTCCCTCTTCCCCCCTCCCGCTAAAATCACTCCTTTTTCCTTCCCCTCTTCACATCCCTCCATCTTCCATCTTCCTCTCATTTCTGACTGTCTCTCTGTCTCTCTGTCTCCCCTTTGTTTCTCCCCCTAATTCTCATCCTTATCCTACTCATCCCAAACAACATCCTTCTACCCTCCTCCCCTCTCCCACCTCTCCCCCCTCCCCTCTCCCACCTCTCCCCCCTCCCCTCTCCCACCTCTCCCCCCTCCCCTCTCCCCCTTCTACCCTCCTCCCCCCCCTCCCCACCTCTGTCCCCTCCCCCTTCTACCCTCCTCCCCTCTCCCCCCTCCCCTACTCCCCCTTCTACCCTCCTCCCCTCTCCCCCTCCCCTACTCCCCCTTCTACCCTCCGCCCCTCTCCCCCCTCCCCTACTCCCCCTCCTCCCCTCTCCCACCTCTCCCCCCTCCCCCACCTCTCCCCCCTCCCCCTTCTACCCTCTCCCCCCTCCCCTTCTCCCCCTTCTCCCCCCTCCCCTACTCCTCCTTCTACCCTCCTCCCCTCTCCCACCTCTCCCCCCTCCCCTACTCCTCCTTCTACCCTCCTCCCCTCTCCCACCTCTCCCCCCTCTCCCCCCTCCCCTACTCCCCCTCCTCCCCTCTCCCCCCTCTCCCCCCTCCCCTACTCCCCCTCCTCCCATCTCCCCTCTCCCACCTCTCCCCCCTCCGCTACTCCCCCTCCTCCCCTCTCCCACCTCCCCTCTCCCACCTCTCCCCCCTCCCCTACTCCCCCTCCTCCCCTCTCCCACCTCTCCCCCCTCTCCCCCCTCCCCTACTCCCCCTCCTCCCCTCTCCCACCTCTCCCCCCTCCCCTCCTCCAGAGTGTTCCCACCCCGGGGCCAGGGCTCAGGCGGAGGACAGGCTGTTGAACACTCTCTTCAGCCGCTACAACAAGCTAGCACGGCCCGTGGCTAACACCACTGATGTGGTCAGCGTACGCTTCGGCCTGTCCATCGCTCAGCTCATCGACGTGGTGAGGGACAATGAACCATTGATTTCACTCCTGTGATATTTACATTGTAAATCCTACGTTCCCTTATTATAATAATGATACGTAATTATTATAATAATTACGTTCCCTTATCATAATGAATTAGAATCTGTGGTGCTAATAGTACAGTATGACACTTGAAACATGTGACCTTTCTTTTCAAGGGGTACCATGAATTTGCACTTTATCAGTCATTTAAGACCGTGATCATACAGTACATATCCTCTTCCAACAGCCAACTCTGTCTCATTGTTCTTTTTCTCCAAGGACGAGAAAAATCAAATGATGACCACAAATGTCTGGGTGAAACAAGTGAGTATCTCTCCATTGAATCATATGGATACTGTCGACAACAGCAGTTTTTGGGCAGCGATTTGGTGTCGAGGTTGTCTGTTTGTGTTGCCATACTGTTACTGTTGGTTCTGCTCTTTCAGGAGTGGTACGACTACAAACTGAGGTGGAACCCTAGAGAATATGAAAACATCACGTCCATGAGGATCCCCTCGCAGCTCATCTGGAGACCAGACATCGTTCTGTACAACAAGTACGTTTAGGTTTTCACCCCAAAGTGTCATTATTGATCCACTATAGCCCCCAACATCCAGGCTACCCACCACCCTCAAATACATGATAGTATATACATATCAGGGAAGGCTGGTGGAGGCAGCTGATGCCTCAACCGGCCTCCCCTAATAGACAAAAAATATCCAAATACCCTAAATACAGAATGCTGTACATATACATTCCATCCACATACTAACCATGGAGTTAAGAAACTCTACCTCTCCATCTGCATACAATCTCACTCCAATCGAATCGTGCTTGTAGCTTGAATGTACAGTACATGTGTGATTCGTTTGGCTCCTGTAGTGGTTTTATATCATGTTATACTGAGAAATGTAAGTCTCTCTAAAGTAAGGGCGGAATCTAGCACTCAAGGAAGGCCCATTTCCTTCCTGTAAGGTATGAGCCAAGATTTGTGGCGCAATGAATCATTCTGACTATGGACAGGGCCCATAACTTATGTAATCACAGATTTGTATAATATGATTGGTTCCCAAGAATGGTGACCTCATGACCAAGGACAGTTCTATAAATATGAGTCCCGCCCATCGTTGGGGGCTTTTTGCTTCCTGCTTGCTTCTTGCTGCTGCGCTCATGTAAACATTGGCTTAATAAAAGGCCTCTTTGGAGACAATTGATCTAAGCTCTTTGTGCTTTGTAAGTTCTACTAAATCTATTAAGAATCAATTATATCCACAACACTCCCCTCTCTCTCCTCTCCAGTGCCGACGGTGACTTCACTGTCACCCACCTGACCAAGGCCCACCTCTTCCACGACGGCTGGATCAAGTGGGTCCCCCCGGCCATCTACAAGTCCTCCTGCAGCATCGACGTCACCTTCTTCCCCTTCGACCAGCAGAACTGCACCATGAAGTTCGGCTCGTGGACCTACGACAGAGCCAAGATCGACCTGGTCAGCATGGCCAGCAACGTGGACCAGGTGAGTGGGCCAGCCAATGTGTACCAGGGGAGTGGGCCTGCACCGTGGACCAGGTGAGTGGGCCAGCCAATGTGTACCAGGGGAGTGGGCCTGCACCGTGGACCAGGTGAGTGACCAGCACCGTGGACCAGGTGAGAATTCTGCTCTTTTCCCCTGTCATTACATTCCAGGCTGTGACGTTGAGGACACATTGTCTGTTATGGGTCAATATGAACGGAATGCCTTTATCATTTCTCATCTCTCTCTCTCTTGCTTTCTTTCTCTTTTGTTCTCTCTCTCTCTTTCCCTCCCTCCCTTCCTCTCTCTTCCTCCATCTCTCCCTGCCCCTCTTTCTGGACCGCCAGATGAACTACTGGGAGAGCGGCGAGTGGGTGCTCGTCAGCGCCGTGGCCAACTACAACATCAAGAAGTACGAATGTTGCCACGAGGTCTACTCCGACATCACCTACTCCTTCCTCATCCGGAGGCTCCCTCTCTTCTACACCATCAACCTCATCGTCCCCTGCCTCCTCATCTCCTGCCTGACCGTCCTGGTCTTCTACCTGCCCTCCGACTGCGGCGAGAAGATCACCCTGTGCATTTCCGTCCTCCTCTCCCTGACCGTCTTCCTCCTCCTCATCACCGAGATCATCCCCTCCACCTCGCTGGTGATCCCGCTGATCGGCGAGTACCTCCTCTTCACCATGATCTTCGTCACCCTCTCCATCATCATCACCATCTTCGTGCTCAACGTGCACCACCGCTCGCCGCGCACGCACACCATGCCGCGCTGGGTGCGCGCCGTCTTCCTGGAGGTCGTGCCCGGCGTCCTGTGCATACGGCGTCCTCCGGCCGTGGTCAAAGAGGTCAACGGCGGGAAGCTCGTGGAGATGATGCGCACCAGGGTCGGCCGCGGCGGCGGCGCGCGGGGGGGTGGCGTCTGGGGTAGCGGTGTGTGTTCTGGGCCCGGGGCCGGGGCCGAGCCCTACTTCTCCCCCTCCACCTCCTCCTCTGCCACCTCCCCCCAGGGTGCCCCCCAGGACAGCTTGGCCCGTTCGTCCTCTCTCTCCCTGGGTCGGCGCACGGAGACGGGTCTGGGCGGGTCACTCTCCTCCAGCCACAGCCAGTACACCATCCTCCTGGAGGAACCCCCACCACCACCCCACTCCTCCTCCTCCTCCTTCTCTTCCACCCGGCCAGGCTGCTCCACACCGCCTCCTCCTCCTCCTCCTCCCCTCCACCCCCACCTCCGTCGCGCCAGGGAGAAGCACCACCACCACCCCCACCCCCACCACCACCCCCACCACCACCACCACTGCCAGGGCAGGCCTAAGCTCCGTTCCCTCAGTGTGCAGTATGGCCTGGGAGAGAGAGAGAGGCCCCAGAGCTCTGTCCGCGGTCGCTCTCGCAGCATCCAGTACTGCAGCCTGCACGAGGTGGCCTCCAAGGTAATGCATGGATGCTGGTTCAGGACCCCCAGTTTAGAGGTGTGCGTGTGTGTGTGTGTGGATGTGTGTGTGTGAGTGTGTATGAGTATGTGTGCGTATGTGTTGGAGGGTCCGCAAAGGCAGAAGACAAATATCAGCTTGTCCCCCCCAAAAAATCGAAAATGCTCATTCTATTCTATTCAATTCTATTTTCATTGTATTCCATCGCAGAGCTTGAACGGTCAAAGCCTCAGTAAGCCACAGCCTCTCTCCCAGAACCAGCCCCCCCCCCTGGGGGAGGAGAGGAGGCAGAGCTGTCCTGTCCTGTGTCGGCGTCACACAGGCGGAGGCGGGGGTCCAGGCCGGGCAGACGGCACCAAGGCTGGAGGCTCCAGCAACTCCGGGGATGCCCAGGGTCTCCTCTCCCTGTCCCCCTCCCTGTGGAAGGCTGTGGAGGGGGTGCAGTACATCGCTGACCACCTCCGAGCTGAGGACATGGACTTCTCTGTAGGTTTTGATTGATTGATTGATTGAGAATGTTTATTTTGATCAATTCATAATACAGATATTAAACATTAAAAACATTAAAAACATAAAAAATGTACACAGTCACAATGCGTAACACCAGGACCAAAAAGGTGTAGGCTGAAGCCATGGCTTATTGCGCCTACCCTTTTTACATGTATGGTTTTTCCCCATGAGTACATAATCAAAACATTGCAACTTTTATAAACAAAATGTCACTTACGCATCTTAACAGAAAACTCAAAAGTACCAAACAAAAAACGATATTAATGCGCCTACCCTTTTTACATTAGGTGGATGAGTGACTGAATAAGAATATGGTTGACTAATAACAGTATGGTGTATGTTTTGTGTTGCACGCTAACATGCTTTGGAAGAGAAATCAATTTGTTCACAACCTTATGGGTTCTGTGCTGTTCTACGTAAAAAAAACTAGTTCTAGTGCGAACGTGGGAGCTGGTGTTAGGGGGGGGCGTGTCTGTAATATTAGTGCTAATTTTAAGGCCAGAATTGTTCAGTGCACCTGACCGCTATTCAGCCCACCTGAGTGCATGCGAGACAACGCCCCCTAGCCTAGCACTGTGGTAATTTCACCTGTTACTGCCGACACAAACTCAACAATACACCTGCGCTTGGACCTGCTTCTGTTATATGCTGGCTGAAAATAGAGCCCAATCATTTGTACTGTCTCGATGAAATGTGTATTTAATGATTGACCATCTATGTCACACACACACACACACACACACACACACAAACACACACACACACACACCATAAATGATGCCAGTGACTTCATGATGTGGCTACCTTTTTCAAGGTCACATGACCACTACACAACAACACAATACAACAGAGTTAAAACCGGTTCACATAATAGGAAACATTATGATCATAATAACAGAACTAATAATCAACATTGTCTTGCTAATTCTCTGACTGGACTGAGACACGGATGTATTGTTGTGTCCATTGCCTTTCAGGTCAAGCAGGAGTGGAAGTATGTCGCCATGGTGATCGACCGCATCTTCCTCTGTGTGTTCATCTTGGTGTGCATCCTGGGGACCGTCGGCCTCTTCCTGCCTCCTTGGCTGGCTGGAATGATCTAGAAGCTCCATTCCTTTACCCAGTACTCAAGTTGTAAAAGACAATCAGGGGGGATGGTGGATTTTATCATATGGGGACAATTTTAGCATCCCCACAGCGTCAGTGACTTGGTAAAAATGTCATTGCATGTGTGCGTGCCCCCTCCCTCGCCCACAGTGTTTTACTCAATATGCGCAAAACTAAATGTTGAAATAGCAGTAATACCACGTTCATTGATAAAATGACATAAGGGATAGAAAGGGGGGATGGCAGTTTTAGAAGGGGGATGATTTTGACTGTTTTTATTTAGGGGGGCCATGCCACCCCCCCTCAACTTGAGTGCTGCCTTTCCTTATCTCTTTGTCTCCTACTGTTCTTCTGCACTGACCTTATAGACCTGAACAGATTAAAACCATCAGCTGAAAGTCGTCCTCCCTCTTGTCTTCTTCTGTCCTGTGTTTCCAGGTCAGTATCGTGAGCTTAGAATTATAAGGTTCTATCTCCGTTTAGGGTCGTTCAGAGATATTGAGCGTCAACGTTGTTACATTCCATTATGTTTTGTGAGATGGAACCTTTGTATTTAGGATATGTAGATAGAGAGAGGAGGACGCTGCTGCTTTAGATCATTGGGACGCACCTGGACTGGCTGTTGATACACAGGATATATTGAGGTCCATGAGCTATAAATAACAAATAAATGGCCAAAAGGACATTCTGAAAGTAAGTGAAATGTGTTAAAAAAAAAATGAAAACTAACTTGCCCTCATAGCTGGTATTGCACTTTTGGGCTGAAATAACCTCAATTAAATCTCTGACACAGTTTTTCCCATTCCTCCGTGCAGAATTATTCCAGATGTGTGGTGTTTGAGGGGTGTCTTGTCTTGCATGCACAGCCCGTTTCAAATCACCCCACAGCATCTCAATAGGATTCAGATCCGGGCTTTCACTTCAGCCGTTCCAGAACTCTCCATTTCTTTCTTTTGAGCCGTTCGTTGGTGGATTTACTGGCATGTTTTGGGTCATTGTCATGTTGCATGGTCCACATCTGCTTTAGCTTCAGTTTTGCATGGTCTCACATTTTCCTCAAGCACCCTGTGATACAATATAGGATTCATGTTTGGATACTGGATTCTGATTGGCTAGCAACAGTGGTAAACACCCCCAACTCCCTTCAGTTCAGCTCCGACCGCATTTCCAGTATCAATGCGCCTCCCAATCAATCTGATTAAGAACACCTGTGCTGACTCCGCCCACTGTTTAGCCAATAGCGGTCGACAAATCTGGAGTGTCATTCCAAGGCACCAATCACGAACAAGTTGGCTCAAAGCCAAGTGAATGTGGCCAAGCCTACAATGCAATCGTTAATGTTGTTTTATGGGACTATATTCTGTGGCGGAAGGATATATGTATTCTGAAATGATAGAAGTTGTGGAACAGCAGTCAGTCTTCGTCAAACGAAGAAGTGAGAGAACGTGCTGGTATAGAGATGGTAAGTAAGCACGCAGGTCAGAAAGAGAAGATGGAAGTACATCGGCCACGTGTTGAGGAAAAGCCCGGATGACCATCAACGCACAGCCCTCAGATGGACCCCTGATGGACGAAGAACAAGGGGGACGCCCCAAAGAAACCTGGAGGAGAACCGTCGAGAGGCAGCGGGACATGCCGGGTCTGAGACCCCGGGAGGCGGCGGCCGCTGTGGCGAGGGACAGAGACCGGCGGCGTAAACTCGTTGGAGGCCCTACTCTTCACACCCGAAGAAAAGGGACCTAAGTCAAGTAAGTCAAGAAATGATTAATGATTGTAAATAAATGAATTTAATGTTACAACTTACAACTGTGTATTTTTTAATAATGTTACATCTGTGTATTTTTTACAATATGTGGTAGCTTTTGTAGAAAAGCAATTTAACCATTCGAGGGCAGGGGGTTGTGGAGACATTTACCACTAGGGTACTCCACAACTAGGGCTGGGCAAACAATCAACATTTCTTTTTCGATAATCGCAAGAATTAACGATCAATTATCGATTAATTGATACGCTTTTTTGAGCTTTTTTTTCATTTTTATTTTTTTTTTATTTTTAAAAAAAATAAAATCCCTTCCCAGACTCATCCACATCTACAACCCTCTTTCTGCAGGCCTCAGAGAGCTCGATTGATCTCTCCATGGTGACACCACTCACTTCAACAATCAAGAGCAAACCAAACTAAATGTCTGAGGTTTAAATAAGACAGGCTCCTCCAAAATCCTCTCTAACAATGTTCTAATCATTTACACACAGAGTAGCAATACACAAAGTAGCAATACATGTGGGGGGTGTCTTGTTTTTGCTCACAAGAAAATTGCATTTCCATTAATTCCATTTTACAAATAGATAAAATATTTAAGAAAATAATCATTTCTGTTTCATTTGATTAGTTATATTACCTCCATCCATCAATATTGTTCAAATGAAAATCAAATGTCCATATGTTTAAATATGTTGAAAAAGACAATGGTTTTCATGTAGTATCCTATCTTTTTCACATGACGGCTGCCACTAGAACTGGGATACTTGTCTTAATTAGTGTTCCTACTACTACTACTACTACGTAGGAACAGTATTGTTATTGGTGGTTGTGTAGTGACCGCTCGTTAGTGAGCAGAGTATTCGTAATTCACGGCGTTCCAGCCTGTACAAAGCACTGTTGATATGTTTGTGTTTACTCAATCACCCAGGTTGCTTAGCGGGTGATATGACGGGATATAAGTGGGACAAAGATGGATGAATGTTGTTGTTGTCAGTACGCATGCAGAGAGTGAGAATAAAGCACATGATTGTTTTTCTACCGGCAAACCGACTACATCGTCCAGTTATTGCCGTCACTCCTACATTGGTGACCCTGACATTCTCTCGAACGTTTTCGGAGATCATTTGAACATGACAACAAACGCAGTTTCACTCAAGCTGCCCGTTTTTTGGGAACAAAATGCCAACGCATGGTTTGCACAAGCTGAAGCTCAATTCGCCCTCAGGGATATTACCGTGGATCATACCAAATACTACTACGTGGTAGCAGCTTTAACCAATTCAACGGCAGCGAGAGTGGTGAGTCTTATTGAAAACCCACCGGCACAGCACAAATATGTTACCTTGAAGGCGCACCTCATAGATACGTTTTGTTTGTCTGAATCTGAACGTGCACGCCAGCTCCTCTCTCTCCCTGGGCTCGGTGACACGAAACCCTCTGAACTGATGGACCACATGCTAGCTTTGCTGGGCGACCATCAGCCGTGTTTTCTTTTTAAAGAGCTTTTTCTGCAACAGTTACCAGACCAGGTTCGTTTTTCAATGGCTAATTCCATCAAAACAGACTTTCGTCAGCTAGCCAAGGAAGCGGATATATTTTTCTCAGCTGGGAAGAAGTGTTTTACAGCCACCATGGATGGGTTTGGGTTCCAACCACTCTCCATCTCCGCTACTGCTGTGGCCCGACGGGTGAGGCCGTCGGGGTTGTGCTTTTACCATATGAAATTCGGGGACAAAGCTAAGAAGTGCCTACCACCATGCAACTACAGTGTGTCGGGAAACGCACAGGCCGCCACTCATTAGCAGCTGTGGGTGCCGGCCATTCTGCAGGCTTGCTGTACGTCACTGACTCCCTCTCCGGCCGCCGTTTTCTGTGTGACACAGGTGCCCAGGTGAGCGTGCTGCCCGTATCGGCAATAGACATTAAAACAGGGAAACAAGGACCCTCCCTTGAGGCTGCCAATGGCAGTGCTATCGCTACCTTCGGCAGGCGCACTGTGGGTTTGTGTTTTGCTGACCAGCGTTTTACCTGGAGTTTTGTGTTGGCCAAAGTGTCTACTCCCCTCTTAGGCGCTGACTTTCTCTGCGCTAACAGCCTCCTGGTGGACGTGGGGAACCGCCGACTCGTCAACGCTGAGACATTCGGCTCTTTGTCATGTGAGCGCAGTGACGCAGCCACAATGAAGCTGTCCAGTGCTGTCTCGCCGGCTGACGATTTTTCTCCTCTTCTATTGGAGTTCTCAGACATCACAACACCTACCTTCTCGGCTGCTACCACCAAACACGGCGTCATGCATTACATCTCCACGGAAGGCCCACCAGTGCATGCCAGGGCCCGTCGCCTCGACCCACACAAGCTCACCATCGCGAAAGAGGAGTTTGCAGCCATGGAGGCACTTGGCATCATTCGCCGTTCTGACAGTCCTTGGGCCTCGCCTCTCCATCTCGTTCCCAAGTCCAACGGAGGCTGGCGTCCGTGCGGCGACTACCGGCGTCTAAATGATGTCACCACACCTGACCGTTACCCCGTTCCACACATTCAAGACTTTTCAGCCCATCTAGCGGGCGCGTCTATTTTTTCTAAAGTGGATTTGGTACGGGGATACCACCAGGTGCCAGTTAGCCCTCAGGACGTCCCCAAGACAGCGGTTTTAACACCATTCGGACTTTTTGAGTTTTTGAGGATGCCGTTTGGCCTCAAGAATGCTGCCCAGACCTTTCAGAGGTTGATGGACGCCATGCTGGGCAACCTCCCTTTTGTGTTTGTCTACCTAGACGATATCCTGGTAGCTAGCACGTCCAAGGCAGAGCACCTATCCCACCTCCGTCTCCTCTTCAGTCGCCTCCGGGAACATGGATTAATCATCAACCCAGCAAAGTGCCAGTTTGGACTGCCTGCCATGGATTTCCTCGGCCACCACATCACTACTGCTGGGGCGGTCCCGCTGCCATCAAAGGTGGACGCTGTGCTGCAGCTCCCACGCCCTACCAGCATTAGAGCTTTACAGGAGTTCCTGGGGATGGTGAATTTCTACCATCGATTCATCCCCCAGGCTGCCCACCTAATGCGACCCCTGTATGGGGCTCTCAAGGACAAGACCCCTAAGCACATCATCGCATGGTCCGACGAAATGTCAAAGGCATTCTCAGACACCAAGGAAGCCCTCGCGAGCGCGACCATGCTGACTCACCCCGTGCCTGAAGCTTCCGTGGCCTTGACAACTGATGCCTCAGATTATGCCGTTGGAGGCGTTTACGAACAGCTGGTCAAGGGGGTTTGGCAACCCCTGGCATTTTTCAGCCGACAACTCCGCTCCAGTGAGCAAAAATACAGCACCTTTGACCGAGAGCTCCTCGCTCTGTACTTGGCAGTCAGGCACTTCCGTTTCCTGCTGGAGGCTCGTCCATTCACAGTTTTTGTGGACCACAAACCCTTGATTTTTGCCATGGCTAAGTTGTCGGAGCCGTGGTCTGCCAGGCAGCAGCGTCATCTGGCTTATATCTCCGAGTTCACTACAGACATTCGGCATGTGGCGGGGAAGGACAACCCTGTAGCTGACTGCCTCTCTCGTGCCACTATCGGGGCTGTCCACCTCGGCATCGACTACGCCCATATGGCTGCGGATCAGGTTTCGGACCCAGACATCCAGGCATGCAGGACTGAAGTTTCTGGCCTCCAGTTGGCGGACATCCCCTTCAGTGACGACGGCACAACGCTGCTTTGTGACGTGTCCATGGAGCAGCCGCGCCCCGTGGTTCCACATGCATGGAGACGGCAAGTTTTCGAGGCCATACATGGCCTCTCACACCCAGGCAGGAAACCTTCGCAGCGCCTGATTGCGGCGAAATTCGTCTGGCCCAGGATGAAGGTTGACATTGGTGGGTGGGTCAAGACCTGCGTGCCATGCCAACGTGCGAAGGTCCATCGTCATGTTAAGGCCCCGCTGGAGCGGTTCACGGTCCCAGAAAGACGCTTCGACCATGTCAACATTGATCTGGTGGGTCCCCTTCCCGCCTCCAGGGGGTACACTCACCTTCTGACGATGGTGGACAGGACCACCCGTTGGCCAGAGGCCGTCCCACTGACGGAGACTACCACAGCTGAGGTGGCCCGCGCATTCATCGGCACCTGGGTCTCCCGGTTTGGGGTCCCCTCAGACCTTTCCTCTGATCGGGGGGCCCAGTTCACTTCTGGCTTATGGACTTCCATTACTCAGCAGCTGGGTGTCTCCCTCCACCGCACTACGGCTTACCACCCACAGGCCAATGGCCTGTGTGAACGTTTTCACCGGTCCATGAAGGCTGCCCTTAAAGCCGATCTCCGGGGCGACGGCTGGGTCGACAGGCTTCCTTGGGTGATGCTGGGACTCCGTACTGCACCTAAGGAGGACCTCCTTTCGTCCTCTGCTGAGCTGGTGTACGGCCAACCCCTCCGGGTTCCGGGGGATTTCCTCCCCTGTGCTACGGTCCCCTGGTCAGCACCAGAACAGCGAAGTGCGCTGCTGGACAAGGCCAAGTCCTTCCGGCCGATCCCTACCTCATGCCATGGCGTTCCTAAGGTACGTGTCCCGCCTGATCTGAAGGCAGCGGGGTATGTCTTTATCCGCCAAGACGCCCATCGAGCCCCTCTGCAACCGCCCTATGATGGTCCCTACCGGGTCGTGGAGACAGGCGCCAAATCCTTTATTATCGACATGGGGGGTAGTAAGGAACGCATCTCGGTGGATCGCCTTAAGCCAGCTCATCTGGACTTGGACCGTCCCATCGAGGTGGCCCACCCGCCCCGCCGCGGTCGCCCCCCTGTTAAAACAGTCCCGACCCTAGCTCCTGCAGACCCCCTGCCCTGCCGTCCGAGGCCGGCCAAACGTCCGCCTGTTGTTTTTCCCCTGCCTCGGTCTCCTGTGCCTGCTCAAGGGCGCCAGAGTCGCTTTGGGCGAGTTATCAGAGTCCCTGACCGTTTTTTGGGGCCGGTTCTTGTGAATTCTGGGGGGACGTGTGTAGTGACCGCTCGTTAGTGAGCAGAGTATTCG
This sequence comes from Nansenia antarctica, assembly GCF_963989245.1. Taxonomy (NCBI): domain Eukaryota; kingdom Metazoa; phylum Chordata; class Actinopteri; order Argentiniformes; family Microstomatidae; genus Nansenia; species Nansenia antarctica. The sequence continues at coordinate 16,445,803 of NC_137685.1, read as the reverse complement.
TAATTCACGGCGTTCCAGCCTGTACAAAGCACTGTTGATATGTTTGTGTTTACTCAATCACCCAGGTTGCTTAGCGGGTGATATGACGGGATATAAGTGGGACAAAGATGGATGAATGTTGTTGTTGTCAGTACGCATGCAGAGAGTGAGAATAAAGCACATGATTGTTTTTCTACCGGCAAACCGACTACATCGTCCAGTTATTGCCGTCACTCCTACAGTATACTCCTTATTATTATTTTTCCCCGCTTTGGTCAAATAGCTCAAAAAGTCCCTGACCGAAAATGCTATAAATTTGCATGCCACAACTAGAGAGCATCAGTAACTATGGCAGAAAGAATGACCATGATTAAACCATAGGTGGCGCTATAATAACCAAAAGTAAATAATTAACTTCAGAATGCTGGCATTTCCACCCCGGATGTATGAAACTTGGTACGTATGTGTCTTTCCTCATGGGGAACATATTTGCCTCAAGAACCGATAAGGTCCGCCATGATGGATTTTTCTGAAGGTGGAAAATCTGGCCAAACTTATAAAAATTAACTTAAAATCACCTGTAAGTCTGATTGGTCCAAAATTGCATATGGACATGCATGGTGCATGTCTCTTCTTATGGTTTTAAAGGATAAGAGATCCATTCCAAGTTGGCGGAGAAAAAATATGACGGTCACAGTACAATTATAATGTCATAAAATCAGGATTTATACTGTGTAGACCTGTTCACAACAATACTACCAGACTATAACTGTGGTCCTATTAACAACAATACTACCAGACTATAACGGTGGTCCTATTAACAACAATACTGCCAGACTATAACTGTGGTCCTATTAACAACAATACTGCCAGACTAAATTGTGTAAACACTTGGGCGTTGGGCCCCCTGTGGGGAGCATGCAGCGTCTGGCCAGTAGAGGGAGCTACAGGACTGGTGGAGAGTAGATGAAGACATGATTGAAGACTGGTTGGTGTCAATCATGTCATTGTCATTTGGCATTTAACTTGTGTGTTTTTTTTCTCTTCCGACAATCGGTAGGAAGTGATGGTGAGACCAAGACATAGGCCTACACTATGGACCAGTGATTCAGTAGGAGACATAGGCCTACACTATGGACCAGTGAAGACATAGGCCTACACTATGGACCAGGACAGCTTGGCCCGTGCGTCCTCTCTCCCTGGGTCGGCGCACGGAGACGGAGGCCCCCCTGGTGGGGCTACCGCAGCAGCAGCAGCAGAAGCCTCCGGGTCTGGGCGGGACACTCTCCTCCAGCCACAGCCAGTACACCATCCTCCTGGAGGAACCCCCACCACCACCACACTCCTCCTCCTTCTCTTCCACCCGGCCAGGCTGCTCCACACCGCCTCCTCCTCCTCCTCCCCTCCACCCCCACCTCCCCCATCGCTCCAGGGAAAAGCACCACCACCACCACTGCCAGGGCAGGCAAGTTCACTCCAAAGTGCTCTTCAGGTAGCTGCTCCCCTCTCACAGGTAGTAGAGGAAGTCATCCAGGTTCATGTTGGTCTCTCTGTGGATGCTCTGTCCCACCAGGAAAGCAAGCTTGTAGGCATACTGGCAGGGTGCAGGCACTCGGATGATCCCCTGAAATAATTGGGGCAGACAATCAACGACAATTTATGCATCAAAAAACAACTTGCATGCCTGAAATGGGAAAACCATATGTAAATACAGTATGTTTGATTTCATAACCAATATGGCGGTGGGGGGGGGGCGGCGTCTGGGGTAGCGGGGGGGCCGGGGACGAGCCCTACTTCTCCCCCTCCACCTCCTCCTCCGCCACCTCCCCTCAGGGTGCCCCCCAGGACAGCTTGGCCCGTTCGCCCTCTCTCTCCCTGGGTCGGCGCACGGAGACGGAGGCCCCCCTGGTGGGGCTACCGCAGCAGCAGCAGAAGCCTCCGGGTCTGTGGCTGCTCCACACCGCCTCCTCCTCCTCCTCCTCCTCCCCTCCACCCCCACCTCCCCACCCCACTCCTCCTCCTTCTCTTCCACCCGGCCAGGCTGCTCCACACCGCCTCCTCCTCCTCCTCCTCCTCCCCTCCACCCCCACCTCCCCCATGGCCCCAGGGAAAAGCACCATCGGTTCCAAGGTTGGTTCCCAGCTCGGAGCTTCAAGGTTTCGATGCGGTCATTGGATTGCAGCTCATGGTGTGTATCCTCTCCTTGCTCTGGCTCCTGAGCTGGATGATTAACCGGAGGAAAGGTGGCACCGGCGCGCTCCCGGCAAGCGAGGTAAACTGCGCGTCAATATTAATATTAATGAGCGTAAAGCACCGTTGGGCTAGTGCTGTGTGTTATGATTAGGGTTGTGTGTCAGGGCTGTGTGTTTTAATGCTGTGTGTCAGGGCTGTGTCTTAAGGCTGTGTGCTAGGGCTTGCGTGTATTTAAAAGGCTAATACTTACATTACATTCCCATTTTGTATTTGAACAGGAGGAAATCTCGACACCAACAATTGACCAAAAAATGTAAGTGTCATTAATTATGATTTGTCATAATTCTTTGTTAAACTAAAGTGGTTTGATGATAACATGAACAGCCTAAATGCCTGCTGTGTTAGCCAGAATGAGAGCCCAGTTTGTTGTCCTCCTGCAGAAAGCTGTTGTTCACAGACCAAATTAAAAAAAAGCGATTGGAGAAGATGCTGGACATCCTGGAGTTTAAGCTGGATACTCACCTGGGCTCTGACTCCTCCTCTGACTCCGCCTCCTGCTCCAATTGGCCCTCCTCCTCGGCTCAGTCGTCCAGCTGCTGCTCTCAGAGGCCCTGTAGAACGTGTCGCCATAGGAACAGAAGAGGGGGGGGGGGGACAGGTGTCCAGGCGTGCCAGACTTCTTCCAGTCAAAAAGTTCAGCCTGCCAGCAAGACTCCAGTGCCTGTCACAGTTCCTCTACGAACACGACCCGTGACCCCCTGCTGTCTCTGGATTTTCAAGACTCTGACCCGGACCTCCATCACAACCAGCACAAACAAGACCTGACCACTAACCCCCACGCCACTCTCAACCAGAGCCCCGAGCAGAGTACTACCCACGCCACTCTCAACCAGAGCCCTACCCCCAGACCGGGCCGGCTGGTCGTGCAGTGGAGGCGTGGACCCCCGGAGGCCCAGTGCCACCCCAGACGCCCCCTGGAGTCCGGCACGAGTGCCTCCTGCCCACGGGCCAACTCTCCGTGCCAGCCTGTCACCACGGCAACGGAGGGCAAGCCCATCATGATGTTCCTGCGGGCCGCCTCCGTCCCCTTCATCTCTCAGGAGACCAGAGAGAAGTTGGAGTCGCACGTCCGAGGCAAACTCAGCCATCGTCTCTGGGGCTTCCCCCAGCGGGTCACCAGGTACGTGGGAGACCTGACGCCTCTTCTGGTGCCCTCGCTGGCCACGGGAGACAGCAGGGTCATGGGCCATGTGACCGGCTCTGTGTTCTCTCTGTGGGACAGCCGGCTGAGGGACAAGAGCAGACCACAGGTTAACCCCAACCTGAACACAAAGCCTAACCTGAGAACGGTCATCCTGCCCCAGCCGGCTAGTACTGGTGACACCAACCCTTCCCAGAGGGCTTTGCAGGAGAAGCAAGAGCCCAGGCTGGACATGAGCCTGAGGAGGAAGTGTCTGGAGGTCAAACTGTCTCACAATCAGGGAGATTCCCTCCATGAACCAGCCAACCAGGGAGGTACCCTCCACCAACCATGTCATCAAGGAGGTTCCCTCCACCAACCAGCCAATCAGGGAGGTTCCCTCCACCAACCATGTCATCAGGGAGGTTCCCTCCACCAACCAGCCAATCAGGGAGGTCCCGTCCACCAACCAGATCATCAGGGAGGTTCCCTCCACCAAACATGTCATCAAGGAGGTTCCCTCCACCAACCAGCCAATCAGGGAGGTTCCCTCCACCAACTATGTCATCAGGGAGGTACCCTCCACCAACCAGCCAATCAAGGAGGTCCCGTCCACCAACCAGATCATCAGGGAGGTTTCCTCCACCAAACATGTCATCAGGGAGGTTCCCTCCACCAACCAGGTCATCAGGGAGGTTCCCTCCACCAACCAGCCAATCAGGGAGGTTCCCTCCACCAACCAGGTCATCAGCGAGGTTCCCTCCACCAACCAGGTCATCAGGGAGGTTCCCTTCAGCCAGCCTATCATCAAGCAGCAGCTCTCCTCAGGAGGAAGGTATCGTTGTTTATGACCCAGGAAGCTTTGAGGCGTGTGGAGGAGAACCTGGTCATGAAACGCCGGAATAATATTCCGGGAAAAAAAGCTCAGTGGCTGTCAGTGGCTGTCTCAGTGGCTGAGTCAGTGGCTGTCTCAGTGGCTGAGTCAGTGGCTGTCTCAGTGGCTGTGTCAGTGGCTGTGTCAGTGGCTGTCTCATTGGCTGTCTCAGTGGCTGTGTCAGCGGCTGTCTCAGTGGCTGTCAGTGGCTGTGTCAGTGGCTGTGTCAGTGGCTGTCTCGGTGGCTGTCTCGGTGGCTGTCTCGGTGGCTGTCTCGGTGGCTGTCTCGGTGGCTGTCTCGGTGGCTGTCTCGGTGGCTGTCTCGGTGGCTGTCTCAGTGGCTGTCTCAGTGGCTGTCTCAGTTGCCGTGTCGGTGGCTGTCTCGGTGGCTGTCTCGGTGGCTGTCTCGGTGGCTGTCTCAGTGGCTGTCTCAGTGGCTGTGTCAGCGGCTGTGTCAGTTGCCGTGTCAGTGGCTGTCTCGGTGGCTGTCTCGGTGGCTGTCTCGGTGGCTGTCTCGGTGGCTGTCTCGGTGGCTGTCTCAGTGGCTGTCTCAGTGGCTGTCTCAGTGGCTGTCTCAGCGGCTGTGTCAGTTGCCGTGTCGGTGGCTGTCTCGGTGGCTGTCTCGGTGGCTGTCTCGGTGGCTGTCTCAGTGGCTGTCTCAGTGGCTGTCTCAGCGGCTGTGTCAGCGGCTGTGTCAGTTGCCGTGTCAGTGGCTGTCTCGGTGGCTGTCTCAGTGGCTGTCTCAGTGGCTGTCTCTGTCACGTCCTAACTCTGTCACGTCCTAACTCTGTCACGTCCTCTCATTTGAGTGAGGATGCTGCAGTCATGGCTGATGCAACAAGAAACAGCAGAAAAGCTGGTTCAACCCCATGGCTCCCGGACATATTAAGCATTATATTTTGGATATTTTGGATACAGTGGAAGATGTATACATTAAACTGTCTATCTTTCTCTACATATTTCTCAATTTTGTGTTCCTGAGCTGATTGTTGACTTCATGTAGCCTATGGGACCAGCCTCATTTATAAAGCTTTGCGTATAACTGGCGTAAACGGCTTGCGTACCTACGCAAAGCAAGAACATTTACCCACACCAACATTCGGATTATCAGGCATAATAAACCTGCGTCAATAAAGAGCATTGTTACACATAACAAACACTCTTTACAGACGGCAGACCATCCCTTTCGAAGGCCTTGGCTTCCAATCGAGTCACACTCGAAAATGAGCCATAGGGGTAGAAAAAGGAATCGGGATTGGCCCTTAATGTATTCCTCTCTACCGGTGCCATACTCTCACACATCCACCAGGGGGACCAAACACTTTTGAGATTGCCAGTCTCAAACCCTTCCAACCTCAAAGCCAGTGCTAATGCTTTTAGTACTTCTTCCTGCCAATTACAATAAATAAACATCAACAAATCTTTGGAAAAAATAAAAATAAATAAAAGAAAGGTTCCAATATTCTAAGTTCATGATTATTATATTTGGTTATCATTTCCACCTTAAGAGCTAAGCTGTGCGTAATATCACCTGCCACCTTAAGTGCGCAGTGCATTCAGGACCGCATTGATTCAGATCGGAGAAGAAGTTGAAAGTACCACAAGTTTCTCATGTTACAACTCCAGTCAGTTAGCCAGCGGTGTGACATCAACAGTAAGGCAACAGTAACACTACTGTTATTTTATGAAACTCTGTTGTCAGATGTTGTTGTAATTGTTATTTCATTTTTATGAATCTGTAATTATGAGTCAACGACGGGTTTTGCAAGAACCACACATACACCCATTGTAGTGTTTGCAATCATCCTACCCATGCCTGAACTGTACCCTGCCTGAACCCACTAAAGAAACCTGAACACAAAGTCAATCTCCTGTCATGTGTGTCCTGATCGACGCCCCGGGGGCGAATGGAGCATACTCTCATTGAACTATTCACCTTATACAGTCCTTTCCCATAACCTCACTAACAGCCTATTTATTTTCAAAGTTTTATTCTATTTTATTTTATCTGATAAAAGGCATATGAACGGAAATTAGGCTAGCCTATGTGTCACGCCAGAAGCCTACATGTAACCTCTTGCACTTTTCAATAAAATGTTATAAATCTAGACATTGTGGTATTTCTTTATATACGTATCCCAGCCTGCCTATCAATTGTTTCTCAATAAACAGTTATGTTCTCCTCATTGTCATACTCCCGAGTCCGATTAAGTATGATTTGACAGGCAGCTAAACTAAATGCCTTCCCAACCAGCGAGACCTGGTTATAGAAATGACGTTGTTTTATTGATAAAAAAAGGGTAAAACTGGAAAGAGAAAATAGAAAACTCACATTAATCCCAAACAATTTAACAGACTTCAGTTAACGTAATGTGGAGTCCGTTCATTGATCGATGCAGTCTGTTCAGTTCCCAGTGTGGCGCGCGTTCAGCGCTGGACATATGGCATAGCGCGCATGCGAATCATGAAAGCCTATATTATTATATTTATTATATAGCTCGCATCTAATCGTATCGGATGAGAAATAGACATTAAACGGCATATATAGGCTACACAACAGTAATCACCGCGACAAACATCTATATTATATTTTAATATGATGACCGGAATATCTCACGTTTGTCTGGTAAATTGAAATCTTCCCGGACACGTTGACCGACACCAATTTTTTCTAACGGAAACCCTGACACACACACAATAACTTGTGTACGTTCGTACACAACAAACAAAACCACACTAACAAAAAACAAACAAACAAGCTTCTAACAAAGCTAGATAGCTAACAAGCCAACACCTGTGTGGCTAGCCTAGTAAACACTGACACAGCTTAGCATGTAACTCAGTACACTAGTTAACAAACTAACACGTTTGGCTATGGAATGTGATTACATAGTTAACAAACTAACATGTTTGGCTATGGAATGTAACCTACTACATAGTTAACAAACTAACACATTTGGCTATGCCATGTTACTCACTGTCGGTGTGTCAGCAATAAACATACAAACTTGTACATACACACAGCTTAGTAAACAATGCAGGGGGGTATTCCACGTACGTTGATTAGTATATCAGCGATTAAAATAAAAGCCGCGTTCAGGCAACTCGTGAATGGGATTCAAGCCTCAGGTGATTCCTCGAACGAGGATCAGGCTTATGTCATCAGTGTTCACAGAAGACGAAAAATAAGATGTAAAATAGTGCAATACTGCCGCAATTAACAAGGCGAGGGAAATGGTTTGGCAAGAAATTGCTGACCGATTAAATGCGTAGGTCATACTAGCCCCAGTTATTGTTAAATGTTCATATTTTAATGAATGAATATTTACTACTGTGGTGATATCAGTAGCAGGGTACATATAGTCATATTGTCACGATGACATAGTGGTTTTGACCGCTGCCATAGTATTAAATCATCATTTTAAGACGATGGTTCAAATCCCTCTTCAGACACACTTTTTACTGCATTTCGTTGTCTGAATCTAATCTAAAATCTCATCTAAAAAAGTATGTAGGCTATAAAATGATGGTGTAGAGTAGACTCAGAGGATGTGTCAGAGTTGACTGAAGATGGTGCCGTTGCTGATGACAGCGAGGACACACAAGTAAAACAGCTCCAGATTAACCAGTTTCTGATCAGCCAGATGGAGAATCCACAGACCATGCCAAAGTACCAGAGGAACTAGCAGAAGCCTCAGATCTGTATGACAGTGTTATGGCTGCCACCATAACCGGGACAAATGCAAGTGAATTACTCCAGATCATAGCTCAGCGCTTGGAGGCAGAGAAGACAACCTTGGTAGATGACCGGACAGCAGCACTCTGGCCACAGTATATGGAGATGATTGACCTAGTCCGTGCATTCATCAGATTGGAGAAAACTGGAAATTGGGATCAGCACCTTGATACCCTGACAGACATGATGCCATTCATTCCGGCTGCCTCCGGACATAGCTTGTATGTGAAATATACAATAATCCTATAATTCTATACCCGCACCTGCTAACTGTAACTTGAATACACAGCGAAAATGTGGGCCAAATACAATTCTCTTCGTCGTTGATTTGAATGTGAACGATTGATAGCTTTTCCAAATGTCTCTTAACTTTTTCTAGATCTTTGATGGTATTACAAACATGTATTTGATGACATCATTGGTTATTTATTGTTTAACAGATATTATTATTGACAAAATACTACATTTACATTTACATTTTTGGCATTTAGCAGACGCCTTATTCCAAAGCGACTTACAATCAATACATTTGAATACTAAGCATGTGAATCAGCAGTCCACTATTCGTTGCAGGAAGAGTACTCTAGCTCGGGCCCGGGGCCACTGATAGAAGGAAAAACTTTCTCCCTATTATCGCCTTCTACTAAAACTTTTATTTTTAATTTTTTAATTTTTTTTTACTGGAGAAACTGAGAAACAGTACAAGGGGGGCAGTATAAGTTCTTAGGGACACAGTAGAGGGGAAAGCGGGTGTCTTTAGGAGACGTAGTGGTGAGGGTCAGAAGATGTCTCAGGAGGAGCAGTTAAGATGTAACCTGAAGAGATGGGTCTTCAGTCTACGACGGAAGATGGGTAGTGACTCTGCCGTTCTGACGGCCGTGGGGAGCTCATTCCACCAGCGGGGAGCCAGTGTTGTGAAGAGACGTGATCGGGCAGCCCGACTGCTGTGTAGAGGAGGTGGGGCCAGTCGGCCAGCCGAGGTGGAGGAACGGAGTGAGCGGGCAGGGGTTTGGGGGGTTACCATTTCCTTCAGGTAGGCAGGGGCTGTCCCTTTAGCTGCCTGGTATGCAAGCACCAGGGTCTTGAATCTGATGCGAGCTGCTATCGGGAGCCAGTGCAGGGTGCGAAGGAGAGGGGTGACATGCGAGTATTTGGGGAGGTTGAATACCAGCCGGGCAGCAGCATTCTGGATGAGCTGCAAAGGTCTAATGGCTGAAGCGGGGAGCCCAGCCAGGAGTACATTGCAGTAATCCAGGCGGGAGATGACCAGTGCCTGGGTCAAGAGTTGCGCTGCCTCTCTGGTAAGGAATGGTCGTATCCTTCTGATGTTGTAGAGGAGGAATCTGCAGGAGCGAGCCGTTGCTGCAATGTTCTCCGCACAGGATAGTCGGTTATCCAGGATCACTCCAAGGTTCTTGGCTGTCAGGGAGGGGGTTACAGTAGAGTTCTCCACTGTGATGGAGAAGTCTTGGAGAGGGAAATACTAGTGTTCCTTCTTTATTTTACATAAATGAATATTCAGATCTTTTCCATACCTCCAGAAAATGCGCCAAATAGAAGACACACATCCCCAAGTTAACAAAAGATTTCTGGAAGATGGTCTGCAAGTTGTTCATACGTCAAATTAATACTAGGCTGGACTATCCCCCGACCTTGTAATAGAACAAGCCCTCATGCGAAGTATGAAACACAACGTTTGGTTCTAGTGGATGTGGGTTCTTTCCAACCCGGCAACATCTGAAATCAACAATGCAATGAAAGAAGTGACAGGGGTAAACTATGAAACTAGTGAACAGCACAAGGACCGTTCTGCATCAACACAGGAAAGAGACAACGCAGACACTAAATAAACAGACATAGGCAGATATCAAAATACTTGATGATACTTGATTGTTGGAGTCACAAAATCTGTTGCCGGGTATGAACACCTTCAACACCTAATCACTGGTGTGACAGCCCATAATACGGTGAATGTGGACCATTCAAAAGAGGTTGGTAGAAGGGTCTTAAATCTCACAACATAGCTATCTATCTCACGGCATTTGATAACAATGTCGAAGCGAGAGGCGTTTATAGCTTCGGTCTGCAAAGAGAATGTGGAGGACTTTCTACATTTTGAAAAACTCCACGTAACTTTGGAAAGATTACACCACGATTATGAACAGCCTTCATTTAAAGGACATGGTAGGGAAAAAGGTGACAGAATATACCTTCAAGAGGAAAGCACATGCAGTCACCATGGATTACAAATCCACAGTCAAACTGAACAAATTATCTGAAGAGTTTTGTTGCGTTTTCAGTGAGGCCCAAGCTGAACGTCCGGCCTTCTGTGATGAATCCGGCTGCGCAGGTGAAGCCAGGCCAGAAGAGGAGAGCGGCGGAGTCCCCCCGGTCTGCCGTCGCGGCAGTCAAACCGCTCAACAGCGCCTCCAGGGCGCAGGATGAGCAACTGCAGGAGCCGCCCTGCAAACGGAGACGGGTAAGCCGCAGATCGAGCCTGTTTGCAAATCGCTCAATGTCCAAAAGCAGATGTCCATTGTGACCCGAGTCCTAACAACCTGTGTTCTCGCCAGGTGTCCTCCCCCTCCTTCAGCACAGATGCCCAGATGAGCCCCCTGGTCCCCAGGAGCCCCCCCACCCTGCTGGGCCACGGCCCCAGCTGCAGCCCCCCCAGAGAAGAGCTCCAGACGGTCCCCGTCATCCAGCACAGCACGGCCAGCGCAGCAGCAGTCACCTCCAGCGCGGCCACGGCCACAGCCGTCACCACCACCTCCAACACGGCCGCCAGGGAGGCCTGCGTGGTCCCCCAGAGGTAATGGATGAATGCATAGACGAGTTTTGAAGGGTGTTTATTTTAAATGGACCGACTTATATAGCGCCTTATTCCAAAGCGCTTTACAACGGCCTCTCATTCACCCATTCACACACACATTAATTCACACACCAATGGCGGCAAGCTTACCATGCAAGGCGCCGGCCCGCTCATTGGGGTTAAGTGTCTTGCCCAAGGACACCTCGGCACATGGCCAGCCGATCTGCCGACCTTGCGATCATTAGACGCCAGCTCTACCTCTTGAGCCACAGCCGCCCCTTATTTTCATACCAGTAGTTTGAGTATTTTGACATCCCAGACCCGTTCACCATCAATGTGCAGCAGAAGCACTCCCCGAGGGTTACAGCAGCCCTCTTCATCTAGAACACACAACCATTACAGCTAGAATAACGGAGAAGGGAGAAGAGTGTTTTCCGGTTGTTAGCAGTGACTTACTTGTGGCCTGGGGGGGTCCAGTGGTCTAGCATTGCTGTCTACAGTGCACACATATGCCCATGTTGGCATGGGTTAGAATCTGGCCCGTGCCCTGCTGACATGCCCTCTCTCCCTTCTTCTCCTTACTTTTCACTGTATCTGTCAAAAATAACTTAAAAAAAAAAAAGCAGTGACATAATTGGTTAAATGAACCTCTCTTGTCTCCCCCCTCCTCTTCTCTCCAGCCCCACGGCAGTGAAGTCGCCCACCCTGCCCAGGCCCCGGCGGGCCAGCGTGGTCACATCCTCACGCCCCGCCCCCGCCAGCACCTCCTCTATGGACGACTTTGACGAGCTGATGAACGAGTTCACTGACTGGCTGGAGGATGACTTGGAGCTGGACCCCGGCAAGGGAGAGGACGACCTCCTGCTGGAGCTGTTAGAGATGATTGACAGCTAGGCCGCCCCCCCCCATCCCCTATCCTCTAGTGACCACGTCTCAAATCACCACCCATTGAACTACCAATCACTGCCACAGGGGGGCGCTGGTTTTCCAGTACTTCTCATTGACCTCAGCGAGGCAGAGGATGTTTCTGAAGCGCCTCAGTTGTTTTTCCATGCTGTCTGAGCAGAGACGAGGGTTGCTTTCATGTCAGTCTGAAGGGAACGGTCATCACCATGGGCAGATTATCATCATCATTATTATTTTCTTCAACTAAAGTTCATGTTCAAACATTTATGATGTTTTTATTCTGTCGTTTCCTTTCATTGGATTGATGGTAAACCCTTGTCCTTGAACAATCAGCAGTCTATGTATTTTAATTTCTGCACATGTTAAGACTAAGAAGTGATGTATTCCTGTATGGATTAGAGTTTTCTCTCATTTTCATGTCATGGTCTTTTTTCCTTTGAGTCCTGAAAGAAAATGTAAAGAAGCAACCACCTGGTTGGAGAATGATCTAAACACTAGTTTCAAACATCCTCAGGTAATTCCCAACTTAGCATTGTGAAGACAAGAGCCATGTGGTCTTGCCTGGTGTCACCTGTCATCCATGGATGTACAATCATGTGTAATTGTTGTTGCAGGAAGAGAGAAATTGTGTACTATGTATGCTAAGAAAGACAGTGGAAGTGCAAGTGGAACATAACTGAACTAGCAAGTTGTCATACAGCGGCACTTACAATAGCTCCTGCCCCCTACCATCTTTGCCTTGTCTCATGTCTAGGATCTGACTCTCCTCAAATCATGTATAATGTTATTTTTGTTCGCTTATGTTGCTGAGCTGATCATGTAAAAATGTAGACGTTTTGGAACCTGAGTAGGCTACATTTGTGTGGTGAGCGTATGAAGGTAAAGATGAACAGGAAGATATTCAGAAGAATATGTAGGTCATTTAGGGAATCAGTAACCTCTCAAAACAAATATTTGGATGTAAAAGTTTGGAGTTTGTCTTTTTTTCAGTTGTGACTTAATGCTATCCCACAGTTGTCCACCTTTTTAAAAATATACCAACCATGTTGCTTTGTATTTTTCTGTCTTGCTATTTCTTTTTTTTGTTTAATTTATGAATCTCACATTGCTCATAAAAATGTATTTGTCAAATGAAAAGAAATGTTTGGCCCATGTTTTTATGTTTTTAAACTTAACAGTGATGCATTCAAACACACACCAGCCTCTCACTTTTCAAATCCAACCCACCTACTGTTAAAACCTTTGTTACAAATAAATAGTAACATTTCTGGTCTTAAAATGTGAAAGAGCAACTTCTCAGGGTATCTGCGATCTGTCTAATCCTTTTTGTACTGTTCATATGCCATGTTGGAATTAAACTGATGCTTTCAACTTGTGTCTGCTACAGCATGTGAGAGTCCCCTGTCATTTCACTGAACGTAATCTGATGTGCTGATCGCTGTTCTGTGGGAGGATCAGGAGAGGAACCTAATGGGTTGTGTATCTGTACATGCTTGCCTGTTCTGATTTTACATGACTTAAGTGTGTTGTATGAGAGACTGTAAATAATAAAAATGCTTTTATGGAAAGTATTCTTTTGCGCCAGTCTTTTTTGTGTGGGTGGTAGAGGGACCATGATTCAAGATCCAACATTTATGATTTATGATAAGAAATCCATCATGCATCATGCACAATGGAGAAACTGAAGACAAATTACTGATATTGCTGTTCAATGACCATTACAAATAATTATATGATTAAACACAATGATTCTCAAATAATGTCTAATGCCTAATAGGCATTGTCGAGAAGTGCAACTGGCTTACCTTATAACCCCAAATATAGTCACCCAAAATAGTATTGCCCCTTTCAGGTGGTGTTTCAGAATGACTGGACCACCAAACAAATATATATAAGGCCTCCAAGATCTCCAGAGACACATCCCACCCTGGGTACGAACACTTTGCTCGGCTGCCCTCGAACAGGCGGTACAGGACCATGTTCGCAAGGACAAACAGACTGAAGCTCAGCTTCTACCCCAGGGCCATCCAGGCCCTGAACACAGAAAAGACCTAGGTTCTAGGCCCTGGACAATCTAGACAAATTGATGGCAGCTACTATATTGAAATCAAGTGTAATACTTGATACAACTGTGTACATTTCAAACCTGCAAACTGTGACACTTTAAATGAATGTGCAATAATACTATGTGCAATATGACAACCCTAGGGTACATAAGGTTCAGAGAATAGGAAATGTTAGGATATTTATAGCATAGCATAGAGTACAGCACAGTGTTTTATTTGTATAGTATACTATAGTGGATAGTGGATATAGCCTTTATTTATGTAAACCAGCTCTTTTCCCTTCTTGTTTTTAGTTTTTTTCCTAGCACCAGGGGAGCCCCCCTCCCAAATTTCGTTGTTTGGTACCTGTACTGTACTAATGACAATAAAGACCATTCATTCATTCATTCATTCATTCATTCATTCATTCATTCATTCATTCATATACTCATTATATCATATACATAAACATTTAGACACATCTCCTCTCCGGTACCCCAGATGGCGCTGGTTCCTTCACTACTCGGGACACGGGGATCGGGAAACACACTTTCATCGTCACTTCCCCGAAAACTACATAAACAATCGGGGATCGGGGTTGTGACAAGCTGACAAAAAACAGCTCCAGCGCCACACTAACATGACACAATTGGAGATGTTGAACGTGTTTCTCACGGACAGACTAACGGCGGCTGCCGAGGAGATCTTCAGGGCTGTGAAGAGCACCATAGCGGACTTCCAGGGGGAGATCATCCGCTCCAAGGAGGAGAACGACCGGCTGAGGAGGCTCCTGAACGTGGCTGTCCAGAGGGTCTTACTGCAGCCAGGTACCTGAAGCCTTTCCCTGCGTGATACGAGATCTGATTGGTCTAATTCGTGGTTAATGGTTCCATTTGTCTGATTGGTCTAATTCGTGGTTAATGGTTCCATTTGTTCTGATTGGTCTAATTCGTGGTTAATGGTTCCATGTGTTTCTCTGTTGCCAGGGAGACTCCTGTTTGAAGAGATCAGCCCACCACCCCAGGAAGAGGTCACAACCCGTCAGCTCTGAGTCTGACACAGCTGCGCCACCCAGCGATCCAGAAGTGAACTGATCCACCAGCCTTTAAACATGACGAACCATGGAGATGACTGTTACTACTTCTACTACTCCTTCTGTGCCAAGGTGAGAAGCACGACTACACACAGCAGAGGTTATAATTCATAGCTTTCAGTCACGTGGTTTCTTCCCTAGCAACCACCAACCTGAGTTGTTGTTATTTAAAAAGTATCATAGCAACATCGCTCAACATGGCGAGTGGACGCAATTTACCGGCTGCCTACTATTTAGACCACCTCACCCATGAAGAACTATCAAGATACACGGAAAAGCTACACATATTGGGCACTTGCGACCCATATTTAGCCCCCGCGGCTGTGTTTGAACCACTAAATGCAGCCAAGTCCCTGCCTGATCTCGTGTTCGGTGACATCTGGATCTATCTGGTGGAGAATCCATCCCCATACACCGCAGCCAGGAAGGATGAAGGCTTTTAAAAGCACCGAAAGCTACACATATTTCCACTCTGGTTGGGTAACTAATGCTGGCGTGTGGAAAGTGAAGAATTTCTTCTTCATCGTCAAAGCCAAGGTGAGTGACGTTAAATTAGCCAATGCTATCGGTATGCTAGCTAACGTTACGTTACGGTCAGTGGTAAGCTAGCTCTAGCCTCTTGTCAAAGCGAAGGTGCCTAACGTTTGCCTTTGGTTATGCTACGTTGTCTAAATCTAACGTTACACAGCTAAATTACTCTATTGTGCTAGATAGCTCTAATTTTGGTAGATAGTTACGTTGATCACAGATGTTTACAGCTGGTGACAGCAGGGCTGACATTGATGAAATGAAATCTAAACAAAACCTCTGTCCGTGTCAGGTGAACCATTCCTACTGCCTCAATGATCCACCACTGACAGCATGGGTTGCTGTGGAAAAGGACGGATTAATCCGATTTGGTCACTGTGTCTGCATGGCAGGATTAGGAGAAGTTTGCTCCCACATAGGTGCCATAACATAGATGCCCTGCTTGCAGCTGTGAACAGGTATGATTTGATTTGATTCAACAAATGCATTATACATCACAGTAAAGTCATTTGTTAGGGACGTCACGACAAAGTTCGGGACTTATTTCCAGTGTGGTTCGCTTTACTACATCCAATTACATGCAGGCTAGATGGCACTGCATGCACTGAAAAGGCCTGCAGCTGGATTGAGCCCAGTATGGTATCCTTGAAACCAGCTGACTTGTATGCTGAAGCGAGCCAGATAAGGTTTACAGAGGTCCAGCGAAAGAGAGAAGCTGTTGGCTGGGGTGACCTCCCCCCAGCAAAGATACCACCTCCAACCCCTGATGAATGTACAGCATTCTACAGCATGCTGCATGCAACTGAAGACAGGGAGAATAAACCAGTGAAAAGCTGCATCCTGTCTGTTGTCCCTGGCCATGCAGAGAGGTTAACACTAAATAATAATGATTGTTTGGTTTCCCAAAAAATAACTAACATGCCATGCCATCTTTAGACACACTTTATGATAATAATTCATTGCATTTATATGGCAACTTTTCTCAGCACCAATAACAATTTACAATGGTCTTTTCATTCACACTCGGGTTCATACCGGGGGCAGTGCAGCTGAACATCCCTGCACCTTTAAGCCAACTGTACATGCCCCAGTATCGAGCTTTATCAGACAAAGAACTACAGGCAAAGAGTGAAGAGATCTTTACAGGGTTGAGATTTAGGCCACATCAGTCAGTAAATGTGGTCATCATATCCACATGTCACAAACTTGTTACTAAACCTTATTTATTTCAATAAATATCTCGAAGCAGTCAATTATACAAGCACATCTACGAAAGACCTGTCTAAATACCATAGGCATTGACAGCATTAGTTCATCTCTATTTGGCCAAAACACAAGTGCTGGAACAAGCTTGGCATTCAATGGCACATCAATGGTGTTTCTAAATGTTCTGCTAGCAGTTGGAACGGAGACTCTAAAGATGCAGCTAAGCAATGCAAGGGGCAGGTTCATTTTGAGTCTCATAAGGGTTAAGACAAGTTGTTGGAAAGGAGAGAGGATTTTACCAGTTGGTAACAGGGAGAAGACAAACATATAAACAACGTGTAATTTGGCATAGGTGGGCATTCCAGTCATTGTTATCACTTTTTCATCATCATTTTCTAAGGTGGCTTCATTAATGTACTTAATTTGATCAAGTCCTTCAGCCGACGGTTCTCTTCCCTAAGGTAGTTGCATTCCCTCTCTAGTCTTGCAACATTATCCTTGCACCTGTTGTTATTACACTGCTCAGCCTCAGGAGCAGGTAGCTCTGGCTCCATGTCAGGTAGGCTTTGATCTGGCAGTGCTGGGGCAGCTGCATCTTGCTGCTTCTCCTCACGCTTTTTCATAATTTTGTTGTACTGCTCGTACCTGTCCATTGCTTTCTCCCTTTTCCTCTTCTTGTTGGGTGATGTGTGCGAGAACACTGATGGAACCCAGTCAGGAGACAAAGGGTCGTCAGATTTGAAACCTATGAATCAAGGCGATAATAACGTTACGGCATTAGTAGCTAGTGCTAACGTTAGCAACCTTTTGGCAAGCCACCTAAACAAACCATGCAGAAATGATTAACGTTAGCTATGTACAGATAATGGCTAAATGCTTTGCAATTGTAGCTAATTATATTAACATTACTTTAGCTAACTTACCTTTGATGAAATGTTCGCTGCACAGACGTGTGTGCTTTGATGGCATCCATTCTTTCTGTCCCGCTCCTGGTACACTTCGTTTGATGGCATTAATCCACACATTTCTCCTCTCTTTATTTTCTTTTTCACTCGGTATCCTATAAAGACACAACCCAGGCCTATCTCCTCGCCGGTTTGTACACCCGATTGCACAGCAACTATCTGGCATGATTGTTTTCTAACCAATGCTACTGTGTTTCCTGGTGCTCTGCAACTTCACGGGCAGTGCCTTTTGCCCGTCAGGTGGGCGTTTCCACTATGCTGTGACGTCACATGAAAGCTATGAATATAGGGAAGTCGTAAACGGATACGTGTAAGACACGCATCGCAAATGAATCTGCTTCTGTATTTTGAGTTTGGGCGTTCACAGCAGTAGTAAATTGAGCTGCAGAGGGTAGATTACAACTTACTTGAATTCATTCGGGACATTTTGAAATATTTATGTATTGTGGTCCGACATCAAGTAAGTATTCTGTGCTGTGTGTTCTAGGCAAGGCACATTTATTTGTATAGCACATTTCACACAACAGGGGCAATTCAAAGTGCTTTACATACATTATTTAAAAATACAGCAAAAGGAGCATAGTAAGAAAATAAAAAATGACAATGAATAAAAGCAAATATAAGAAGTAAATAGATGAAACATTTAATTTAAGACAATAGTTAATGGGAAAAAAAAGACATTGATATAAGTGTTTGTTTGATCATTGAGGTGTTTGTGTTTCCTGGTTCAGGGAGACGGCTGCCCGTTCAGGCACTGCGAGGCGGCCATGGGCAGCGAGGTGGTGTGCAGCCTCTGGGAGGAGAGACGCTGCTTCCGCCCCGTCTGCAAGTTCCGCCACAGGGAGATGAAGGTTAGGGACCGACCTAGCAAAAACTCTTAGGGGGCACTGTAGGGCTGCAACGATTAGTCGACATAATCGACGACGTCGATCATAAAAACTCGTCGACGTGGAATTGTAGTGTCGACTAATCGTATTAAAAAAAATTGTTTTACATTTTTTTACGGGAGCCATGCAAGAATCAGCTGGGTAAGTTTTAGCTAACGTTATATTGTTAGGGTCGTAATGTTTATGTTAGCTTTACTGTTACATGTTGGAAAACAACGTCTATATGGACAGGGCTGTACATGCTATGAGCGTTTGTGCTATTAATTTATTTGCCCTGTGGCACGCGTGTGACAGACAGAGGCGCTTGTATGTAACGTTACGTAGCAGGGGTTTTCCTTGTTGAAGCCAGGAGAACGCGAGATGAAATGAAGTGAGGGGTGGTCGCTATTAAAATACCAGGTAGTCATGGTGGATGATCATGAATGATGCTTGATAAGTGAATGCTATTTCAATTATGTTGAGTCCACCAGCGAGCTGTCTGTAAGATAAACAGCGCCAAGCGTAGCCTACTAACGTGAGCTGTCTGTAGTCTAGCCAGCAATGCTAGCTAGCCAATCAACTAGCTCTGTGAGCAGCTGTAGCTTGGCGTAACGTTAGGTTAGATAGCTAGTTAAGCTGGATTTATGCTTCTGCGTCGCCATTTACGCGCAGCGAAAAGCCACACGACTAATCGAAAAAATTATCGACAGATTAGTCGACTACCAAAATAATCGTTAGTTGCAGCCCTAGGGGGCAGATCAAAATACTTATTTTGAAATGCCTCTGAAATATCCCCTTAAAGCTTTGCCCACTCGAGACTGTTGCGTGTCTTGAGTGGCCATTTATAGAGGGGTATAGAAAGACCCTCTCTTCAAACCAGGTTCAGGGGCTTCATCCTCGCCCCGGGACGTGTCGGGAGGAACACTGGTCTAACCCTGACGGACAGTAACCTGAGCTTTCCCCATCCATACATACATTGCAACACATCACAGGCATGTTGCATAACATGTTCTTCTCTTTCTCTACTGTAGAAAAACAGAAAGCAGATTGCATGCTACTGGGAGAACCAGCCTACCGGCTGTCAGAAGCCCCACTGTGCCTTCCACCATGAGAAACCCCGCTTCGTAGACGGAGCCTGGGTCTATCCAGCCAATAAAGGTGAGGGGTAATCCCACGTTTGGTTATGCATCCTCTGAACAAAACGTGGCATTGTGACAACTTGGTGGATGTCAGAATGTGCTGGATCACCCTGTTCAAAAGTCTTCTGGTCTTGTTTCTGTGTCTCAGCTTCTGACGAGGAGGAGCCTCAGGAGGACCCCAGCCCTCCTGCTGCCACCCCCCTCCCCACCGCAGCCAATCCCCAACTCCGCGGGGTCATCAAGGCGGAGACTCAGGAGAATGTACCGAGCCCAACCCACCCGCCTGTGGTCATCAACCCAGCAGATGACGAAGATGAGGACGAGGATGGTAAAGACACACTCTCTCCTCGCTTCACTGTTTCCCTTTTCCATGTCACTATTGAATGACTGGTTTGTTATTGAATGCCGTTGACCATGGGGTTCTTGTTATGTTTCGTCTGTGTGCAGATCAGTTCTCAGAAGAGGGAGAGGACAGCAGGACTGGTTCAGACGGATCCAGATTGGTCTCTCCCAGGAAAATGGCCTTGAGCTCCAGCTCAGGTAAGAGAGGCTAAAGATGACGAAGGAGAGAGTGGGGGGAAGAGAGAGAGAGAGGGGGGGGGGGGGGGGGAAATAGCAAAAAAAACATGTTTATTAAGTTATTTAACACATTGGTGTAAGAAAGGAAAAAAAGCTTGGATCCTTTTGAATAGACCTCAAGTGGTAATTGTTATTGTTGGAAGAGAGAATCATTTTTTAATCTTCTGTAAATATCCCCTTAAAGCTTTGCCCACTCGAGACTGTTGCGTGTCTTGAGTGGCCATCATAGAGGGGTATAGAAAGACCCTCTCTTCAAACCAGGATCAGGGGCTTCACCCTCGCCCCTGGACCTGTCGGGAGGAACACTGGCTTCTCGGACACGTTTCTCCTCTGCCCTTTCTAGAGGGTCACTGTGTGGGAGTGTAACGTGACCCACATGTTTCCATATTCCTCTGTGATGGCCTAATGCTGTTGTTTTGGCACAGATGAGTCGCTGAACTTTGGCATCAGAACCTTGGAGGAGATTCGGCTGAGGAAAGCCCTGAAGGCCAGCATGAGGAGATCTGGTAAGAACGTCTCACCTGGTGCATGGACTGGCTTCTGTAGAATTACACTGCATTACACAACATTTGTGACACGTTCTACTAATGCTTATATCGGGATTTCCGCGTTGTTGAAAATCAATGACACATCGCTAGTCAACTAACACAGCTTGTTTTGTGAGCCTGCTAACAATGCAAATAGTGTTATAGTTAACTAGGTAGCAGTGGGGATTACTCACCCAATCCATTACATTGCAGTATTTTGGCTTGACTAGTGAGTTTGTGTTGTGATTCTCAGCGACGTAGTTCCGTGTTTCAAAATACAAGTCAGAACATTTTGATTGGTTGCCGATATGAGGACCAAAGCATTACAACGTGTCACATTTGAGAATCATCTGCTTAATACCTGCTTTGTCTGCTTCTCTCAGGTCACCCCATCGGCCAGGGCTCAGACCCTGCCCAGAGGAACAAGGGAACCAGCGGTGAGAAGGAGAACATCCGCTCCTTTGTTCGCCCGTCACTCTACCTAGCAAAAGATGGTAGGCATCAGAAACAATGTATCTAGATTACCTGGTGTGTCTAGACTACCTATATTGAATGTACTCTATATTTAATGTACTCTAGACGGTCTGATCTTTGGTGAAGACCCTGGGAAACGCAACGTCGCCGAACAGCTTGGGAAGAGGATAATTGAGAGAGGTACATTTGAGACTGGTGTGACTACACTCATCTCTATTCTGTGAAAAATCAAGCAAACAATCTGGGTTTTTTCATTTTAATAAAGAACTGATAACACTGACAATATACCTGATGGTATAATTCAGATTCATCCCCAACACATAGAGCTCTCATGACCTGTAACAACCTCTGACCTCTAGATGCTTCCGACGGCGGTGCTGACCTGCCGCTCAAACGGAGACTGGCTGAGCGTCTCGGGAGGAAGGTGGACGAGGAGGACACTGACCTGGCCCCTCCGAAAGGTGAGGGCGATGAAATCACCACAGAACCTCCCAGGAAACACCTGACTCTTACTGGTCCAGCCATGACCGTTAATTGGTTGTTCAGTTGGTTCAGGGTTTGCACAGGGGCAGGATAAACTCAGGCAACAGGACTATGCCCAAATGTAGTTGGTTTGTTTTTTTGTCTGACTTGTTGATACTGAAGATTACAAGTGTTTTGGTTGATGGTTATAGTATAGTACAGATAGTAAAATTGAGAGTGATTTTCATCTCATGTTTATCTCCATTACCTCAGCTCTGAAGCCTGTCAGGGACAGACTGGGGTTGCCAGCAGAAGAGCCCGCTGTGGTCACTGAACCAGGTACCGTGTTTTATTGTTTTTCTCCTGACATAAAAAATCTACTCTGAACATTATTATGCCACACATCTGAACTTCATTCATTGATTTCGTGAGGTGTCACTTATCTCCTGTCCCCCCCCCCCCCACCTCTAGCATTCATCGAAGCTGAAACCAACAGCGTGGCCCAGGCGTCTGAGGAGATTCGGATCGAAACCCTAGAGGAGATCAGGCAGGAGAAGGCAGCCAAGTCCCAGGGATGCAAGGACAACACCCGTGGTGCGGCCCCCGCCCCCCAGGTCACCAGCCCCACCAGCAGGGCCTCAAAGAGAGTCATCACTGTCAAACCAGCCTCCAAGATAGATAAAGACGTACAGATAAAGACCTTCTCTGAGGTCCTCCATGCCCGGAAGAAGCTGGAGGAGGACCAGCATCAGGGACAGAGCGTCAGGAAAGCCAGGCAGCCGGCTAACGAAGCCCCAGATAACCCCCAGGCCTCCGCAGGCACGGCCGTGCCCAGCAGGGCGGCCCCACCTCGGGGAGGAGTGAGGGTGAAGACCCTGGAGAAAATACGCAAGGAGAAAGCAGCCAGGATGCAGGCGCGGGGGAAGGAGGCTACTAATGGGAAGCCCCGGATTATGCGCGTCAACAAACCAGCATCTCCTGGTAAGATGGCAGCTTTTTCTTGAGACTGTTTCCATTAAGGCTGTTCTCATGCTGGCAGTTCACTCTCCACCAGGCTTTTACACACACTGACTTTGTTTTTATCCCCCCCCTGAGATGCCATTACAGTTGTGGTGAAAGATCCATATGCGATCCAAACGTCTTCAATGTAGCTATTTGCAGAAAATAATCTTTCGCCTTAACTGTGATGTTTCATGTTTCAAGATATTTACACTCTTTCTGTATTTCCTGTTATCTTCTAAGTCGCTGCCAGCGCAACCACTCAGAAGACAGCTGAAGAAGTGACAGAGAAGCCAGTGGCAGAGAAGCCAGCTGAGCCTACTGCCAGTGCTGTTACTGAGGTAAGTCCATCTAACCTGCTCACTAGGGCTGGGCAAACGATCAACATTTCTTTTTCGATAATCGCAAGAATTAATGATCAATTATCGATTAATCGATAAGAAGTTTTATGGTAGTTCTGCTCTGACGTGAGGGTAGGTGATGTCACCTGTTGAGATCTGTGCTCTCTGTGATCCACAGCCCAGCCCTGCCAATGGGAGGAGTGATCCGACCAATCGGAGCCTGAAGGGGAAGACGTTTGAGGAGTTCATGCGTGAGAAGCGTCTCCGCAGGCAGCAGCTGCAGGAGGAGGAGGAGGCCTCATCCACCAGCCCCACCAGCAGGGCCTCAAAGAGAGTCATCACTGTCAAACCAGCCTCCAACGCCCAGATAAAGACCTTCTTTGAGGTCCTCCACGCCCGGAAGAAGCTGGAGGAGGACCAGCGTCAGGGACAGAGCGTCAGGAAAGCCAGGCAGCCGGCTAACGAAGCCCCAGATAACCACCAGGCCTCCGCAGGCACGGCCGTGCCCAGCAGGGCGGCCCCACCTCGGGGAGGAGTGAGGGTGAAGACCCTGGAGGAAATACGCAAGGAGAAAGCAGCCAGGATGCAGGCGCGGGGGAAGGAGGCTACTAATGGGAAAGGCTCAGGCACAGAAGCGGGAGAAGGAAAAGAGCAGGAAAAGAAGCCCCGGATTATGCGCGTCAACAAACCAGCATCTCCTGGTAAGATGGCAGCTTTTTCTTGGAACTGTTTCCATTAAGGCTGTTCTCATGCTGGCAGTTCACTCTCCACCAGGCCTTTACACACACTGACTTTGTTTTTATCCCCCCCACCCCTGAGATGCCATTACAGTTGTGGTGAAAGATCCATATGCTTACTCCAAACGTCTTCAATGTAGCTATTTGAAGAGTAATACAAAAAAAATATCTTTCGTCCTTAACTGTGATGTTTCATGTTTCAAGATATTTACACTCTTTCTGTATTTCCTGTTATCTTCTAAGTCCCTGCCAGCACAACCACTCAGAAGACAGCTGAAGAAGTGACAGAGAAGCCAGTGGCAGAGAAGCCAGCTGAGCCTACTGCCAGTGCTGTTACTGAGGTAAGTCCACCTAACCTGCTCACATCTGCTCCCCTCAAGTGTGTCCCCTGAATACAACACACCCTTTGTACCATGAAACTCCTGTTCATAGCCCAGGTGTATTTGCATGGTAGCCTGCCACCATTGGTGTGTGAATGGGTGAATGAGAGGACGTTGTAAAGCGCTTTGGAATAAGGCGCTCCATATAAGTCGGTCCATTATACCATTTACCACTTCTTGTCTTCAATGTCATTATTGGCCTGGCTGCTATTGGAGACAGGCGTTTAGAGGGGAGACTGCACTTATTGGAAGTTTTATGGTAGTTCTGCTCTGACGTGAGGGTAGGTGATGTCACCTGCTGAGATCTGTGCTCTCTGTGATCCACAGCCCAGCCCTGCCAATGGGAGGAGTGATCCGACCAATCGGAGCCTGAAGGGGAAGACGTTTGAGGAGTTCATGCGTGAGAAGCTTCTCACGCTTCTCACGCATGAAATCCTCAAACGTCTCCGCAAGCACCATCTGCAGGAGGAGGAGGCGGCCTCATCCACCAGCCAACCCGACGTTTCCGCCAAGGCCGAACCTGCGGAGAAAGAGGCTGCGGGCCCTGCCCTCGTGAGGGAGACGGGCGTGACCCCCGTCAGAGCGAAGAGCGAGAAAGTGACAACTCCAAACCCTTCATTCCCCTCCTCCCCCACTCTCACCCTGGAGGCCCCTGCCCCTGCTCCGGCACCCAAGGCCCCCAGCCCAGCCAAGGCCCCCAGCCGCCAGCGTATCACCCTCAAACCGAAGGCCGCCTCGCCGGTGCCCAGCGCTACCAACTCCCCCCAGCAGGGGTCTCCAATGAGGCAGGCGGAGGCCGACTCGCCCTCTGTCAGCCCCCGGAGCTCCACAGCCTCCCTGGGCAAGAGGAAGAGAGCTCCCCTCAGTCCCCTGGCAGCGGGTGCCCCTAAGCAGGCCAAAGGAGCTTCGTCTCCTGGGCCGCCTGCGGAGGAATCTCCGGTTGAAAAGACCCAAGATGTTGCCCAGAAGAAATCCCCTGGGCAAGCTACTGAAGCCAAAGGTAGCCTACCTGCTAAACGACTCCACTTTGAACACGGTAAATAAAGTCAAGCTATGAAACCTGAGAATCATTGATGTTTTGTTGCGTTTTCAGTGAGGCCCAAGCTGAACGTCCGGCCTTCTGTGATGAAGCCGGCTGCGCAGGTGAAGCCAGGCCAGAAGAGGAGAGCGGCGGAGTCCCCCCGGTCTGCCGTCGCGGCAGTCAAACCGCTCAACAGCGCCTCCAGGGCGCAGGATGAGCAACTGCAGGAGCCGCCCTGCAAACGGAGACGGGTAAGCCGCAGATCGAGCCTGTTTGCAAATCGCTCAATGTCCAAAAGCAGATGTCCATTGTGACCCGAGTCCTAACAACCTGTGTTCTCGCCAGGTGTCCTCCCCCTCCTTCAGCACAGATGCCCAGATGAGCCCCCTGGTCCCCAGGAGCCCCCCCACCCTGCTGGGCCACGGCCCCAGCTGCAGCCCCTCCAGAGAAGAGCTCCAGACGGTCCCCGTCATCCAGCACAGCACGGCCAGCGCAGCAGCAGTCACCACCACCACCTCCAGCGCGGCCACGGCCACAGCCGTCACCACCACCTCCAACACGGCCGCCAGGGAGGCCTGCGTGGTCCCCCAGAGGTAATGGATGAATGCATAGACGAGTTTTGAAGGGTGTTTATTTTAAATGGACCGACTTATATAGCGCCTTATTCCAAAGCGCTTTACAACGGCCTCTCATTCACCCATTCACACACACATTAATTCACACATCAATGGCGGCAAGCTTACCATGCAAGGCGCCGGCCCGCTCATTGGGAGCAATTTGGGGTTAAGTGTCTTGCCCAAGGACACCTCGACACATGGCCAGCCTATCTGCCGACCTTGCGATCATTAGACGCCAGCTCTACCTCTTGAGCCACAGCCGCCCCTTATTTTCATACCAGTAGTTTGAGTATTTTGACATCCCAGACCCGTTCACCATCAATGTGCAGCAGAAGCACTCCCCGAGGGTTACAGCAGCCCTCTTCATCGAGAGCACACAACCATTACAGCTAGAATAACGGAGAAGGGAGAAGAGTGTTTTCCGGTTGTTAGCAGTGACTTACTTGTGGCCTGGGGGGGTCCAGTGGTCTAGCACCGCTGTCTACAGTGCACACATATGCCCATGTTGGCATGGGTTAGAATCTGGCCCGTGCCCTGCTGACATGCCCTCTCTCCCTTCTTCTCCTTACTTTTCACTGTATCTGTCAAAAATAACTTAAAAAAAAAAAAGCAGTGACATAATTGGTTAAATGAACCTCTCTTGTCTCCCCCCTCCTCTTCTCTCCAGCCCCACGGCAGTGAAGTCGCCCACCCTGCCCAGGCCCCGGCGGGCCAGCGTGGTCACATCCTCACGCCCCGCCCCCGCCAGCACCTCCTCTATGGACGACTTTGACGAGCTGATGAACGAGTTCACTGACTGGCTGGAGGATGACTTGGAGCTGGACCCCGGCAAGGGAGAGGACGACCTCCTGCTGGAGCTGTTAGAGATGATTGACAGCTAGGCCGCCCCCCCCCCCCCATCCCCTATCCTCTAGTGACCACGTCTCAAATCACCACCCATTGAACTACCAATCACTGCCACAGGGGGGCGCTGGTTTTCCAGTACTTCTCATTGACCTCAGCGAGGCAGAGGATGTTTCTGAAGCGCCTCAGTTGTTTTTCCATGCTGTCTGAGCAGAGACGAGGGTTGCTTTCATGTCAGTCTGAAGGGAACGGTCGTCACCATGAGCAGATTATCATCATCATTATTATTTTCTTCAACTAAAGTTCATGTTCAAACATTTATGATGTTTTTATTCTGTCGTTTCCTTTCATTGGATTGATGGTAAACCCTTGTCCTTGAACAATCAGCAGTCTATGTATTTTAATTTCTGCACATGTTAAGACTAAGAAGTGATGTATTCCTGTATGGATTAGAGTTTTCTCTCATTTTCATGTCATGGTCTTTTTTCCCTTTGAGTCCTGAAAGAAAATGTAAAGAAGCAACCACCTGGTTGGAGAATGATCTAAACACTAGTTTCAAACATCCTCAGGTAATTCCCAACTTAGCATTGTGAAGACAAGAGCCATGTGGTCTTGCATGGTGTCACCTGTCATCCATGGCTGTACAATCATGTGTAATTGTTGTTGCAGGAAGAGAGAAATTGTGTACTATGTATGCTAAGAAAGACAGTGGAAGTGCAAGTGGAACATAACTGAACTAGCAAGTTGTCATACAGCGGCACTTACAATAGCTCCTGCCCCCTACCATCTTTGCCTTGTCTCATGTCTAGGATCTGACTCTCCTCAAATCATGTATAATGTTATTTTTGTTCGCTTATGTTGCTGAGCTGATCATGTAAAAATGTAGACGTTTTGGAACCTGAGTAGGCTACATTTGTGTGGTAAGCGTATGAAGGTAAAGATGAACAGGAAGATATTCAGAAGAATATGTAGGTCATTTAGGGAATCAGTAACCTCTCAAAACAAATATTTGGATGTAAAAGTTTGGAGTTTGTCTTTTTTTCAGTTGTGACTTAATGCTATCCCACAGTTGTCCACCTTTTAAAAAATATACCAACCATGTTGCTTTGTATTTTTCTGTCTTGCTATTTCTTTTTTTTTGTTTAATTTATGAATCTCACATTGCTCATAAAAATGTATTTGTCAAATGAAAAGAAATTTTTGGCCCATGTTTTTATGTTTTTAAACTTAACAGTGATGCATTCAAACACACACCAGCCTCTCACTTTTCAAATCCAACCCACCTACTGTTAAAACCTTTGTTACAAATAAATAGTAACATTTCTGGTCTTAAAATGTGAAAGAGCAACTTCTCAGGGTATCTGCGATCTGTCTAATCCTTTTTGTACTGTTCATATGCCATGTTGGAATTAAACTGATGCTTTCAACTTGTGTCTGCTACAGCATGTGAGAGTCCCCTGTCATTTCACTCTTGTTCTATAGCGCAAGATCAGTTGTGAACGTAATCTGATGTGCTGATCGCTGTTCTGTGGGAGGATCAGGAGAGGAACCTAATGGGTTGTGTATCTGTACATGCTTGCCTGTTCTGATTTTACATGACTTAAGTGTGTTGTATGAGAGACTGTAAATAATAAAAATGCTTTTATGGAAAGTATTCTTTTGCGCCAGTCTTTTTTGTGTGGGTGGAGCCAGCGTAATTCATAAAAAAGTAAACAAGCATTTCACACAAGCAATAAAACAAATGATAAAATGAACGAATGATAAAATCAATGCAAATATCAGAAGTAAAAAGAGAAAACAACGTATAAAAATGCCATCCTATATAAGTGGGTTTTTAAACGTTTTTTAAAAAGTGGTACAGACCCAGCTAACCTGACAGTGAGGGCGAGGCGATTCCATAATGTTGGAGCTCCAACAGTAAAAGCACGGCCACCCTTTGTTTTGAGCCAGGTGTGTTTTAAGGAGGGATTTAAAAATCTCCAGGGTCTGAGCGGCCCGTACGTGGAGGGGGATGCTGTTCCAAAGTTTAGGTGCAGCAGCTGCAAAGCCTCATGGTCATGGGTAAAGGTGAGCCCATGTGGCTGTGGCGTCGTGTTGAAGACAGGCTGAAAGCGATGCAAATGACTCCACCCTGCCCCCACTGTGATAGATGACACCAGTCCAGTATGGAGGGTTACCTGCTGGTTGCCACCTCCAAAGTGAGTTTCTTTAATCTCTCTGCTATATTTACAAGAATAGTTCTCACTATAGTCTACGTGAATAACTACGTCATTCTGGGTCAGGGTTTCTCTCAAACTCCTCAGTCTTTCAAACTGGTGCTTGATATTGTAAATGTGCCTGGAGAAGTTTGAGAGGTGTTCCTGTGTGAGCTCCACCAACTTCTCAATGGAGGTATTCATCAGAGCAACGCATCCGGGTACTTTCCCCTCCCGTAATGTCCACGCCCCTTTTTGGGTGATAGAAGAGTAGAAGTTTGACTGGCGGTCAATGGGAATTTCTGGTCTTTGCTACTTTAATCCGATAAAATAAGAAACCCGTAGTGCTTTTTAGATATTAGGAGCACAAATCCGATGGCCAGTTAGGCAAACTATTATATAGTGGCATTGCCGATCAATGATCGATGTCGTTATATAGAGAAAATGAATGAAATAGGGGTTGATTCATCAGAGCAGTCATACGTCATCTCCCTGTCATCAGGCATTTGTAGTTCTTCAGTTGATTTGCCGTGTAAATCCCCAGATGAGTGTTACATTAGTTTTCTTAAGATAGGATAATAAATAAATCTGTTCAATGGGCATTTGCCAAAGTAGCCTACTGTTAATCCGTATTTATCCTGTATGGTGTATATGAAGATGTTATGACGTTTTATCATGAAAATAATGAACAGCAAGCTCGATCCAAAACTAGGGCCGGTGGAGGAGGGCAATTGTCACATTGGACAGACTACCAAAACAGAAAAATAAAGTATCTTAACGACAGCAAAAGTGATGGATGTCAGAAATACATTACCTGGAGATTCAATAAGGTACTTTTATATGACAGGATATTGGTTAGGGTTATATGACACCTGTAGCGAGATAGATAGATAGAGCCAAAAGTAAAAAGTCGCTAATAAAAAAAGTCGCTAGTAATTGTATGACGCGCCAAACAATCCGCTGAGATGAAAAGTACGTTTTAGAGCATTTATTTAATAGAACAATCAAACTTGGCGACGTACAAAAATAATCCATAAGCGATCAAAACCAGAAAAATAACAAACTATGCGTATAGAATATGCGTATAATGCGGTCAACAAAAATACATCGTTCCCCTCTCTCTCCACTACCGCCATGCAAGGTGCGCAGGTGATTAAATTACCTTGCAATATCACCCCCCATAACCATATGACTTCTCAATACGGTGATCTAGGCAATAAACAAACAATCAAAGTAAACTCACAATAAACCCATTAGCCTGTTATACTAAATACCCCCTAAATCATATTCATACCTCCTACAACACCTCAGGCCTTTAGGTCGGGTGGTTCATCCACATGGATGGAGGCAGACTGAAAGGACACACATTCATTGCCTATTTCATAAATGTTCTCCATATAACGACGTCGATCATTGATCGGCAACGACACTATATAATTGTTTGCCTGACTGGCCATCGGATTTGGGCAGTCTGGGGATTTACACGGCAAATCAAATGACAGGGATTAAAGCAAAAAAAAATCCTGACGGAAAAAGAAATTCAGGCCAAATCGGGGCCGGTGGCTTTCCGTGCGCAAAGCGCGCGTGCGATTTTCCGTTCTATGTTCTAATGCTTTGACTTTTCTTTCGAAAAATGTGAACACATTTCCGCGTTGTATAAAATCAATGACACATCGCTAGTCAACTAACACAGCTTGTTTTGTGAGCCTGCTAACAATGTAAAGTAGTGTTTTAGTTAACTAGGTAGCAGTCCAATCCATTTCGCTGCAGTATTTTGGCTTGACTAGCGAGTTTGTGTTGTGATTCTCAACAACGTTGAAACGTAGTTTCACCCTTTTCCATAGTTTTGAATAATAAATGTGTGGACTGACGATGTAGCGCAGCCTAACTTATTCTAATAATTATTTAACATAGTTTTATTGTGATAATTATTCCCCCCTCCTCCCAGACTTACAAGGTCACATTATTATTGGATTGGTTGTTTGCGTGCCGGGTGAAGTTAGCTAAACATTTAACCTGCTAGCTAGCAAGAGACACATAATGTCACTCTCCAAAGGTCTAAAGAGGAAAGTTGACGGTGAAAACAGGGCATTTAAAGAGGAATGGACAGCGAACTATGCATTCATCCTACCTGGTTTCATCAATGCAAAGCCGTTGTGAGACTCACATTTTACGTGCTCACAATGAATGTTCCCTTCCACCTATACATGCGAGTCGTCCTTTCGTCATGAATGCGATAAAGACGGACTAGAGGAATCGATTGATGCATAAAAACCTTGAGAACTGCCGGATTAAAGTGACGTCCATAATAATAATAAATAATAATAATACATTAGACTTATAGCGCTTTTCTACAAATGTGCGCCCTGGCCAAGAAATAGAGACAGCCAATTGGAGCGCTGCTACAGCTCACGTGTAAGCCAAAAGTATTCGTCCTGGCATAGACTTGCATTGACACGGCGCCCCGCGTTCTCTCCCTATGTATTTTAACAGTGAGTTTTACACACACACACACACACACACACAGATAAAAATGTTTATTGTATTGGAGGATTTTTAATGAATGCTGATAGGCGCCGCCAAAATATCAGCCGCATTTTGTGAATAAACAATGTTTATTTAAAAAAAAAACTTTTACAAATCGCAACCAGGAAGTGAAGGTGGGGGCGGCGCCCCAGCGCCCTCTATCGGCCAGCCGCCACTGGTTCACAGAGTCGGTCAGGAAGTCCAACAGCCAATAGCACAGCGAGGTGTTCACTCCCAGCCCATCCAGTTTTTGTACAAGCTGCTGGGGGATGATTGTGTTAAAAGCTGAGCTAAAGGTCCCCCGACCTTGTAATAGAACAAGCCCTCATGCGAAGTATGAAATGTTTGAAACACAACGTTTGGTTCTAGTGGATGTGGGTTCTTTCCAACCCTGCAACATCTGAAATCAACAATGCAATGAAAGAAGTGACATGGGTAAACTATGAAACTAGTGAACAGCACAAGGACCGTTCTGCATCAACACAGGAAAGAGACAACGCAGACACTAAATAAACAGACATAGGCAGACATCAAAATACTTGATGATACTTGATTGTTGGAGTCACACAATCTGTTGCCGGGTATGAACACCTTCAACACCTAATCACTGGTGTGACAGCCCATAATACGGTGAATGTGGACCATTCAAAAGAGGTTGGTAGAAGGGTCTTAAATCTCACAACATAGCTATCTATCTCACGGCATTTGATAACAATGTCGAAGCGAGAGGCGTTTATAGCTTCGGTCTGCAAAGAGAATGTGGAGGACTTTCTACATTTTGAAAAACTCCACTTAAGTTCTAACTTTGGAAAGATTACACCACGATTATGAACAGCCTTCATTTAAAGGACATGGTAGGGAAAAAGGTGACAGAATATACCTTCAAGAGGAAAGCACATGCAGTCACCATGGATTACAAATCCACAGTCAAACTGAACAAATTATCTGAAGCCTTCAAGTATGAACTCTGTGGGTATCCACCTGCGCTCTGCTCAAAAACAGTGTTTCTCCCAGTGAACAAACCCCAAATTGCAAAAGCAATATGGAACGCAGTCCCTCATGATGGTGCCAGAAAGAGACATCCCGTACTTTTCTTTACTTTTCTTTATTTGTATAGCACTTATTAAGACAGCAGTCACAAAGTGCTTCACAGTACATTTGGTAGAATATTGCATAACACAGCAAATAAACAGCCAGCGTAATTCATAAAAAAGTAAACAAGCATTTCACACAAGCAATAAAACAAATGATAAAATCAATGCAAATATCAGAAGTAAAAAGAGAAAACAACGTATAAAAATGCCATCCTATATAAGTGGGTTTTTTAACGTTTTTTAAAAAGTGGTACAGACCCAGCTAACCTGACAGTGAGGGGGAGGCGATTCCATAATGTTGGAGCTCCAACAGTAAAAGCACGGCCACCCTTTGTTTTGAGCCAGGTGTGTTTTAAGGAGGGATTTAAAAATCTCCAGGGTCTGAGCGGCCCGTACGTGGAGGGGGAGGCTGTTCCAAAGTTTAGGTGCAGCAGCCGCAAAGCCTCATGGTCATGGGTAAAGGTGAGCCCATGTGGCTGTGGCGTCGTGTTGAAGACAGGCTGAAAGCGATGCAAATGACTCCACCCTGCCCCCACTGTGATAGATGACTCCAGTCCAGTATGGAGGGTTACCTGCTGGTTGCCACCTCCAAAGTGAGTTTCTTTAATCTCTCTGCTATATTTACAAGAATAGTTCTCACTATAGTCTACGTGAATAACTACGTCATTCTGGGTCAGGGTTTCTCTCAAACTCCTCAGTCTTTCAAACTGGTGCTTGATATTGTAAATGTGCCTGGAGAAGTTTGAGAGGTGTTCCTGTGTGAGCTCCACCAACTTCTCAATGGAGGTATTCATCAGAGCAACGCATCCGGGTACTTTCCCCTCCCGTAATGTCCACGCCCCTTTTTGGGTGATAGAAGAGTAGAAGTTTGACTGGCGGTCAATGGGAATTTCTGGTCTTTGCTACTTTAATCCGATAAAATAAGAAAACCGTAGTGCTTTTTAGATATTAGGAGCACAAATCCGATGGCCAGTTAGGCAAACTATTATATAGTGTCATTGCCGATCAATGATCGACGTCGTTATATAGAGAAAATGAATGAAATAGGGGTTGATTCATCAGAGCAGTCATACGTCATCTCCCTGTCATCAGGCATTTGTAGTTCTTCAGTTGATTTGCCGTGTAAATCCCCAGATGAGTGTTACATTAGTTTTCTTAAGATAGGATAATAAATAAATCTGTTCAATGGGCATTTGCCAAAGTAGCCTACTGTTAATCAGTATTTATCCTGTATGGTGTATATGAAGATGTTATGACGTTTTATCATGAAAATAATGAACAGCAAGCTAGATCCAAAACTAGGGCCGGTGGAGGAGGGAATTGTCACATTGGACAGACTACCAAAACAGAAAAATAAAGTATCTTAACGACAGCAAAAGTGATGGATGTCAGAAATACATTACCTGGAGATTCAATAAGGTACTTTTATATGACAGGATATTGGTTAGGGTTATATGACACCTGTAGCGAGATAGATAGATAGAGCCAAAAGTAAAAAGTCGCTGAGAGACGCAACCAGGGTCTGGGCTGGTAATTGTATGACGCGCCAAACAATCTGCTGAGATGAAAAGTACGTTTTAGAGCATTT
Source organism: Nansenia antarctica (assembly GCF_963989245.1). Lineage (NCBI taxonomy): Eukaryota > Metazoa > Chordata > Actinopteri > Argentiniformes > Microstomatidae > Nansenia > Nansenia antarctica. The sequence goes on along the minus strand of NC_137685.1, from coordinate 16,411,898 downwards.
ATTGAATAGAACAATCAAACTTGGCGACGTACAAAAATAATCCATAAGCGATCAAAACCAGAAAAATAACAAACAATGCGTATAGAATATAGAATAGAATAGACTTTATTGTCCTTGTACAGTTGCCTATACAATGAAATTGTAGTGGTTCTTCTGAAGGTGCAAAAACAGAAAAACATATTCACATATTCACAAACCTATACACATAACATATCACAAATATTACACACTAGACAAATTCAAAAGCGAAAATGCTATAAAACAAGCTAAGAGACAATGAGGTCCGTGGTGTCAAGTGCAAATAAAGACAACAATATTAAGAAAATAAAAACAACTATAAAAGCAAGCTAAAAGACATGAGGTCAGTGTCTCATCATATGACTTCTCAATACGGTGATCAAGGCAATAAACAAACAAGTAAACTCACAATAAACCCAGCCTGTTATACTAAATACCCCCTAAATCATATTCATGCCTCCGACAACACCTCAGGTCTTTGGGTGGTTCATCCACATGGATGGAGGCAGACTGAAATTCTGTAATCCTACTTTGATTGTTTGTTTATTGCCTTGATCACCGTATTGAGAAGTCATATGGTTATGGGGGGTGATATTGCAAGGTATTTTAAGCACCTGCGCACCTTGCATTGCGGTAGTGGAGAGAGAGGGGAGCGATGTATTTTTGTTGACCGCTGTTAGAGCAAATTATCAATAAAGGCAGCCTGTTTCGTTTCAAGATGTATAAGAAATGATATTTAATATTTTCCTCTATAGAAGGAGGAAGTTTACAGGTTCGTCAGACGCATCTGAAGATTCAAAGTTCCTCGTAAAGTCAAGATCATTCATTACATCTCAGTATTTATGCACTCAGGTACCCTCAGGTAAGAGGTCCGCCCTCGAGTGAGGTCTAGACCAATCATGAGCAATGGGTGTGGATTTGTACATCGAGGAAGATGATGGGGGATGAAGGTTAAGGGGGAATCGGACCCCACTTTCTCCTAGAGACACAAAGGTGAAAAAGGAACACAATGGCTACAACTGGTTTAGTCTGGTCTTAGAGTACTGGGTCTGGGGAAACACAAAAGTCCAAAACTGCTCTAGATGGCTTAGTCCATCTAGGTAGAAAAGAGAGCAATCAGGTCTTTGTAATCATTTAAATATGTCTGTTGTCTAGCCAATGTCAAGCTTCAAGTAGAGAAACTGGTTTCATTTTGTGTTTACAACAGGAAATCAGTTTCTATAGCTTTCTCTAGATATTCAATTTTCTGTTGTGAAGTTTGAATCTTAAATGTAGAAAAATGTCTTATTACATATAATAGTTTTCTCTCACACCGCATTATACGCATATGACACAGATGAACCACTGATGAACCAGATGAGACACTGGCCTCATGTCTTTTAGCTTGCTTTTATAGTTGTTTTTATTTTCTTAATATTGCTGTGAATATGTGAATATGTTTTTCTGTTTTTGCACCTTCAGAAGAACCACATGTTCATTGTATAGGCAACTGTACAAGGACAATAAAGTGTATTCTTTCAACCCTTCCAACTTCCTGAATGAGCAGGGAGAGTTTGAGAAGCCTGAGGCCTTCCTGCCCTTCTCTGCAGGTATATAGCGCAAAACAAAGTACATCGCTATAGATCAATGTTGATGATGGATGGAAATAAATGGCTGATTTAGCTTTTTTCTTGTTATTGTTGTTAATGTTTCAGGGCCTCGTATGTGTCTTGGGGAAGGACTAGCTCGTATGGAGCTTTTCCTGATTATGGTGACGCTTCTGCGACGCTTCCAGTTTGTCTGGCCTGAGGACGCAGGGGAACCTGACTACACTCCTGTGTTTGGAGTTACTCTGTCCCCCAAGCCCTATAGACTAGGTGTAAGGCTGAGAGGGAACCAGTGAGGGGGAAGAGGTCAGGTATAGTCTGATATTATCGATGTGATATAGTTAAACCCTGTATGTTGTTGTTGTTGTTGTTGTTGTTGTACGTAAATCTATTGTACTTGCTATTGTGTTTTACACAAATAATTGTTGCTGTCAGTTTTGCTTTGTATAACCTTGATTAAGATTGATGGAACACTTGGCGCACTGTGTGACAAAATGTTGGTTCAAGTAAATATGTCTTCCTCCTTCGTCTCCTTCCTTACATGCGTTACCATTGAAGAGCATACGTTGTTAAAATGTTATTGGACTGGTATGCAATATTTTTGTAAAATAAATAGTTAGCAAACATTAGTTTAACATAAGTTATGTGGAATGTTTGGCTTGCTGAATTCTTAATAAAAGTATTTATAAATGATTGTTCTGCAGTTGTTCCTTGTCTCTAAAGCATCTTTCACACAGGTCACAACCAATGAATCGAGACTAGCAACCTGTCTTGTACAGTTGCAATCAAAATTATTCAACCCCCAATTGCACATTAGGTTTATTGGCAAACTATTTCTCAGCTGTTTGCAATAAACAAATTACACAATAACTGTTTAAGTAGTTCAATGAAACTAATATTACACGTAAAAAAAAAAAATCCAAATTCAACACAAAATTCTACTTGAGTAGGCTACAGCTCAAGCAGGAGTTGAAAATGTGAGAAAGATGCGGTGCCAACAACAGATTAACATTGCTATTAAAATCGATTTTCTCGGACCTAGCAAAAGTGAACCCTCGCATATGGAGTATACGGTTTAGCAATCGGTTTTGCGAATCACATTATTGCATTACAATTTGAATATTGACTCAAATAACGCAGGCAAAAGTGGCAAATGAATATGCTATTTTGGGATTGTATAGTCATTTGCACATTAGAATGAACTTTAGAATTTTGTCAGCTACAAAGCAGCGCATGACTTTGAAAATTAAATGTCAAATGGCTTTGCATTATAATTTTAATATTGACAGTGAATGTGCACATCAGGTACATGAAAATGAAAATGAAAATCATTAGAATTGCATTTGAATTTGAATATTGTCTGAAAGAATGCATGCAAAAGTGGAACATGCAATTGCAATCTCATATTGCATTAGCATTTGAGTTAAGTCTACTATATGCTTCCATACCTTGGTAGCCTAGTGACCATGTCGTTGCTCATTGATAGTACAGTATCGTGTCCTCACTCTCCATAAAATTGGATAGCCTGGTTATATTACCCCACATTAACCACTGTAGCCTACTGTCTATTCATTGACATGTACATACTTTTATCAAGCTGAAGCAAGCATATTTTCTTCAGAATAGTCATTTATTAGTGACGTTGATTACTGTGAAGTCAATGCGGACGGTGGTCAAGTTGTTAATGTAGCCTCGCGCTACGTGCACTGAATATGAATGTAAAAAGTAAATATATTTGCATGAATATCAATATGTACAGTAAAGATATATCTATACAGTGTGATGCGTACAGGACAAGGACGAATAAGATATGTGCAGTGCGCACGTATCCTTTGTGCACTCCTTCATAATACATGAGGCAATATTTCTTATGTCGGTGGAAATGATATCCATTTCAAAGCGTTTCTCCTCTTTCATACTTCTGCCAGCGGAGGCGCAGTTGATAATTTCTCCAGTTTCTATGCGTACGCATGGCTGCCAGTGTGCTTAGAGGTGCGCACAGTTTCACAAGATCTCGCCTCTTGGGGTATCGATGATCATGAAATGCATCTGCGTTTCCTGGGGCCTCATTTATAGAAAGTACTTTGGATCAAATTTGATCTTACCCGTGTCGTACGTAGAAAACCACGTCAAAGAAGTGATTTATAAAATTTCAACGTGAGTCAATTTGACCGTGGAAACGATCGTAGCTCTACGTCAGGTAATTGACTTGACGTACGCACATTACCTACTGGTTATGCGGAGTTATTACAGGCATTTTTCGGAGTTCTGTCTGGCTTTTGACTGACCATTTATATGCAACGTTTGCAGGAAAAGTGCTATACAAATACAAAGTTATTATTATAGGCAACTATGGGCGTCAAAAAGGGTGGTACAAGATGCTCGTTCACGTGCACAACATTTTAGAGTTGATTGTGATTCATAAATGGAAGCAGGTGTGGGACTTGCAAATGCCACTGGCGTGCGCACTGTTTTATTAATCCGAATGTTGGTGTGGGTAAATGTTCTTGCTTTGCGTAGGTACGCAAGCCGTTTACGCCAGTTATACGCAAAGCTTTATAAATGAGGCTGGTCCCATAGGCTACATGAAGTCAACAATCAGCTCAGGAACACAAAATTGAGAAATATGTAGAGAAAGATAGACAGTTTAATGTATACATCTTCCACTGTATCCAAAATATCCCAAATATAATGCTTAATATGTCCGGGAGCCATGGGGTTGAACCAGCTTTTCTGCTGTTTCTTGTTGCATCAGCCATGACTGCAGCATCCTCACTCAAATGAGAGGACGTGACAGAGTTAGGACGTGACAGAGTTAGGACGTGACAGAGACAGCCACTGAGACAGCCACTGAGACAGCCACCGAGACAGCCACTCACACGGCAACTGACACAGCCACTGACACAGCCGCTGACACAGCCACTGAGACAGCCGCTGAGACAGCCACTGACACAGCCACTGAGACAGCCACTGAGACAGCCACTGAGACAGCCACTGACAGCCACTGAGACAGCCACTGACACAGCCACTGAGACAGCCACAGCCACTGAGACAGCCACTGAGACAGCCAATGAGACAGCCACTGAGACAGCCAATGAGACAGCCACTGACAGCCACTGAGACAGCCACTGACACAGCCACTGAGACAGCCACTGACTCAGCCACTGAGACAGCCACTGACAGCCACTGAGCTTTTTTTTCTCCTCCCTGATGATCTGGTTGGTGGACGGGACCTCCCTGATTGGCTGGTTGGTGGAGGGAACCTCCCTGATGACATGGTTGGTGGAGGGAACCTCCCTGATTGGCTGGTTGGTGGAGGGAACCTCCTTGATGACATGGTTGGTGGAGGGTACCTCCCTGGTTGGCTGGTTCATGGAGGGAATCTCCCTGATTGTGAGACAGTTTGACCTCCAGACACTTCCTCCTCAGGCTCATGTCCAGCCTGGGCTCTTGCTTCTCCTGCAAAGCCCTCTGGGAAGGGTTGGTGTTACCAGTACTAGCCGGCTGGGGCAGGATGACCGTTCTCAGGTTAGGCTTTGTGTTCAGGTTGGGTTTAACCTGTGGTCTGCTCTTGTCCCTCAGCCGGCTGTCCCACAGAGAGAACACAGAGCCGGTCACATGGCCAATGACCCTGCTGTCTCCCGTGGCCAGCGAGGGCACCAGAAGAGGCGTCAGGTCTCCCACGTACCTGGTGACCCGCTGGGGGAAGCCCCAGCGACGATGGCTGAGTTTGCCTCGGACGTGCGACTCCAACTTCTCTCTGGTCTCCTGAGAGATGAAGGGGACGGAGGCGGCCCGCAGGAACATCATGATGGGCTTGCCCTCCGTTGCCGTGGTGACAGGCTGGCACGGAGAGTTGGCCCGTGGGCAGGAGGCACTCGTGCCGGACTCCAGGGGGCGTCTGGGGCGGCACTGGGCCTCCGGGGGTCCACGCCTCCACTGCACGACCAGCCGGCCCGGTCTGGGGGTAGGGCTCTGGTTGAGAGTGGCGTGGGTAGTACTCTGCTCGGGGCTCTGGTTGAGAGTGGCGTGGGGGTTAGTGGTCAGGTCTTGTTTGTGCTGGTTGTGATGGAGGTCCGGGTCAGAGTCTTGAAAATCCAGAGTAAGCAGGGGGTCACGGGTCGTGTTCTCAGAGGAACTGTGACAGGCACTGGAGTCTTGCTGGCAGGCTGAACTTTTTGACTGGAAGAAGTCTGGCACGCCTGGACACCTGTCCCCCCCCCCTCTTCTGTTCCTATGGCGACACGTTCTACAGGGCCTCTGAGAGCAGCAGCTGGACGACTGAGCCGAGGAGGAGGGCCAATTGGAGCAGGAGGCGGAGTCAGAGGAGGAGTCAGAGACCAGGTGAGTATCCAGCTTAAACTCCAGGATGTCCAGCATCTTCTCCAATCGCTTTTTTTTTATTTGGTCTGTGAGCTCCTTCAACAGCTTTCTGCAGGAGGACAACAAACAGGGCTCTCATTCTGGCTAACACAGCAGGCATTTAGGCTGTTCATGTTATCATCAAACCACTTTAGTTTAACAAAGAATTATGACAAATCATAATTAATGACACTTACATTTTTTGGTCAATTGTTGGTGTCGAGATTTCCTCCTGTTCAAATACAAAATGGGAATGTAATGTAAGTATTAGCCTTTTAAATACACGCAAGCCCTAGCACACAGCCTTAAGACACAGCCCTGACACACAGCATTAAAACACACAGCCCTGACACACAACCCTAATCATAACACACAGCACTAGCCCAACGGTGCTTTACGCTCATTAATATTAATATTGACGCGCAGTTTACCTCACTTGCCGGGAGCGCGCCGGTGCCACCTTTCCTCCGGTTAATCATCCAGCTCAGGAGCCAGAGCAAGGAGAGGATACACACCATGAGCTGCAATCCAATGACCGCATCGAAACCTTGAAGCTCCGAGCTGGGAACCAACCTTGGAACCGAGCTTGGATCCAAGCTGGCAGAGGACTGCAAGGGCACGCGGAAGCGCACGAATTTGGTTGAAGTGGCTGACATGTTAACGGTCCGGTAACATCGCCATGGCTATAGATAAGTAAGCGCAGTCTGTCGCAATACGTGTACTCTCTGATAGATACAGCGTGTCTGAATGTTGTTAATGATTGTTATGGGCTATATATCAATGTATGATGACGTTATGTTATTATTACGTCATGGCGTCACCAGGACAACAACATGTATTGTTGATTGTTGCATCATTGTTTGCCCAAAAGCACTTCATTACGCTGTGTCTTGCATATTGTGTTTAAATGACCAATACAATTTTATTTCATATTTTATTGCACTGTAAATAATATAGCTCTGCGACTCCTTCCATAGTAATATCCTTTCAGTCTGATATGCATTGTTGCTAAAACCGTATACTCCATATGCGAGGGTTCACTTTTGCTAGGTCCGAGAAAAATCGATTTTAATAGCGATGTTAATCTGTTGTTGGCACCGCATCTTTCTCACATTTTCAACTCCTGCTTGAGCTGTAGCCTACTCAAGTAGAATTTTGTGTTGAATTTGGATTTTTTTTTTAAACGTGTAATATTAGTTTCATTGAACTACTTAAACAGTTATTGTGTAATTTGTTTATTGCAAACAGCTGAGAAATAGTTTGCCAATAAACCTAATGTGCAATTGGGGGTTGAATAATTTTGATTGCAACTGTACAAGACAGGTTGCTAGTCTCGATTCATTGGTTGTGACCTGTGTGAAAGATGCTTTAGAGACGAGGAACAACTGCAGAACAATCATTTATAAATACTTTTATTAAGAATTCAGCAAGCCAAACATTCCACATAACTTATGTTAAACTAATGTTTGCTAACTATTTATTTTACAAAATATTACATACCAGTCCAATAACATTTTAACAACGTATGCTCTTCAATGGTAACGCATGTAAGGAAGGAGACGAAGGAGGAAGACATATTTACTTGAACCAACATTTTGTCACACAGTGCGCCAAGTGTTCCATCAATCTTAATCAAGGTTATACAAAGCAAAACTGACAGCAACAATTATTTGTGTAAAACACAATAGCAAGTACAATAGATTTACGTACAACAACAACAACAACAACAACAACAACAACATACAGGGTTTAACTATATCACATCGATAATATCAGACTATACCTGACCTCTTCCCCCTCACTGGTTCCCTCTCAGCCTTACACCTAGTCTATAGGGCTTGGGGGACAGAGTAACTCCAAACACAGGAGTGTAGTCAGGTTCCCCTGCGTCCTCAGGCCAGACAAACTGGAAGCGTCGCAGAAGCGTCACCATAATCAGGAAAAGCTCCATACGAGCTAGTCCTTCCCCAAGACACATACGAGGCCCTGAAACATTAACAACAATAACAAGAAAAAAGCTAAATCAGCCATTTATTTCCATCCATCATCAACATTTATCTATAGCGATGTACTTTGTTTTGCGCTATATACCTGCAGAGAAGGGCAGGAAGGCCTCAGGCTTCTCAAACTCTCCCTGCTCATTCAGGAAGTTGGAAGGGTTGAAAGAATAGACTTTATTGTCCTTGTACAGTTGCCTATACAATGAAAATGTGGTTCTTCTGAAGGTGCAAAAACAGAAAAACATATTCACATACCGGTATTCACAACAATATTAAGAAAATAAAAACAACTATAAAAGCAAGCTAAAAGACATGAGGTCAGTGTCTCATCTGGTTCATCAGTGGTTCATCTGCGTCATATGCGTATAATGCGGTCAACAAAAATACATTGCTCCCCTCTCTCTCCACTACCGCAATGCAAGGTGCACAGGTGCTTACAATACCTTGCAATATCACCCCCCATAACCATATGACTTCGCAATACGGTGATCAAGGCAATAAACAAACAATCAAAGTAGGATTACAGACTTTCAGTCTGCCTCCATCCATGTGGATGGAATGGAATGGAATGGACTTTATTTGTCATTGCTACAGTACAGGTACCAAACAACGAAATTTAGGAGGGGTGGCTCCCCTGGTGTTAGGAAAGGATTTTTTTTTTTTTTTTTAGAAAAAGCATAAAAGCATAAAATCACAAGAAGGTAAGGAGCTGGTTTACATCAATAAAGGCTATGTACACAATCCACTGTACTATACTGCACAGATAGTCAACTAGGGTTGTCATATTGCACAAAAGTATTTTTTCACATTATTTTAAAGTGTCACAGTTTGCAGGCTTGAAAATGTACATGTTTGTGCCTCAGCACTAGCTGCCATACAATCCGTCCGGACTGTCCTGGGCCCAGAACTTAGGCCTTTTCTGTGTTCAGGGCCTTGACGGCCCTGTGGTAGAAGCAGTCCTTCAGTCTGTTTGTCTTAGCGGCCGGGGTCCTGTACCTCCTGTTCGAGGGCAGCTTGACAAAGTGTACGTGCCCAGGGTGGGTCGGGTCCCTGGAGATCTTGGAGGCCCTCCTGAGACAGCGTGTGTTGTACAGCTCCTCCAGAGAGGGTAGGGGGGGCGCCGGTGAACCACCCAAAGGCCTGAGGTGTTGTCGGAGGCATGAATATGATTTAGGGGGTATTTAGTATAACAGGCTGGGTTTATAGTGAGTTTACTTGTTTGTTTATTGCCTTGATCACCGTATTGAGAAGTCATATGATGAGACACTGACCTCATGTCTTTTAGCTTGCTTTTATAGTTGTTTTTATTTTCTTAATATTGTTGTCTTTATTTGCACTTGACACCACGGACCTCATTGTCTCTTAGCTTGTTTTATAGCATTTTCGCTTTTGAATTTTTCTAGTGTGTAATATTTGTGATATGTTATGTGTATAGGTTTGTGAATATGTGAATATGTTTTTCTGTTTTTGCACCTTCAGAAGAACCACTACAATTTCATTGTATAGGCAACTGTACAAGGACAATAAAGTCTATTCTATTCTATATTCTATACGCATTGTTTGTTATTTTTCTGGTTTTGATCGCTTATGGATTATTTTTGTACGTCGCCAAGTTTGATTGTTCTATTCAATAAATGCTCTAAAACGTACTTTTCATCTCAGCGGATTGTTTGGCGCATCATACAATTACCAGCCAGACCCTGGTTGCGTCTCTCAGCGACTTTTTACTTTTGGCTCTATCTATCTATCTCGCTACAGGTGTCATATAACCCTAACCCATATCCTGTCATATAAAAGTACGTTATTGAATCTCCAGGTAATGTAGGCAATTTCTGACATCCATCACTTTTGCTGTCGTTAAGATACTTTATTTTTCTGTTTCGGTAGTCTGTCCAATGTGACACTTGCCCTCCTCCACCGGCCCTAGTTTTGGATCTAGCTTGCTGTTCATTATTTTCATGATAAATTGTAGCTAGCTAGCTATAACATCTTCATATACACCATACAGGCTACTGATTAACAGTAGGCACTGATTAACAGTAGGCAAATGCCCATTGAACAGATTGATTCATTATCCTATCTTAAGAAAACTAATGTAACACTCTCATCTGGGGATTTACACGGCAAATCAAATCAAAGATCGACACATCCCTGATGACAGGGAGAGGACGTATGACTGCTCTGATGAATCAACCCCTATTTCATTAATTTTCTCTATATAACGAAGTCGATCATTTCTCGGCAACGACACTATATAATAGTTTGCCTAACTGGCAATCGGATTTGGGCTCCTAATATCTAAAAAGCACTACGGTTTTCTTATTTTATCTGATTAAAGTAGCAAAGACCAGAAATTTCCATTGACCGCCAGTCAAACTTCTACACTGCTATCACCCAAAAAGGGGCGTGGACATGACTACCCGGATGCGTTAGAATTGCATAGAGAGTTTGAATTTTGTCCGCTGTAAAGCGGATGTGTTTCCTAGAACATGTAAATGCAATTGCTGATCACATTATTGCATTACAATTTGAATATTGACTCAAATAACGCAGGCAAAAGTGGCAAATGAATATGCTATTTTGGGATTGCATAGTCATTTTAATTTTGTCAGCTACAAAGCGGATGTGTTTACTAGAACATGTAAATGCAATTGCGAATCACATTATTGCATTACAATTTGAATATTGACTCAAATAACGCAGGCAAAAGTGGCAAATGAATATGCTATTTTGGGATTGCATAGTCATTTGCACATTAGAATGAACTTTTGAATTTTGTCAGTTACAAAGCAGCGCATGACTTTGAAAATTAAATGTCAAATGGCTTTGCATTATCATTTTAATATTGACAGTGAATGTGCACATCAGGTACATGAAAATGAAAATCATTAGAATTGCATTTGAATTTGAATATTGTCTGAAAGAATGCATGCAAAAGTGGAACATGCAATTGCAATCTCATATTGCATTAGCATTTGAATTGAGTCTACTATATACTTCCATATTAAAAAGCTCCTCTTCCTGTTTTAACCAGGACAAGTTTCTGCTTTACTTTTAAATAACATTGAGCATATCCATTTGTCAGGGTGACTAATCATGGTGACCTGATTGGTTACCATAAAACTTGCTATGACATTACAATTATGGCATTATAATTATCCATAAAAGGCATCATGTACTAATGCTTAGCTGTTGCAGCCGGGCATAATAATATGATCAATGACTGTGTTATAAGTAACATTTACATTGACCTTTAGCAGACCTTTAGCAGACGCCTTTATCCAAAGCAACTTACGTCTAAAGTAAGTGAATCATCTATACATCAGTCATCATAACAAAAACAAATATATACATTTACAGAGAGGCACAATTGCAGACAATGGCATTGTAAATTGGGGGGTAGGGCCATGTGTGACATTCCAAATATAAACACGTACTGTATTAAATACTGTATTAAATACATTTTAATAGAATCAGTGGCGGCCTACGGCCATGGGAGACATTCCTAACATTGACACTTATCAAATGTATCTCAATGGAGGGATAGGTTACTGTGTCAAAGTATCACAATCGGTAAATGGCTGTATTGGCTGTATGTGATATACTGAATGGTAAAGATGTGTTTACACAAAAGCACACCGACACTCGTGACATCTCAAACAGCCAGCATGTTTTGTCTCGAGAAAGATGCATGAAGCATGAACATGGAAATGGCAAATGTCACCGTCATAACACTTGAATAGGTTCACACATATCCATTCCATGCCGTTGGGGGGGCTGCGTATGCATGGTTGTTCACAGGTGGAGGCGGTGAGGTTGATCGCAGCGGGGAAAGCACCAAAGATCACCCAATCAGAGGAGGGAGCCACCTATGAGGGCATCCAGAAGAAAGACAACGCAAAGGTACTGAAGACCTAGTCCTGGACAGAACACTCTAGACTGCTCCTGCCATCTTGCTTTTCCCACAAGTACTACTACAATGCTATCTGGAATTCCATAGAAATTCGGTGATGTCAAATCTATTATGACCAGACGTACTTACATTTGTACTTACTCACTAGGGTTTCTGCTGTGTATATTGGTCCATTGTTAGAATGAGATGTACAATTGATCAGTATTTTTGCATTTTGTCTGTGATGTAGATTGACTGGAACCAGTCAGCCGAGGCCCTTCACAACTGGATCAGAGGTCATGACAAAGTCCCCGGTGCCTGGGCTGATGTTGATGGACAGGTAAGAATACGCCCACAGTGGGGCGCTTGGGTGGCGTAGCGGGTTAAAGTGCTGACCATGTAACCGCAGGGTCCCGGTTCGATTCCGGCCGGGGACATATCCTGCATGTCATCCCTTCTCTCTCTCACCCATCCTTCCTGTCATAATCTCTATCTGTCTCTGTCATTAAAAAGAAAACCATGAGTGGGACTGCCCCACTCAGAAAAAAAAGAATACGCCCACAGTCAGTCTTATAGTGGAAATCCTCTGAGACAGAGACTGAATCACAGTAGTTTAAAGTGGCCTCTCCCTCTCCCTCATCAGCACTGACTTGAAAACACAAGAGGTGAAAGGGAGTACTGAAAAAACTCATCCCACTGTTGTCATCCCAACCTTTCTCTGTAGAAGATGACGTTCTACGGCTCCACTCTGGTAAACGACGGCACCGCTGCTAACGGACAGCCCCTGGAGATCCCTGGTGCCAGCCGACCTGGTCTGGTCACCAAGGCAGGCCTGGTGCTGTTTGGCAGCGATGGCAAGATGGTAAGTTGCCAGATGTTACACAAACATCATTACGACGCACTGGATATTACCAGAGTTTCACTTTTGGGGGATTGTCTATGGCTTGTTTTTCGCACTTTCTTCCTCATTATTCAAGTTAAGATTCCTCTGAATAAACCATAGCCATTCGTTCCATTCGCTTTTGTGAGACTCTGAACTTGTAGTATACCTACATGCAACCATACTACCTGACCATGAAGTATGCAAATAGGTCATGACTTTTATAGAGGCCATGTGTGCTAGGCTAACCTCTTGGTGTAGCGGGCCATGTATGCTAAGCTAAGGCGTGCTAGGCTAACCTCTTGGTGTAGCGGGCCATGTCCCAGGCTAGGCTAGACTAACCTCTTGGTCTAGTATGTATATGTATGAGTTAGCATAAAGGACATGTAGATAGAGAGAGGAGGATACTGCTGCTTTAGATCATTGGGACACACCTGGACTGGCTGGTTGATACAAGGGATATATTGAGATAAATAACAAATAAATGGCCAAAAGGACATTCTGAAAGTATGCGAAATGTGTTAAAAAAAATTATGAAAACTAACTTGCCTTCCTCATAGCTGGTGTTGCACTTTTGGCTGAAATAACCTCAATTAAATCTCTGACACAGTTTTTTCCCATTCCTCCATGCAGAGTTATTCCAGATGTGTTTGTGTTTGAGGGGTGTCTTGTCTTGCATGCACAGGCCCGTTTCAAATCACCCCACAGCATCTCAATAGGATTCAGATCCGGGCTTTCACTTGGCCTGTTCCAGAACTCTCAATTTCTTTCTTTTGAGCCGTTCGTTGGTGGATTTACTGGAATGTTTTGGGTCATTGTCATGTTGCATGGTCCACATCTGCTTTAGCTTCAATTCTGCATGGTCTCACATTTTCCTCAAGCACCCTGTGATACAATATAGAATTCCTAGTGGATTCTATGATGGTGAGCAATGACTTCTCCAACAGCATGTTTGGATACTGGATTCTGATTGGCTAGCAACAGTGGTAAATACCCCCCAACTCCCTTCAGTTCAGCTCCGACCGCATTTCCAGTATCAATGCGCCTCCCAATCAATCTGATTAAGAACACCTGTGCTGACTCCGCCCACTGTTTAGCCAATAGCAGTCTACCAATCTGGAGTGTCATTCCAAGGCACCAATCACAAACAAGTTGGCTCAAAGGCAAGTGAATGTGGCCAAGCCTACAATGCAATCGTTAATGTTGTTTATGGGACTATATTCTGTGGCGGAAGGATACATGTATTCTGAAATGGGTGTCAAACGAAGAAGTGAGAAAACGTGCTGGTAGAGAGATGGTAAGTTAGCACGCAGATCAGAAAGAGAAGATGGAAGTACATCGGCCACGTGTTGAGGAAAAGCCCGGATGACCATCAACGCACAGCCCTCAGATGGACCCCTGATGGACGGAGAAAAAGGGGACGACGCCCCAAAGAAACCTGGAGGAGAACCGTCGAGAGGCAGCGTGACATGCCGGGTCTGAGACCCGGGGAGGCGGCGGCCGCTGTGGCGAGGGACAGAGACCGGTGGTGAGGGACGGAGACCGGTGGCGTAAACTCGTTGGAGGCCCTACTCTTCACACCCGGGGGGTATTCCATCAACGTCGCTAAAGGAAAATCCTGGCTTATTTTTGATAACTTCTCGCGAGACTATGAATATGCCTGGATATTTTTAGGAACTCTCGCGAGACTTGTCAGAATAAACCTGGATTTTCTTTTAGCGTTGTTGATGGAATACCCCCCTGAAGAAAAAGGACCTAAGTCAAGAAATGATTAATGATTGTAAATAAATGAATTTAATGTTACAACTTACAACTGTGTATTTTTTATAATGTTACATCTGTGTGTTTTTTATATTATGTGGTAGCTTTTGTAGAAAAGCAATTAACCATTCGAGGGCAGGGGGTTGTGGAGACATTTACCACTGGTACAGGGTACTCCACAACTAGGGCTGGGCAAACAATCAAAATTAATTTTTCGATAATCGCAAGAATGAACGATCAATTATCGATTAATTGATAAGCTTTTTTTTTTTTTTTTCCTTGGGGAAAACACTTTATTTGTGTTGCTATTGCACACATTCATTCATTCACATTCAAACTAGACACTACAGTCAGATAACAATCCTCTTAAACAAGGCAGTGAGTAGCCTAAATTGTTTAACTTAAAAACACATTTTACGTTATAAATAAACATATAGAAAATAAGTAACTCACCATAGGAGCAGTAAAAAAAACTGTTACTCACAAATAGGAGGATGACTGAAAACGTTAGTGTCCTTAAGAGCATCCAGCTTAACTTACATTTAAACTCCAGCGAGAGACTGTAGGCGGCAGGCCTACTGGTTCTTGTTCAGAAAGATTAACATGTTCAGGGGTGAGAGACGAACGCAATCTGGTGACACGTGGACAAACTAATTTCCATTATTATTATTATTATTAAAAATAAATAAAAAAATAAAAATAAAAAAAAGATTATCGAGCCAAATATTTTGTGATCGACCAAGATCCTTATCGATCATTGATGCCAGTGGCGGCTGGTGCAAAAAAATTTGGGTGGGGCACAGCAGTGTGGCGGGGGGGTGTTTTTTTTCGCGTGCACGCGCATAAAACACGCACTGGCATTACAACCACTGTATAATTTCAACTTTCACCCTTAAAATGACCGTGTGGGCCATGGAGAAGTTACCCTGTCAACTACAGACACTGAGGTGGAAGAGTGACCGGTCTATGGACGTCGGTACGGTCCAATACCCAGTGTCAGACAAGGAGGAAGTCTAGTCAACAAGGCTAGTACAGGCCTCACAGCTACACTCAGGTTAATAAAGGTAGCAGATGAATATGTGTACTATGTGTCTGTGTGACATGGCTACATCAATGAGCAGAGATGAATGCTGCAGTCAGTAGTACAGTAACTATCTATTTCATAGACACATGATGGATGATGATGGAGAGTGATGGTGGTCAACACATCACAGCAGGTCAACACATTCAATGATGTATCACAACCAGACCATGTCAGAAACACAACCAGACCATGTCAGAAACACAACCAGACCATGTCAGAAACACAACAATGCATCAGCTGAGTTAAAGAAAACCAACTCTTACCTTTGATGACAGAACATGAGCCGTGTTTACCCGTACCTCCGCCTTGCCCCGCGCATATTGCTATGAATAATTCGAAGATAGGTGCTTGCACGTTAGGTGCAAGGCTGCTTGGTTAACCCATTAGCGGGAACATTATTAGTTGCACAAAATAGACTGATTTAATTGACCATGAACATCAGAGACAGACATTACGAATCTTCATTTAAAATACTCCGGAAGCCCGAAGTCCGGAAAACCGGAAGTCGGGAGTCCTCAGCATAATGCATTGTCTGCAATACAACCGGAGATTTCTTGGCCAGGGCGCACATTTGTGCCAAGAAATAGAGACAGCCAATTGGAGCGCTGCTACAGCTCACGTGTAAGCCAAAAGTATTCGTCCTGGCATAGACTTGCATTGACACGGCGCCCCGCGTTCTCTCCCTATGTATTTTAACAGTGAGTTTTACACACACACACACACACACACACACACAGATAAAAATGTTTATTGTATTGGAGGATTTTTAATGAATGCTGATAGGCGCCGCCAGAATATCAGCCGCATTTTGTGAATAAACAATGTTTATTTAAAAAAAAAACTTTTACAAATCGCAACCAGGAAGTGAAGGTGGGGGCGGCGCCCCAGCGCCCTCTATCGGCCAGCCGCCACTGATTGATGCCCACCCCTATCCACAACCCCCTTCCTCTCATGGTAAATGTCTTCCATTTCCACCCCCAGGCTTCACAGCTGGTATGAGGTTCTTGTGCTCAAATGCTGTCTTTGGTTTGTTCCAAACAAGTCTTCTGTTACTGTGCATAAATACTTCATCCAAAACACATTGTTCCAGAAGTCATGGTGTTTGAAAATGCTTGGGCGGCCTGACCTGGCCATGTTGGCAGTTGTTTTAAATGTTCTCCACTTGTAAATAATTTTCAGGACAGTGGAATGGCTGATTTCTAATTGTTTGGAGATCTTTATAAATCCCTTCCCAGACTCATACACATCTACAACCCTCTTTCTGCAGGCCTCAGAGAGCTCGATTTATCTCTCCATGGTGACACCACTCACTTCAACAATCAAGAGCAAACCAAACTAAATGTCTGAGGTTTAAATAAGACAGGCTCCTCCAAAATCCTCTCTAACAATGTTCTAATCATTTACACACAGAGTAGCAATACATGTGGGGGGGGTGTCTTGTTTTTGCTCACAAGAAAATTGCATTTCCATTAATTCCATTTTACAAATAGATTAAATATTTAAGAAAATAATAATTTCTGTTTCATTTGATTAGTTATTACCTCCATCGATCAATATTGTTCAAATGAAAATCAAATGTCCATATGTTTAAATATGTTGAAAAAGACAATGGTTTTCATGTAGTATCCTATCTTTTTCACATGACAGCTGCCACTAGAACTGGGATACTTGTCTTAATTAGTGTTCCTACTACTACTACTACTACTACTACTACTACTACTACTACTACTACTACTACTACTACTACTACTACTACTACTACTACTACTACTACGTAGGAACAGTATTGTTATTGGTGGTATACTCCTTATTATTCTTTTCCCCCGCTTTGGTCAAATAGCTCAAAAAGTCCCTGACCGAAAATGCTATAAATTTGCATGCCACAACTAGAGAGCATCAGTAACTATGGCAGAAAGAATGACCATGATTAAACCATAGGTGGCGCTATAATAACCAAAAGTAAATAATTAACTTCAGAATGCTGGCATTTCCACCCCGGATGTATGAAACTTGGTACGTATGTGTCTTTCCTCATGGGGAACATATTTGCCTCAAGAACCGATAAGGTCCGCCATGATGGATTTTTCTGAAGGTGCAAAATCTGGCCAAACTTATAAAAATTAACTTAAAATCACCTGTAAGTCTGATTGGTCCAAAATTGCATATGGACATGCATGGTGCATGTCTCTTCTTATGGTGTTAAAGGATAAGAGATCCATTCCAAGTTGACGGAGAAAAAATATGACGGTCACAGTACAATTATAATGTCATAAAATCAGGATTTATACTGTGTAGACCTGTTTACAACAATACTACCAGACTATAACTGTGGTCCTATTAACAACAATACTACCAGACTATAACTGTGGTCCTATTAACAACAATACTACCAGACTATAACTGTGGTCCTATTAACAACAATACTGCCAGACTATAACTGTGGTCCTATTAACAACAATACTGCCAGACTAAATTGTGTAAACACTTGGGCCCCCTGTGGGGAGCATGCAGCGTCTGGCCAGTAGAGGGAGCTACAGGACTGGTGGAGAGTAGATGAAGACATGATTGAAGACTGGTTGGTGTCAATCATGTCATTGTCATTTGGCATTTAACTTGTGTGTTTTTTTTCTCTTCCGACAATCGTTAGGAAGTGATGGTGAGACCAAGACATAGGCCTACACTATGGACCAGTGATTCAGTAGGAGACATAGGCCTACACTATGGACCAGTGAAGACATAGGCCTACACTATGGACCAGTGAAGACATAGGCCTACACTATGGACCAGGACAGCTTGGCCCGTGCGTCCTCTCTCTCCCTGGGTCGGCGCACGGAGACGGAGGCCCCCCTGGTGGGGCTACCGCAGCAGCAGCAGCAGAAGCCTCCGGTCTGGGCGGGTCACTCTCCTCCAGCCACAGCCAGTACACCATCCTCCTGGAGGAACCCCCACCACCACCCCACTCCTCCTCCTCCTTCTCTTCCACCCGGCCAGGCTGCTCCACACCGCCTCCTCCGCCTCCTCCTCCTCCCCTCCACCCCCACCTCCCCCATCGCCCCAGGGAAAAGCACCACCACTGCCAGGGCAGGCCTAAGCTCCGTTCCCTCAGTGTGCAGTATGGCCTGGGAGAGAGGGAGAGGCCCCAGAGCTCTGTCTGCGGTCGCTCTCGCAGCATCCAGTACTGCAGCCTGCACGAGGAGGCCTCCAAGGTAATGCATGGATGCTGGTTCAGGACCCCAGTTTAGAGGTGTGTGTGTGTGTGTGTGTGTGTGTGTGTGTGTGTGTGTGTGTGTGTGTGTATGTGTGTGTGTGTGTGTGTGTGTGTGTGTTAGGGCTGGGACGACACGTCGACATAGTCGACGTAATCGACTACGTCAATACGTCGACTTGCGTAATGTGCGTCGGTGCGTCGCAAAGTCGCAAAAAATGTCTAACTGCAATTGCGGCACTGCGCCGACGTGGTGGCGGGGGCGCTGTTTCGCAAATAAGTTAGCTTTCGTTTTTGCTAGCGAAATAGCTGATAGTATGTTGACTGCTCAAGGAGAATACATATTTGAAAGTACAGAATGCCTGAGAGCCTTATATTGCATTATATTACATTATATTTTGAATGGTCATCTGGTGCCTGAATATTGTGTTTTCCTTTACATAAATAATGACATTTCCACCATAAATTGATGCAGAAAGGGCACAAATTGGTGCATATCAATTCACCAGAATGCAAGAAATTAAGTGTTTGATGTTTAAGGACCCCCAGACAGCCCTGCTTTATGGGTCCCCCCCGATGTCAAACACCACTGGTACCACCTCCGCCTCATTTTGAGCCAGGAAAAACCCTGATGGCCATGTTGGCATTCAAGTTGGCTAAACATAGCAGTGCAGTGTTTCCTCCAGGAATTTTTACATTAGTGGCGGAGAGCCCTCGATTTTTTTCGCGTGCACGCGCGCTCAAAACAACGACCTAATTTCAACCAAAACTAGAGGGAGGATGAAAAAAATAAAATAAAATAAAATACAGAATATAAACTTGTGATACCGGTTTCCATCCATCAGCTCTGAAGGTTTACGTTACTCACGGATCCAATGTCCTTCCAAACGAGCAGTCTTGGCTCCGTCTCAAACACAACAGGAAAAGTATGTCCAACTTGGCGAAAGTTTCCGAGTATTTCCAACTTGCGCGAGTTCTTCAACTTGCGACAGTTTTTCAGCAGGGATGGTTGAGTCTGCACGGTTCTCATGCCGGTTCACATTTAGACCAATCAGGAGTAGCCCTTGTGTCACGTCGTCAACTGAATGTTTAATGTCATTAATCTGATTTTGGATCAGCGGTTAGAGAGAAATGGGTGTGGATTTAGGTGCACTTTTAGTCAACATCCATTATAGCGCTGATCTAGGATCAGATATATTTTAATCAGCTAAAATGTTCAGAGGTGGATTTTTAATTTTATTTTTTTATTTTTTTGTGGACTGAATAAATTAGTGGCGGAGGAAATTCATTCGTGGCGGCCCGCCACCAATAAATGCATATAGAGGAAACACTGGTATTGGCATCTTTGATATCTACTCCGCTAGGTGTAATTTGGAAATCTGTTCATTGTTATTACACGTTTATTATATTCAACAATGCAAGACAGATGGGTAAATGTAACTTAATAGAGGAATTGAAGGGGATTGTTGTTATCCCAACATGATAATCAGTTGACAGCCCATACCATTGTCTTCCGACGGGTTCTTCAACAGACAGTTGGGAAGCCAGAGAGATCTTGGTTGCGCTGACATGAGACAATTGTGTCCATTCGGTACTCTAAGTGACCTCTCTCATATAAGCCGGAGTGTGTTATGTTCACTCTGCATACACGTTAAATTCCACAACACTCTGGTCTCAGACAGGGTATGTCTGAGTTCAACAGCTTATCCTGTAAGTAGGGCTGGGACGATGCGTCGACGTCCACTACCCCCCACTACCTCTCTCTCTCTTGCTCTCTCTCGCTCTTTCTTTCTGTCTCTCTCACGCTCTCTTTCTCTCGTCTGTTCGTCTGTCTCTCTCTGTCCATCTGTCTCTCTGTTTGTCTGCCTCTCTGTCTGTCTTTCTCTCTCGCTCCTTCTCACTCTATCTGTGCATGTCTATGTTGTTCTTAGGTCGTTCGTCTGTTTCTCAGGGGGGTAGTTGCCAGAGAGACTTGTGTGTGTGTCCGCAGTACAACGTCCCCCTGCCCGGTCACCGCCACGATGACTCAGCAGACACTAAACCTTGTCCCTTCTTCTTCTCTCCTCTCCCCTTCCCCTTCCCCCCCCCCACCACCGCCTCTCTCCCAGGTGTGCGCCCTGACGAAAGAGGACAACCGCAAGGTGGGGGAGATCCCCGAGGACGAGCAGCTCCATGTGCTGCCCCTCTACAAGGTGTCGCTCACCGACGAGCACAGCAGCGAGGAGGGCCAGCGGCAGAAGATGAAGTCCGACACCATCCAGGTGCTGGACAACTTCCGCCGCGCCGTCCGCAAGCTCCCCGAGCCGGCCAAGTCCTGCCGACAGCGCCGCCTGGAGGCCAAGAAGGCCACCTCGGAGAAGAAGAAAGGCAAGCAGCAGGAGAAGGCGGCCGCGTCGGGAGAGACGCCGGAGAAGACCGCGGTCGTCAAAACGGAGGTCCGGCACGCTGGCTCCCCTCACCCCCAGCAAGGCAATAAAAGCAGCAGCAGCAGTGGAACACTTACCCCAGTCCAAACACCCCTATGGCCTCTCCCGCCCCCTCCCCATCACCCTCACTGAAGGTCGCCCCTTCCCCCTCTCCCTCCCCACCCCCAGGCACCCCCCTCCACTGGGACAGCCCCGCTCCCAGCCCCCAGCCCAAGGCCTGGCCCATGGGGTACGGCAACCCAGCCGGAGGAGGCTTCCCCGACAAGATGTGGCCCAAGGCGGGAGAGAGTCGAGGCTCGACCCCGCTGGGGCTCCAGGAGAACGCCTGGAAGTCGTGCGGAGGCTCCATGGCCGGAACCCCGGCCCCGGCCCCGGAGGGGCGCCTCTTCCCCGACGCCCTGCAGCCGCCGGATCCCCAGGCCTGCTGGGACCCCAACCGGACGGAGAGCGACGCCGAGAGCCAGAGGGGGGACCCGTGCGACGAGGAGTACTGGTCGGACAGCGAACACAACTTCCTGGACCCCAACATCGGCGGCTGAAAATGATGAAACACCCGATCAACTTCCGGTTCAGCGACAACAGTCCTTCTGGTTTCATCGTTCAGAACAGAAGGATGGACCCAATCACCTACTGTACTATGGTGGCCGAGGGTTTCACCACACAACTAGAACTGAAGATCTGAGGGCTGATTTATTGTCTTGGGTATTGTGATCCACCACCTCTTGAGACAGACAAGGTGCAGTGCCCAATTGCCAGTACGTTCAGCTCTCAGAAACTTGCGAAGTATGTCCACCATATCCATGTACTGCAACCAGAGGGCAGCTGTCCTGCTACAGGATTTTAAGTATTCACTTTTGCTTTTGAGTTGTTCCTTTATTCTGAGTATCACATCAGCATTGCAAGCCTTCTCTGCAGACACTGATCCCTCCATCAACTGTGCATAGAGGACAGCAACTTCATCCAGATCAGATGCATGCAGGTATCTTTCAAATCAAATCAAATCAAATTTTATTTGTATAGCGCATTTCTTACAAGATGCAACTCAATGCGCTTCACACAATGACAATGTTCAGTCAATCAGTCAATCAATCAATCAATACTGACAGAGCCGCGAGCAGGCAAAAGTAAAAAAACCTGTATACTATGTAGCCAGGAAAAATTCCCTTGCAGCCCTCTACCAATAGAGTGACTACTAGCCAGTTTGCTTACCAGTACCCAGCGGTCCCCCAGGGGAGGCCAGGACCACCGGCACAAAGCAAGCAAGCAAGGGCAAAAACCTGTACACCATGTATCCAGGAAAAATTCCTTGCATATTATCGGCGTACACACTGTCCATAAATTTTGTGTTGTATTTGCATCGTTCTGCATCCAGTATGGTCACAGGTCCTGCCAAAAGAGAAACTTAAGCACAGTTATGATGCAACAACACAATAGAGACAATAAAGATGACAGCAATACAACCTGATGGTGGTCCTGGTACACCCTTGTACCGGTTCCAGTACTGCTCTAGGTGCTATTTGGAGCTGACAGTGCCTCATCAGCACCCGGGTCCATTTTCCTGTCAACACAAATCTCAAAACACGAGTATGGTGTAATGGCCTAGTGATCCTAGTTCTATAATGTCCAATGTCTCCCTTAGTATCAAAAGGCGACATTGAATAAGTAGGTTTTGAGGTCACGCTTAAAAATGTCCTGAGTTTTAGACAACCTCAGGCCCTCAGGTAGGGTGTTCCACAATCTAGGAGCATATATGCTAAAAGCTGATCCTCCAAATCTCTTTGTCCTAGCCTCTGGCACTATTAAAAGTTCCGTGCCACTAGACCGTAGGGGTCTAGCTGGTGTGTCTTATGAGCATGTCCACCATGTAATTGGGTGCATCACAGTGAAGTGATTTATAAACTAGTAAAAGGATCTTAAAGTCTATTCTATGACTGACAGGGAGCCAGTGTAGTGATCTCAAGACAGGTGTGATGTGCGCTCTCCGTTTGGTCCTAGTAAGGACACGAGCAGCAGCATTTTGAACCATTTGTAGTCTATTTATCATTTTTTTGGGGAGACCTGTCAGGAGAGCATTACAGTAATCTAGCCTACTAGTAACAAACGCATGCATTAATTTTTCAGTGTCTGCCTGGGAGAGAAATGATTGTACCTTAGTGATGTTTCTTAGATGGTAGAAGGATGTTTTAATAGTGTTATTAATATGAGTTTCAAAATTTAGATCTGGGTCAATTATGACACCAAGATTCCTGGCCTGACACTTAGTGTTAAGAGCTAGTGTTTTCAAGTGTGCAGATAATTTCTCTCTCCCAGTTTTCTCGCCAATGATCAATACCTCTGTTTTTTCTTGATTGAGTTGGAGAAAGTTTTGTGTCATCCAAATATTAATATCGGCAATACAGTCTATCAGGTGGTCGATCATCTTGTAGTCGTTGGGAGTTACTGAGATATAAAGCTGAGTGTCGTCAGCATAGCTGTGGTAGTTAACGCTATGCTTCTTGATAAC
The DNA here is from genome assembly GCF_963989245.1 of Nansenia antarctica. NCBI lineage: Eukaryota > Metazoa > Chordata > Actinopteri > Argentiniformes > Microstomatidae > Nansenia > Nansenia antarctica. Next base: position 16,388,181 of record NC_137685.1, on the reverse strand, counting down.
AGAACTGAGGGGTAGCATGTATAGGCTAAAAAGCAACGGTCCTAAAATGGACCCCTGGGGAACTCCACAGGTTGTGCTATAATTTTTTGACTTATGGTCACCAAGGGCTACAAAGTAGTCTCGGTCAGCCAGGTAAGTCCTGAACCAGTTTAAGACCGGACCTGAGAGGCCAACCCAGTTTTCAAGTCTCTCAATAAGTATGGAGTGGTCTACCGTATCAAAGGCTGCACTTAAGTCTAAGAGTACAAGAATCGAGAGTTTTTTCGAGTCTGCATTTATCCTAAGGTCATTAGTTACCTTAAGCAAAGCGGTTTCTGTGCTGTGGTATGATCGGAAACCTGACTGAAGTGGGTCATACCTATTATTTAGGACTAAGAATTCATGAAGCTGTCTATACGCTGCCTTTTCTAAAATTTTGCTTAGAAAAGTGAGATTGGATATTGGTCTACAGTTTTTTGGATCAGAAGGATCTAGGTTACTTTTCTTCAGGGTGGGTCTAACCAGGGCAGTTTTAAGCGCCGCTGGAAATATCCCTTTAAGTAGGGAGTGATTTACAATGCCTAGTATGTCATCAGACACAGATTCAAAAATGTCCTTAAAAAAGGTGGTAGGAATAGGGTCAAGAGGACACGTAGACGGTTTAAGCTGTGACACAATTTTACCTAATGTTTCCGTACTAATCATGGTGAACATGCTCATAGTCATGTTCTGTGGTGGCGGATCTGTGGTGCTACACAAACCTAGTCTTTCCTGAGTAATACACATTCTAATATTTGTTATCTTATCCCTGAAGTGGGCTGCAAATTCCTCGCATTTGGTGACAGAGGCTGCGCCGTCTAGAGTCCTAGGAGCAGGGTTTACAAGGCAATCAATTGTCGAGAACAAGACCCTGGGGTTATTCTTGTTTGTAGATATTATCTTTGAGAAGTGATTTTTTTCTAGCATTTCGCATTGCCAAGTTAAAGGCAGATAGATGTTCTTTAAAAATATTCTGATCAATCTGTAGTTTGCTCTTTCTCCATCTGCGCTCAGCTTTCCTACATGTTCTCTTTAGGAGATTTATTTCACTGTTTCGCCATGGTGCTCTCCTCTTGGCTCCAACCTTTTTTAGTTTGGTAGGTGCCAGGGAGTCTAGGGCCATTTTACTTTATTGTTAAAGGTAATCTTTGACCCTCTTATGGAAGCTTGGGCTAGTAATACAAAAAATACTTAAAAAGTGTAAAAGGTAAATCTTTTTTTTTTTTTAATGGGTTAGGTTTAGATGGTCTGATATATATTTTTAGGAATACCTGGAATATGAAATGATAACCTTTCATTACGAATATATTGCAAGAAAACGAACCCACTGGTTCCTCTTGACCCACTTACCTGTATGCATCTATGGGTTAAGAATGTCCTTTTACACACATATAGTACTGCATCCAACTCCATGTCTCATGTAAAACAGTTTCTGGGTGATTGTGGACAGTATTGAACACTTTGTGTGGACATCAGACAAGAAGGCATAGAAGGCATAAAAACATTATTTAACATGGGCGTCAAGGGGAAATTGTGGCATCACCAGTTTCAGTATTTTTCAATACTTTCCACCACTTGGATTTCTTAAGACTTTTGATATGTTATGAAGGACATATCCATGAGACTAGGACAGTTGAAAGAGTTTCTGTTGCAATTTGTCTGAGGTCATATTGTATAATGCCTGTACTATCAACCCACTTCTGTTCTCTCTCCATCTGTCCTCTTTTCACTCTGTGTCTTGTCTTGCTGTCTGTGTTTTGTCTGTTTCTGACTGTGACATGGCTGTTACTGTCTTCATTGTCTGCGTGTTTGTACTGTCCGTGTCTCTCTCCATGATCTACTCTTCTGTTTGCATGGCTCCCTTGTAAAAGAGACCTTGGTCACAGCTCCCCAGGCTAGACAGTAAAAAAAAGTACATACATACATGAAAGCGCACACACACACACACACACACACACACACACATAGACACACACAGACACACGCGCACATGCACACACAGACACACGCACACACACCAGACACGATATCCAAACCCAGAAGCAAAGGGGAAAACAAAAGTAGTGAATCAAATCAAATCAAATCAAATTTTATTTGTATAGCGCATTTCTTACAAGATGCAACTCAATGCACTTCACACAATGAAAATGTTCAGTCAATCAGTCAATCAATCAATCAATACTGACAGAGCCGCGAGCAGGCAAAAGTAAAAAACCTGTATACTATGTAGCCAGGAAAAATTCCCTTGCAGCCCTCTACCAATAGAGCGACTACTAGCCAGTTTGCTTACCAGTACCCAGCGGTCCCCCAGGGGAGGCCAGGACCACCGGCACAAAGCAAGCAAGCAAGGGCAAAAACCTGTACACCATGTATCCAGGAAAAATTCCTTGCATATTATCGGCGTACACACTGTCCATAAATGTTGTGTTGTATTTGCATCGTTCTGCATCCAGTATGGTCACAGGTCCTGCCAAGAGAGAAACTTAAGCACAGTTATGATGCAACAACACAATAGAGACAATAAAGATGACAGCAATACAACCTGATGGTGGTCCTGGTACACCCTTGTACCGGTTCCAGTACTGCTCTAGGTGATATTTGGAGCTGACAGTGCCTCATCAGCACCCGGGTCCATTTTCCTGTCAATACAAATCTCAAAAACACGAGTATGGTGTAATGGCCTAGTGATCCTAGTTCTATAATGTCCAATGTCTCCCTTAGTATCAAAAGGCGACATTGAATAAGTAGGTTTTGAGGTCACGCTTAAAAATGTCCTGAGTTTTAGACAACCTCAGGCCCTCAGGTAGGGTGTTCCACAATCTAGGAGCATATATGCTAAAAGCTGATCCTCCAAATCTCTTTGTCCTGGCCTCTGGCACTATTAAAAGTTCCGTGCCACTAGACCGTAGGGGTCTAGCTGGTGTGTATCTTATGAGCATGTCCACCATGTAATTGGGTGCATCACAGTGAAGTGATTTATAAACTAGTAAAAGGATCTTAAAGTCTATTCTATGACTGACAGGGAGCCAGTGTAGTGATCTCAAGACAGGTGTGATGTGCGCTCTCCGTTTGGTCCTAGTAAGGACACGAGCAGCAGCATTTTGAACCATTTGTAGTCTATTTATCATTTTTTTGGGGAGACCTGTCAGGAGAGCATTACAGTAATCTAGCCTACTAGTAACAAACGCATGCATTAATTTTTCAGTGTCTGCCTGGGAGAGAAATGATTGTACCTTAGTGATGTTTCTTAGATGGTAGAAGGATGTTTTAATAGTGTTATTAATATGAGTTTCAAAATTTAGATCTGGGTCAATTATGACACCAAGATTCCTGGCCTGACACTTAGTGTTAAGAGCTAGTGTTTTCAAGTGTGCAGATAATTTCTCTCTCCCAGTTTTCTCGCCAATGATCAATACCTCTGTTTTTTCTTGATTGAGTTGGAGAAAGTTTTGTGTCATCCAAATATTAATATCGGCAATACAGTCTATCAGGTGGTCGATCATCTTGTAGTCGTTGGGAGTTACTGAGATATAAAGCTGAGTGTCGTCAGCATAGCTGTGGTAGTTAACGCTATGCTTCTTGATAACAGAACTGAGGGGTAGCATGTATAGGCTAAAAAGCAACGGTCCTAAAATGGACCCCTGGGGAACTCCACAGGTTGTGCTATAATTTTTTGACTTATGGTCACCAAGGGCTACAAAGTAATCACGGTCAGCCAGGTAAGTCCTGAACCAGTTTAAGACCGGACCTGAGAGGCCAACCCAGTTTTGAAGTCTCTCAATAAGTATGGAGTGGTCTACCGTATCAAAGGCTGCACTTAAGTCTAAGAGTACAAGAATCGAGAGTTTTTTCGAGTCTGCATTTATCCTAAGGTCATTTGTTACCTTAAGCAAAGCGGTTTCTGTGCTGTGGTTTGATCGGAAACCTGACTGAAGTGGGTCATACCTATTATTTAGGACTAAGAATTCATGAAGCTGTCTATACGCTGCCTTTTCTAAAATTTTGCTTAGAAAAGTGAGATTGGATATTGGTCTACAGTTTTTTGGATCAGAAGGATCTAGGTTACTTTTCTTCAGGGTGGGTCTAACCAGGGCAGTTTTTAGCGTCGCTGGAAATATCCCTTTAAGTAGGGAGTGATTTACAATGCCTAGTATGTCATCAGACACAGATTCAAAAATGTCCTTAAAAAAGGTGGTAGGAATAGGGTCAAGAGGACACGTAGACGGTTTAAGCTGTGACACAATTTTACCTAGTGTTTCCGTACTAATCATGGTGAACATGCTCATAGTCATGTTCTGTGGTGGCGGATCTGTGGTGCTACACAAACCTAGTCTTTCCTGAGTAATACACATTCTAATATTTGTTATCTTATCCCTGAAGTGGGCTGCAAATTCCTCGCATTTGGTGACAGAGGCTGCGCCGTCTAGAGTCCTAGGAGCAGGGTTTACAAGGCAATTAATTGTCGAGAACAAGACCCTGGGGTTATTCTTGTTTGTAGATATTATCTTTGAGAAGTGATTTTTCCTAGCATTTCGCATTGCCAAGTTAAAGGCAGATAGATGTTTTTTAAAAATATTCTGATCAATCTGTAGTTTGCTCTTTCTCCATCTGCGCTCAGCTTTTCTACATGTTCTCTTTAAGAGATTTATTTCACTGTTTCGCCATGGTGCTCTCCTCTTGGCTCCAACCTTTTTTAGTTTGGTAGGTGCCAGGGAGTCTAGGGCCATTTTTACTTTATTGTTAAAGGTAAATACTAAGTCGTTTTCACACAACGTGGGAGTTGTGTGATTACTGTTCATTAAAGCGAAGAAGATATATAAGTCAGATATATAAGTCAGAAAATATGCAACCGTGGCCTGTGGTGGTCCAGTGGTCTGGCACCGCTGTCTACAGTGCACACATGTGCCCATGTTGGCATGGGTTCGAGTCTGGCCCATGCCCTGCTGACATGTCTCTCTCCTTACTTTCCTGTCTGTCTTTACTATATCTGTCCAATAAAATGAAATGTGAGTGGGACAACCCAACTCAGAAAAAATTACTTAAAATGTTATTTATTTCTTAAAATATGCAACCGTCTTGAACCGACCTGAAAATGTGTGCGTAAAATGACACCAGGACACCGGACGCCCCGCTACAGGTTAACTCTGGCACATCTGAGCTCTTATCCAAGAGATCAGAGATTAGAAAGACTTCACACACAAACACAGGAGGCTAATTCCCCATGTCAGACAAGTGTGTGTGTGTGTGTGTGTGTGTGTGTGTGTGTGTGTATTGAGCGCCCCAGTCCTACTCGCTGCGATAGTGGACATAAAGTTTAGAACCTATAGACACACTTCGTTGCATAAATGCATTTCATGAAGTCCAGAGAAGCTTTGCAGAAGCTTTATTTTGATCCATGCCATGATGGTAATTGTGTAGCATATATCTGATAGCATATATCCGATGAGGTTCCGTGGAAAGCTCTTGGAATACCTCTCAGGCTCACTATCAGGTAAATATATCTATCAGGATGTCAGCATCCTATTTCACCTGTGTACACACACCGACTCCAAAAGAGCTTGTCATATAGCCAAGTTAGGTGTCTTTAGTGCGATAGGTGTATTTGGGGCAAACAATAAGTCAATAGGAGAGAATCTAAATTTATATAATTTTATTGTGTATTCTGTGTATTGTCTGTATGTGTGACTGTGTGTGTGTGTGTGTGTGTGTGTTTGGCCATGAGAGTCCAATCCAACCCCTCACACACTTCTCAGTGTCTGGGCCTTAGGGATGCAGAATGGCGTGGCGTGGGCGCTGGCCGTCCTCTGTATGCACTGGCTGGTGGTGAGGGCCTTGCTCTCTCCCTGCCATTGTCCAGAGCCACTAACAGCGGCTTGGTGGCCACGATGCGGCCATTCATGCCAGCCATGGCCTTGGTGGCCGCCTCAGGGAAGGAGAAGCACACAAAGCCATAGCCCTGGCTGCGTCCACCCTCCGTCGCCACCTTTGCACTGGTGATTGTTCCGAAGGGGGCGAACACCTTGCGCAGGGCCTCGTCATCCATGCTGTCGTCCAGGTTCTTCACATACAGATTTACACCCTGGTAGAGAGAGACCCTGTTTAGTGAGATGATTTTTCAACCCCTCAAATACATAGACAATAATTACAAAGTACATCAACTTCTATGTTAGTATTAATAAATTCACAAACCTTGTCTCTGGTCGTGCGGTCCAGCTTCTGGGCTGGAGGCCTGTATCGCCCTGCGCTGGCTGGTGGTGAGGGCCTTGCTCTCTCCCTGCCATTGTCCAGAGCCACTAACAGCGGCTTGGTGGCCACGATGCGGCCGTTCATGCCAGCCATGGCCTTGGTGGCCGCCTCATGGGAGGAGAAGCACACAAAGCCATAGCCCTGGCTGCGTCCACCCTCCGTCGCCACCTTTGCACTGGTGATTGTTCCGAAGGGGGCGAACACCTTGCGCAGGGCCTCGTCATCCATGCTGTCGTCCAGGTTCTTCACATACAGATTTACACCCTGGTAGAGAGAGACCCTGTTTAGTGAGATGATTTTTCAACCCCTCAAATACATAGACAATAATTACAAAGTACATCAACTTCTATGTTAGTATTAATAAATTCACAAACCTTGTCTCTGGTCGTGCGGTCCAGCTTCTGGGCTGGAGGCCTGTATCGCCCTGCGCTGGCTGGTGGTGAGGGCCTTGCTCTCTCCCTGCCATTGTCCAGAGCCACTAACAGCGGCTTGGTGGCCACGATGCGGCCGTTCATGCCAGCCATGGCCTTGGTGGCCGCCTCATGGGAGGAGAAGCACACAAAGCCATAGCCCTGGCTGCGTCCACCCTCCGTCGCCACCTTTGCACTGGTGATTGTTCCGAAGGGGGCGAACACCTTGCGCAGGGCCTCGTCATCCATGCTGTCGTCCAGGTTCTTCACATACAGATTTACACCCTGGTAGAGAGAGACCCTGTTTAGTGAGATGATTTTTCAACCCCTCAAATACATAATTACAAAGTACATCAACTTCTATGTTAGTATTAATAAATAAGAGATTTTGGAGAGTTGGGAGATCGAGGCTCATTCACTTTAGAGCAGTGGTTCTCAAACCTCTCCTCGGGGACCCCCAGCCTCTCCACATATTTGATCTGTTCCAACTAATCAAGTTGAATCAGGTGTGCTGGTGGTGGAACAGATCAAATATTATGTGGAGGGCCTGGGGGTCCCGGAAGAGAGGTTTGAGAACCACTGCTTTAGAGAAAGGCACTGTCGAGAACCGCAGTTACCTCTGCTTACCTCTTACCTCTGCTTGACGCAGTTACCTCTGCTTACCTCTTACCTCTGCTTGACGCAGTTACCTCTGACTGCGTCAAGCAGCAAAGCCTTCATTGTGGGGGCCAGTTATTTTTCATTACCAATCATTAATGTTTTCTTGACGTGTAGCTGAAACAGGCTCTATATGACTTGTAAACTGTGGTAGGATACAAATCATGATGGTATTTGAGAGATTAATTGCGCATATCTTAAGTTGATGAGTGAGTGTTGCTTAACAGTTCTTTTCCTCACTCAAAAACTTTTCGTTTCAACTGTTTTGGCATGGTCAGTATTTTTTTAAAATTATTATTCCAATTACCTTTGAGGTACAACTAGCACTGTTTTTAGTATGACTAAGAGGATAGTGATGACCACAGCAGTGGTTTTTATACTTTTTGTTGTTAAATAAGATTTGGTTCTGGTCATCACCTAATCAGTACCTCACTAAGTAGAATAAGGTGTGTCTGTGTTGGAATTCAACAGACACGGGAATGGAATGGCTGCCAGAAATGTAGAGATGCTGATTTCATTTTTCTCTTATTTTTTTTTCAGGGATGGATATACTATACACCAGGGGTGCCCAAGATCTACTTTTCAAGTAGCCAGTCTGCCAAGATCTACCAGTCTAGATTCAACATCGCAAACGTACACACACATACTACAAACACACACACACACACACACACACACACACGCACACACACACACACACACACACAGTTCCCAGCCTGCATAGTAAACTCACAATAAACTTTCTCTCTCTCTGTCACACAGCCACACAGGAGAAGACCATCACAAACCCTCCCTCTTTGCTATTCTCACTCACACACACCAGGGGCGGAGCTATGTCCAGGGGCGGGGCCAGGGCCAGAGAGGGCCTAAATATGTATACATTATATTATTATTAATGTCATTATATATGGTGGTCTATAATTGATAGGGTGGAGATGACTGTGAATGTAGTAGAATAGGATTTCTTTTTCACTTTTGCCAACCAACCCCATTGAAATTCCATTGTTTTCATTGCAATAGGAAAAGTAAATCAAGCATACTTTTGTGTTTCATGGGAACACAGGTCTGCTGTGAAATCGACTGGATATTATACTCACCATTTGGACGTTCCTTTTTGAAAGTCCAACTGGGGGCTGACGTTTTTTTTTTTTTTTGCACGAGCAAAACCTAATCAAGCCCTAAGTGGGTTCTCTGGGGTGACCTTTGACCCTTGCCCTTGAACAATGACTCCTCCCAATCATATTCAGTTGTAATCTTCTGTCTTGTACTGTATTTGTTTATTAATGATGGTTTTCTTGGCTCTCTAATGGACATGTGGATTAGTACCAACAGTTGCTTGTAGCCTACCACCCCACAAAAAGTTCCCCCTGGGAAAAATAAACTTCTATCTATCTCCCTTACCCAACCCTTACCCAACGGGTGACGTCAGAGTTGGGCCGTCCCAAGGATCGCATTTAGCATTTATCAATCCAACAGACTGACAAGCTAGGATAGTAAAACATGTCTTACCCTTATGGCCAGAGGCCCACAGTACAGACGACCTGACCTCCATGGCCTCCATGGCAACAATAGCACAGAATGCATGGACATAAAGACACAATGATGATGTCTTGTCTGTCTCTCTACTAGGGGCGTAACGGATCACCTAACTCACGGATCGGATCGTGTCACGGATCGGATCATTTTTCGGATCAACACAAAACATAAAAATAAAAAATAAAAAAAACTTTTTCCTCGAATTCTGTAAAAACACCACTTTCACTGTGTAAAACCCAACAACATTCAAGATGTCAAAACTGGAATATATATATGTGTGTATGTGTGTATATATATATACATACATAACATATTCTACACTCAAACATTAGGCTACATATTAAACAGAAACACACATTCAACTTAAATGATGCAGTAGCCAGTAGGAGAGAGGGAGGAGGCACCTGGTTGCAGCAGTGAATCACTGGGCTCTTTAAAGCAGACAAATAAACATGTTTTATGCCACTTTTAACTAAATAATAAAGTGAAACCTTACTTTAAACATGGTATGAAAAAATTGGCTACATTATCAGAAGTTGTCAAGCTGCCTTTTTCGTGCCTCCCGTCAACACACCAGGGTGATGTCGCGGCAAATGTGTGGCCATGCTCGTACGACTTTCTCGTTGCACAACGCTTAAACACCGTAACTTTTTTATCGACCACACTTCCAATGACACTGTCCGTCATTGTTATACTTGACAGAGAAGCCGAAGTGCTCCCATACATGGGATTTAAATGACGAGGGAGGCATTTCGAGTTCTTCTCTGTCGCCAACATTAGCAGCACTCGCCATGATACACTTGGGCTGCGTTCGTAAATTTGCTCTGAGAGCGCCGGAGAGCACACTGGGTCCGACGTCATAAATGGACCAAGTAATTTGATTGGACAAGAGGCGTTCCATGAATGCTGATCAGATTCCAGAGCAAATTTACGAACGCAGCCTTGTTGTTCTGGAGTTTTTTTTCCCCATTATCAACCTATCATTGCGCTTTAGAGTAAAACAAAGCACGCAACTGTCGCGTCTATCTTTTCATGGCAACTCTACATTGTGATTTACAAGGGATATTAACTAATATTAAGTAATATTATTACTTGGTTACATTTTGCAATTGATCCGCGGTACACATGCGTGCCGAACCGTGGGGGGCGATCCGTTACACCCCTAATCTCCCTTGATTGTATTGATCTATCAGGAAACCCCAAGCTAAGTGACTTGCCACTCTACACTCCTCCTACTTTTACAACCCACAATGCTCCCCTTAGGGTATTCCAGCATTGGAATTCCTGTCTCACCTGACTTTGCATCTCCTGTTTGGCACTGCGGAACTCCTCCAGCAGAGATTGGGCCTCGCTCTTCTCCTGCTGCAGACGGCATTTCTCTTGTGTCAGCTGTTCCAGGGCCTCTGAAGTCTTCCCTGAGGTCTCGGCTGCCTTTGTATGGAAAGATGGACATTGTCAACCAGACAAATATAATGCCAGGAGAACTCACTAGTGTGTGGGTTGGTTGAGGTGAGTGGCAAACTCAGATATCATGAGATTTGCAAATCCTCTGGTTAAGCGTTGTTTTGTACAGCCCAAATTACCTTTAACTAGTTAGTGAGACAATTATTCAAAATGTGTAATACCATGCATAATTAAATTGCATGCTTTGCATGTCAGTCATCCCATTCCAAATTAGATTTTGAGGCTTTAGTGGGTTTACAATGATCTTGTGTGATTTAGTCGTAATTTTCAGGAATCATAGCAATGCCAAGATCTACAGCTACGCAACAGGCAAATGGCTTTGTCTACAGCATTAATGAGAGGGACCTCATGAAAGGTTAACTTAAAAGTGAAAAGTGAGTTGAGAAAATATATTTATTACATCCTGTGGTCTGAGAACGGATACTTTCAATAATTACCTTACTTTCAATCTGTTGTGTCAATGGAAATATCCATCAGTGATTTACAGCTGTACTGTATAACAATGTTTATTTATTTTGGTCCCACAAAAGCGGTTTTTAAAATGTGTCCTACCCAATACTCAGTATGTATACAAACATGTTGTGGCCAGGGGATGTTCTAGGGGAGTGGGCTCACTGATTTTCGCCTTTCTGTTTCTGATGGCTGCGTCTTTGAATCATGTGTGCATGTAGAAACACAACTAATGTCCGACAGTGCAAATCCGTTAGTAGGTTAAGCCTACTCCTGGACTAGAACGCATTAGGAAATTAACTATTGAACATGGCGTTTAGTCCAGAACAGAAGACCCCAACTTTTCAAATCACGTTCTTAGTCCACAGGATTCCAGGTTTTTAATAGCACTTATTTGTAAGGGACTAAAAGCAAGATAAAGAAGTTAGTATGTGAAGATGTAAAATAAAAATAAATAAAAATGTAAGCACAACAGGAAAGGAGACCAAATCAGCATGCAAGCATTAAGGGTGCAGCACAACCTCAGCCATTCAAATATGATTATTAGTTTCAGGACATGTTAGTGTGGAATACCTCAAGCTGCTTGGAAAGAGCATTTTTGAGTTGGTCCTCAAGCTGGGTGACTTGCTGAGTGGCTTTGTCTCTCTCGTTCTGCAAGGCTTCCTTATGAACACTCAGGGATAACACCTTGGTGTCCAATTCTTCTCTTGCCTTAGCAGACACTGATGCCTCCTCCGTGGCAGCATTGAAATGTCCCTCTATCAGTGCCCTTTCAGCATGTAGGGCCTGGGCATCTGCTTCAAGCCTTTTCTGGATAGCTCGCAGCTTCTCTACCTCACTAAGGAGCCTTGAGCATTCCCCATCACCGCTCTCTTGGCTGCTGCGGAGAGAGGAAATGTCCTGCTCCAGCCTTGACTGTACAGCTAGGAGGTCCATTTTCTCCTTAGCCAGGGAGGAGGCCTCTTTGCCAAGCTCTTCCAGCTTGGTAGACAGACACTCTTTTTCTCCAGCCAAGTCCCCCTTTGCCTGGTCTCTCTGCTTCAGTTCAGACTTCAAGGCCTTAACCTCTGCATTCAAGGCTTTTATTTCCTGTGCAGCATTGTTAAGGCTGGAAGACATCTCATCCATGGCCTTGTCTCCAGTGAGAGATTGTTGAGTAATGTCCTGTACTTTGGCTTGCAGTTGGACTTTCTCGTCAAGCAGACCCTGTTTCTCAGCTATCAATCCAGTGTGAGTGGCCTTAAATTGTTCTACCTCTTTAAGCAAGCGATGTTGTTCAGAGGCCACTGTATCTCTTTCAATGCAAACAGAGGCAACCTCTGCCTTCAGATTGGATTCAGACTCCAGGAGAGTAGTCCTTTCATGTGTCACAGTTGACAGTTTTGTCTGTAAGTCCTGTACTTCTTTAGAGAGGGCATCCTTAGCAGAGGTCAGTGTATTTTGCTCATTGGCTTTAGCCTGCAGCTGAGATTCAAGAAGCTTCTTTGCCTGTGCAGATGATTCTGCCTGGCCTTTGAGCTCCTTAACCTGCAGAAGTAGATAATCTTTGCCCTTCTGCAGGAGCTGTAGGCTCTTGTGAAGCTCTGCCTGCTGGGACAGCAGGAGCTCCCTCTCTTTTGTTAGGTTATTCCTCTGTTGAACAAGCTCCAAACTTACAGATTCAGCTTCAACTTTTAGTTTGCTGTGCTCCTCTGCAAGATCAGTTTTGTCTTTTTCAAGCTTCTCCCTCTTAGTCTCCTGCTGCTGAATCTCTTGCTGGTACTTCAGGAGGACCTCATTCTTCTCTGTATTGACCTTTTGAAGCTCTTCAATTTGGGCTTGGTGCTCAGCTTCAGCATTCTTCAGGCTTGTGTTTTTGACCTGTGCCTCCTGAACAACAGCTCTCAGATTCTCCACCTCTTTGGACAGTGAAGCCTTCTCTCTATCTAACTGCTGGTTTGTGGTCAAAAGATTATCTTGATCTTCTGTGAGCTTGTCCCTAAATGTTAAGAGTTCTTCTGTCTTGAATGAGAGCTCCTTGTGACAAGCCTCAGAGGCAGAGAGATTGGCCTGTACATCTGAGAGCTGCTTCTCAAGATTCTCCTTCTGAGCCTTGAACGTAGCACTTTCCTTAGATATACAATCCAGAGCTGTGATTTGCTTCTGCAGGTCTGCAGACAAACGCTCAACGTCCTGCGTGGAGGAGTCAAGTTCAGCAGAAAGAGACTGAGGGAAAAAAGTTGAAAGAAAAAGGGGAAAGGTGAAGTGAACACAACCAAAAATGAAGTAAAGCAAATGAACAAAAGTAATAAAATGCAACTGGAAGGGTTAAGCTGGTGCAAGCATAAACATTATGGGGAAAAAGATACCACAGCAGACACCACCCTGAACTTACAACAAATACATTGAAAACAGGGGTACAGCAATCAAACATTTTCAATTGAGAGTATGGGTTTGTGTGTGAATTATAATTGTGATGGCAACTCTTTTTAGGTCTATGTTAGTGATTTCTCAAGGACCAAAGTGTCTACTTTTCCATTACTTACATTTTGCATGTAAAACAGGATAAACACTGACTAAACCAGGAGAGCAGTTCATGGGTTGAAATATCAATTAGCCTTTTCATATGGCATAATGCATACTGCATCCAAAACACTATGCTAAATGATCAGAGCAGTTCCATTCAATCAATCAAGATTCTTAAGAAGTTGAGGTACAATTACAAAACAAACTCACAAGTCACACATACGTTTATCAAACTCCATCTATAAGAGCAAGGTGGTAAACTAAAACCACCACCAAGCATCAGTTTATAGTACCCCTGCTTTCAAAGTAGCCCATAAAAAAAAAACATAGCCACACAGAAAATGCTGAAATGAAGATGAATATTTGGACCATAATTTGCTGGTTGTTAATTGTAACATAAACATGAACATTTATGATTACTTCTAGGGCATTTGAAGGGACGAGCTGGGTTCCAACATTCATAAACATTTTCTCACACCCATCCTGACCAAAGGCAAATTTTCTTACACACATCCAAAATATGTAGTAGAAGGAAGCAGGGTGAGCAACCTTAATAAAATATGTGCAATGACATTTGTAGTATAAAGTGTATATACAGTGCCTATAGAAAGGCTACACCCTCTTTCAACATTTTCATCTTTTGTTGCCCCAGAGGCTGGAATCGAAATACATTAAATTAGGATTTCTTTCACACTGATCTACACAGCCTACTGGACACTTACAAAGTGAAGTAAAGACCTGTTTGCAAAGGTCTACACCCCCCTTGCTGTGGCGCTCCTAAAATTAGCTAAAATGCAAACATTTATTCAACAATTTATTCAGATGAATTGAGTCCATCTGAGTGCAAGGATAATAGTTCATGTGATATCGGAATGAATATCATTGTCCTTGTAGGGTCCCCGATTTTAATAGAAAACAATTACACACTGTGTAGATTAGGATGTCACTACCAACTCAGCAAATTTCTCAACTTTCTCTTGACCCCTGATCAAGTGACAAGCACACCCATAACATGCTGCAGCTACCACTATTCTTCACATGGGACAAGGTGCACCAGTGTGCTGGGTTTGCAATAAACGTAATGCTTTGTAGTAAAGCCAAAGAAACACATTTCTAGCATCACTTGAATTCATTGTTGCAAACACAATTATTGATTTGCATTTGAGCCACAGCGAGGGGGGTCTTTTACAAACAGGTATTTATTTTATTTTATTTTATAAATTACTACTACAAATATTTAGAATTTGTATTTCTGTATTGCTGTCTAGATCAGTGAAACAAAGACAATAAAATCAGATTCCAGGCTCTGAGGCAACAAAATGTGAACATCCTGTATGTCTATAGCCACTACATGTGGGAATCACAGTTTGCATTACAACAATCAAACATTACTTAACAGCTCAAAACATGGCCATTGCAGTGTTTCCTCGAGGATTTTTCATATTAGTGGCGGAGCGCTCATTTTTCGCGCGCGGTGCGCACTGGCGCTCAAAACAAAGACGTAATTTCACCAAAAACTAGAGGGTGGCAACAATTATAATTTCTTAAATAGCGGTTAAGTCATTAAAGCCGAGCAGGTGATTTTATATAGAAGGTGATACCAATATACCAAATACCAATATATCCTACAGCTGCAGCGGAACATGCGGAAGGCGCATTACACACACACACACACACACACACACACACACACAGAGAAAGATCAATACGAAGTAGGCCTACATGAGAGTACACGCACAAAACCGGCTAACGTTACTCATTAACTGTTTACACAAGTAAAATCACAGTGTGACAGTCAGATGGAGCATTCGGTAAACAACAACAGCAAGGTAATGCTATCAGTTGAGTTAAAGAAAACCAACTCTTACCTTTGAGGACACCAACATGAGCCCTGCTTACCCGTACCTCCGCCGTTCTGTTCGTGGTGATTTTAGAGTCAATAGATTATTTTTGCCCCGCGCATATTGCTATGAATAGTTCGAAGCTAGGTGCTTGCATGTTAGGTGCGAGAATGCTCGGTTAACCCATTAGCGGGAACATTATTTGTTTCACAAAATAGGCTGATTTAGTTGACCATGAACATCAGAGACATACATTACGAATGTTCATTTAAAATACTCTATACTGAGCACTGGTATAAGAACATGAACCAGAGAACAGCAGTAAATGCAATAACCCACAGTCGTCGCTGATGATGTTGCATTTTCGATTAGGATACGGGATTAAAGGCACCGGCGACGGGCTAAAAGAGAAATCCAAATGTCCCGCTAAATTCGGACCAATCACAAAACTGTTTTGAAAGCGCATCGACTCGCGCCGCGCGCCTGTTGAGAGCGATTCAGTCTCGATTGCAGTGCGAACACAAACGACGAGGTTAATTGCAACATTGTAACATATTGTAACTAACTACGCCCTAAATCGTAACGAAATGTAGGTCTGGAAGCGGCCTAAATCTAGCTTCAATCTGCTTTTTTTCTGTTCTCCGGTCATAATAACTCGCTGCCTTTCTGCGCAGCCTGAATCAAAGTGGACTGTCTGAATCAATTAGTGGCGGAGGAAATTCATTCGTGGCGGCCCGCCACGAATAAATGCATATAGAGGAAATACTGCATTGGTGGATATTTGGTACTAAAAGGCAGCACCTCCACAGAATCTGTGATTCTAATACACTGGAGACAAACAATATGATGCTATGATAAGTTGGTGCTTACCTGGGCCTTCTCCTTATAAGATTGCAAGTCAGATACCAGCCTCTCCAGCTCCTGGGTTTTCTCCCTGGAGATGCTCAGTTCCTGCCTCGCCTTGTTAGCCTGACCCTGAAGCTCCTGTGCATGGCGCTCTGAGGCCTCAGACAGGCCCTTCTCCTGAGAGGCCTCAAGCTCCTTGGCCTGGGTCTCACACTGCTGCACATGCTTTTCCTATACAATGCATAAGAAGAGAGACATTTTAACTAATTACATCACCAATTGTTAGGAAAGGGACAGGGAGGGAGAGAATGATCAGGAAAAGGTCTGGTCAAGTCCCTATAATTTATGTGTTATAGGTTAATATGTGGCAGCACTCAAGAAAAGGCATTTCTAATAACATTCAAAGCCATTTCGGTAGTCTTCACCAACCTCTTATTGTCCCTGACTTTCAATGTTTTATCCAGATCATCACTCACCAGGTCAACAATTTTCTTCTGCAGGCTGTTTAGCTGACCCTGATGTTTGTCTGTGATCTCCTTCAGCTCCTGGTCCTTCCGGCCCAGTTCCTGCTGTTGTTGCTCTTCAGAACGTGCCATCCGTTCCTTCTCCTCTGCCAGTTGGGTCTGTAACTCCTCTAACTGCCTAGGAAAAGGAGGGGGAGAGGGGGATAACTAAACTACTACTACAAACTAGAGGCTCATTCTATGGGACAGTTTTAAATAATGATAGACTGAATATTGATCATATCGATGGCCGAAACGCAAAACCTCCTATCTGCAAAATGTTCTGATTTGCGGTTTTCACTTTAAATTAAAGTAAAGGCCGATTTAAAGTTCTGCGTCGAATTTACGTGCGTAGCTTACGTAATCTACGTAAGGGGTCTCGCACTTTACACTTCTGCGTAGGCCGCGCTGCAATTACACCATCACATCGCTAGGTGGCAGTGTGTTTTCTATGCCCCTGTGCTGTGCCTCTTCCGGTTAGGAACTCAACGGAGCTCAAAGCTCAAAGCGGCATAATAGCGATCTTTTTGTTGTTATGCTTGTTGTAAATAAAAGTTCTATGATCCATTGAAATGACACTAAACTAAGATAATACGATGGTTATCATAATTTTTCTAATCTTTATTAATGAGTAATTACAGAAAAAGTAAATGACATTTCTGTCATGGCTTCCGCATTTTGGCCGACGAGAGAGTCGGAATCATGTGCTACCAAGCGGACCAATCACAGAGCTTATGGTTGCGTAGAAACTGACGCGTTCTTAAATTTTTGGAGATGTGCGCGTCAAGCCTCTCCGTAGGCAAGGCGGGCCCACGCGGGCCGACGCAAGGCTACGGCGTCGATTTTACGCAGAAGTTTAAATCGGCCTTCAGGCTGCACATGATAAGTCTGTCTGTGAAAAAGTGAATTTTGCAGATAGGAGGTCTGAAGTGTTGAAAAACCCACTCAATATAACAAATAACAGTTTTAGAATCACTAAATACTTATAATTTGTGAATTGGATTCACTGTATCGCCAGCCGTCCTGTTCCTAGGCTACTGGGTTAGAGATACATGGCTTTTAAACAAACATGTTTTAAAATGTTCATGTTCAAAAGCAAGGACTGTGTGATCATCTAATTATGTGTAGTTATGTTGATGTTCTATCAGCGTGTTCTGATGTGCTAAACATGCAGTTACATGTCAGTATAGCGATGTTTTCTTTTTAGCTGCTAGGTAGCTCAACGAGATGATACCAACATTCAAATAAGCAAATCTTCTTCAACTATTTTTCAATGTATGACACATCCTTTGAAAGCTTACAATCTGCACTTTCATAATCTCTGAACTGAAAAATTACCTTGCCCTACTTGGGGACTTTTTCACCAGACCATGTCACATATGGAGACAAAATTAACCTCAGTAATACCTGATAAACCAAGATAGAAATATGGTGAGACCTACTTTAATATAGCAACTATCACATGCTTTATGAGCAACATCTTACTATTTGAGATGAGCATTAAAACTACAGTACAAGTACAAGATGAGTAATTTGTGAATATTTTGTATTCTGTTCAGCAAGCAATGTAAAGACACTTCAACATCACCCAAGATTATACAACTGTAATTTCTTAAATAACACTAAAGGCAAGTCAGGTATCAACATTTGTAAGATTAAAATTAACGTTTCATTGTTCTACAACAGAGCAAATAACATTTGGATTGGCATGTTTGAGGACACACCTCTGCTGAAAATGCAATGTACGAGAGACTTCATCAGAACATTTTTGGGCTGTTAAAGGCATGTACCTTTCTTTTTGAGTGAGGTCTTCATTCATTTTGGTGAGCTGTTCTGAGCGATCACCTGTTGACTTCATCATGTCTGAGATGTCACTTTTGAGTTGGGCCTTGTCCTTTGTGATCTGATCAAGTTTCTCATCCCCAGCCTTTAGCTTCCTCTCCAGGCCTGAATGTGAGAAACACAATTAAATCTACTAGTCAGTCCCTGAACAAGAACACACGCCGTTTTGTTACAACATACGCATATTTCCCACACAATGGACATGTCAGTAAAGACAACTTTCCCACACAATGGACATAAACACAACTTTATCACCAAGGAGAGCAATAATGGTGATATTTTGTGATTTTTTTATCATCACGTGTCCCCTTTTTAACCAGGCATATTCACACTTACACCGGTGTTTTATGGAATGAAAAATAACCCATAAGGAAGACAATTCATTGGAATTTACTCACACTTTACTCAACTAGAACAAAAAAACAATGTCACATAAATGGTGACTTGTACTGTGTGTGTGCTGTACGTTAAACACCACAATTCTGGCCAAAGCTCTGACCTGCAAGTTGGCTCCTTAGAGCCTCTGATTCATCGGAGAGAGATGTGCATTGCTCCTCCTTTTTGCCAAGCTTCTCAAGCAACTCTGAAAGAAGGAGTTGAATTCAGATTACTTCATGTATCTACAAGTAAGATCTGTCAAACAAAAAGGGTATGAAAGATCAACCCAAGTAAATACATTTACCTTGCATAGTTTGTGTTGATTTAATCTTCTCATCTGTGCTTTCTTCCAGTTTTTGTTTCTGAGGAAATAAAAAAAGTTATTAGTATGTGTGTGCATGCTGGAATGTGTTGTTCCAAGACACACCTCAAAATTACTCACAATTCATAATGAGACATCCAAGTTATGCTTATACTAAAGACTGAAATTATGGTTTATCCATGATGATATAATAAGTCAAAACCTCTATAGGCATCTAGCCTCTTGAAGAATGTGTCACCACCATGTGATGAATCTTTGTAGCACAACATTGCATTCTTTGTAGCATTCACTAGCATGCTGATGATGCTATGCTCTTCCTTACCTGAGCTTACCTTAAGTCCTATCCCAACAGTCATGCCACCCATGCCCAACCCCTGGCTCCTCACCACCCTTCTGTAGGCCCCATAACTCACCAGCTCCTGCTCCAAGGAGCTCTTTTCCTGCTGAACAGAGGTCAGGCTGTGCTGCACAGAGAGAAGCTTCTGCTGCTGTCCTTCCAACTCAGAGCTTAACTCGTTGAACTATAGCACAGGCCAGATGGTGACACCATGCATGGACATGGAGGACATTTTGAAGAAAACAAAATGACAATAAGTAAACAAAATAAATATGGAGGAAAGGGTAATAATGAATAAAAATAAATTCAAGTAAGGAATTTGATGAAAGGGATAAGCTATAACAGATAGTATCATACAGATGTATTCCATGATCAATTGGCAAATGTGTTAGTTATAACATATGGGATTGGATATACATTTGGAGATTGAAATGGTGATTGACAATGGGAAGATGGATGTAGGCCCACCTTGACGCCCTGTGAGCGGGCCTGGCTCTGGGCCTCCTCCAGCTGGGTCCTCAGGCTCTGGAGCTCAAATAAGCTCCAGAGCCTGAGGCCCTGAATTTCCTGGGAATTCGTTGTCTTCCAGCTCCTTTACCTTCATCTCAGCAGCATGCAGTTTGCCCAGCACATCCTCCATCTCCACCAGGTGCTGCTCCTCAGCACTCTCCACACTGGTCCGCAGAGACTCATCCAGATGCTCCTTCTCTTCTGACACAATCAGCAGCTGTGATTTTAGCTCCTCTGTCTCCTGTGCCAAGACTGCAGCCCCTGCCCTGTGCCTGGCCCCTGCCTCCTCCAGCGCTAACTTGTGGTCCACCTTCAGCCTCTCCAAGACACTCTTGGTCTCTACTAGCTCTGTCGCCTGGGCACCTTCCCCTTTGCTGAAGGACACCTTCAACCCCTCCATTGCTTGTTGGTGAGAGGCAATGGCAGATTCCAGCTTAGAGCGCCACAACTCTATGATGTCTGCATTTTCCTTCTCACCTTGGCTCAGGCGCATTCGCAACTGCTCGTTGTCACCGGAGAGCCTCCCGGATGAAGCCTGAAGCTGGGCCAGTGCTTCACGGTGGGCTTTCTCTTCAGCCCCCATCCTCTCCTTTAGCTCAGTCAGCTCACCCTGTTGATTGGCTTCCTGAGAGGCCAGCTGAGCTCTTAGTGTGATCACCTCCTCAAGAAGAGGTGAGGCAGTGGAGTCAGCACCCTCAGAGACCTGTTGGGACTCCAGACGCAGCCGCAAGTCGGCCACTTCCCTTGTCCGCAGAGAGAGGTCCCTCTCCAGCTCCATGATGCGGGACTTCTCGGACACCGTGGCAACCTATAGGACAGGACAACTCTGGCTCAAAAAGAGTGTGTTCTGTATACACTTGCAAGACAAGGTAACTGCTGAATATCCCTGGCATCGCGCAAGTCTTTGAGGAAGGGTCTGTATTGAGTTTAAATAGGGCCCTATACAAACACGTGGCAGAGAGGTCCATCATAGCAGTAGTATAAGTACATCAAATGACACTCTAATCCCACATTTGTAATATAGGATGCCTGTTCCTAATGTATTGCGCTGCCCTCTAGTGGATATAGTTTGGTGGTACCATATCAGTTCTCACACAGCACACCTCTGGTGTTTTGAACTTCACCCCCCAGGAGCTGCAGTGTCTCCTGGTTTTCATACTTCGAATTAGATCTGGAAACCCAGACGTGTACACTCTCAGTGATTCATTACATCAATTGAAAAAAGAAAACCAGCAGAGACTGTGGCCCTTAAGGATTGCAGTTGAATGCCCTTACCATATTGGTTGTGATACACCTAAGGGAGGAACACATTGGCTAGGAATAGGAGCAGGAGAAAGACTTGCAAGAGATGGGGAACCCCAGATAAGCAGGCTGGGAGGGTCAGGTGTCTGACACACAGGATAACTGGGAAAAAGGGGGGGTTGGTGATAGGGAAACTGACTGGCTACTCAGCAGCACCAGCATCAGGGCTTAAAGTGGGGGAAAATGCTGCGCCTGAAACTTTTTCTTGGGGAGGGGGGTCACAGTTTGAGATATTGGGAGAGCGGGTACAGAAGACAGCTTCTTGTCTCAATGTTTAAATGCATTAATACTATTTTATAGTCAATACAAAATATATGTCTCAATGTTAAAATGCATTAATACTGTTTTATACTCAATACAAAATAAACGTAATGCTTTGTACTACTAACATACATACACCTAGACTAGAGACTGTCATCATTCTCTCCTAGTGGGAGATCTTACCTCACAGATGAGGACAGTGGGTGAGTCTTGGTCTGGTTGACCGAGGTCTGGGTTTCCCACAGGGTGGGTCAGGACACACGCCTGAGTCACTGGCAGATCCTCCACGCCGTCCACGGTCAGGACTAGTAATATCAAACATGATTATGTTTATTGGTAGGGTTTCTAGAATGTTCTACAGGCTATATAGGTGGTTCACAACAACACACAAGTGTTGTAATCATTTCTGGGGCCTCATTTATAGAACGTGCTTAGATCAAATGTTGATCTTACCCGTGTCGTACGTAGAAAACCACGTCAACGTAGTGATTTATACAATTTCAACGTGAGTCAATTTGACCGTGGAAACGATCGTAGCTCGACGTCGAGTATTCAACTTGCTTACGCACATTACCTACTGGTTATGCGGAGTTATTACAGGCATGTGAGCCGCACTGCCTAGTGTAATTCATGCAAGTGGCTCGTAATAAAATTAACGATCAGCCGAGAAAATGAGTTTAATTCAAGATTTAAAGGGAACTGATGTTTATGATTGTATTTCAGTCTTTCTTTATATCCCTCCGGAGCTGTCTCCCCTTCAACATGCCTAGTGCGTTCCACAACGGACCTTGCCCGGCCACGCGCTCAATTATACTGGATTTACCCGGTGTCTGGGAGTGAGCAGCCATATAAGAATAAGACCATTATATTATTACAGTATAAGCAGCACTCGATAAAAACAGTCAAAATCGCCCCCCCCTTTCCATACTTTATGTCATTTGATCAATGAACGTGGTATTACTGCTATTTCAAGGTGCGAGGGGGCACGGCACGCACACATGCAATGACATTTTTACCAAGTTACTGACACTGAAGTCACTGACGCTGTGGGGATGCTAAAATTGTCCTCTTATGATCAAATCCACCACCTCCCCTGATTTTCTTTTACAACTTGAGTAGAGTATTTAAGCATGTGTCTGGTTAGTTGTCATGATCAAACGTTACAAATGCAACTTACAGAGAAGCCACCCTTCTCTGCCCTCTCCCGCTTCCAGACGAACGGCTACCCTATATTATATTATATTATAGCACTTGTCTTGATTCAGCCGCTTGTTTTTTTTTTCTTGCACCAGGGGAGCCCCCCCTCCCAAATTTCGTTGTTTGGTACCTGTACTATATTAATGACAATAAAGACCATTCATTCATTCTGTGGTAACCTAACTAATGAATAATGGGAATGCCATTCATTCATTCATTCATTCATTCATTCATTCATAGAAAACCGACAAGGGTTGCGTTCGTAAAGTCGTTCTGATAGCGCCGGAGCGCACACTGGGTTCAACGTCCATAAAGGGACCGAGTAATTAGATTGGACGAGAGGCATTCCCATGAGTGCTGGTCAGATTTCCAGAGCGTGTTTACGAACGCACCCGAGAGCAGCGAGCTAACGTACCGTAGCTATGGTAACACAGAGGACATGGCTAGCCAGCTAACGTTAAGACGTGGATGTTGTAACGTTAACTAACTACAGATACCTGAGACCAATACCAATTAGAACAAATAACTGACATTTGAAAAATAACTGACATTTGAAAAACAACTGATATTTCCGCTGTTTCGCCTTGGTGGGGAGTCTAAAGATAGCCTCTCTCTTAACAACACGACCGCCTGATATGTACATAATCAAATGTGATATGTAATGTAGATATGATTGATAACCTGCAGTGTACATATCTACTTTTCCCTTCTTGTTTTTAGTTTTTTTTTTCCTAGCACCAGGGCCCCCCCTCCCAAATTTCGTTGTTTGGTACCTGTACTATATCAATGACAATAAAGACCATTCATTCATATAATTGAGCCGCTATCACAGGGCGTTAATACAACCCTCACCTGCGTTCATTTTACCTGCGTTGGTATTTATAGAAGGAAGCACGCAACTTTAAACCATATGCCCGTTTTATAAATAATGCGCTCACGTCCGTTTAGAAAAATGTGCTTACGTGAAAGTCAAAGATGAGATGACGTTCAAGTACTTTTTTATTTATTTTTATTTATAAATGAGGCCCCCTGAACTAATAAACGCACTCTATTATAGTGGGTTGATGTTATGTACTGTAACGTGATTTGTAAAATTCGAGCCATGCTTGCCGTAGCTAAATTACCATCCAACTTTGTCCACTCGGTGGACTAGAAGGAATAATGACATTGATATTTCGTGAGCTTAGAATGATAAGGTTCTATCTCCGTTTAGGGCAGTTCAGAGATAACTGTAACCTACCTTCCTCCTCAGTGATAATAACAGGGGCCTCTTCAGAGCCCCAGGTTTTATAGATGTAGTAACCAGCAGCGGCTGCCAGGCCAGCCACACAGACACATTTGCGTCCTCCCAGCTGGTTTAGAACACAACTCATCTTTTAATTAATCGTCTCTCTCTCTTGTTAGCTATACTTCTTACATCTCCTACTGAAATGAAAGACTGTCTGAAACTGTGTTCCTCTGTTTTTACTATAGAATCATATGACATCACTGAAATGTCACCTATTATGATGTCACAATGTACAGATCACAAGTGTTTGACAGCTCTCTCTCTAAGAGAAACTAAATCCTATATCTGTGGGGGTCGCTAATAATACATTACCACAACCATTATTTGATCAAAAATGTAAATGTAATGAGTATTATTTATATTTATTTATATGAGAAATATTCTAAAATAAACACGTTTTCCAAAAGAACTACACGCACCAGCATTAATCTCCTGTGAATGACAGTATGCCTTTGACTGCCTGCACTTTACCACCAAGACACTATGGGGCGCAGTAGAATATTGTGCAACAGCAGAATATGATCGTTGAGAGCTTGTGAACGTGAAAACACGATTATTGAGGAGAAAACATTCCGTAGCTAGGCACGTACGCAAGTTGAAATCATCTCTGTAAGACGTTCAGTTTCTTGATCCGCCATCTGTATGTGCACTATATTATCCTCGTCCATATAAAAAGAAGGACTATCACACTCACATGTTCATATTATTGGTTTATTTACCAAAATCTTCACAGCACCAGCAAACTCCTCAATACTGTGGTATCCATCAACTTGTCTGAAACGCGCCAAAACGGATATTTATACATAAACGTCACGTGATATATATATATACATAAACGTCACGTGTTACACATGTCACATGTACAGATAACAATATAACCTTCACAATAAATGTGCACAAGGCACTACAACACAAATATGTACCATGAATGTACACTCATCCTAACACATGAGAACACACATCCCAACACCCCCACTTGTTCTCATCATCTCAAGCCGAAAATGATGATACCCATATTAGTTTCCAAAGAAAAAACTCTTGAATTTTCTGAACTTAAACTTAACTACTGGCTTTGTAAGTGTATCTGCAGCCATGTCTTCTGATGGACAGTAAACAATATCACAGCTTGACAAACTAAACGAAACAGTTGGATAGCGATAATACGATAGCTTTAAATACTGTAGACTCTATTATCCATGCCGTTTAATAGTTGAGTTAGATACATGCTTTCCTGAGTAGTGGTGGCTAGACTGACGTATTCAGCCTCACATGTCGAGAGTGCTACAGTGGGTTGTTTCTTTGACTTCCAAGATATGGCAGGGCCTTGTTTTGTCAGGCTAAAACAGTACCCTGTAGTACTACGTCTATCTTCCACAGAAGATGCCCAATCAGAATCACTATAAGCTATAAGACTTAAGTCTTCATCAGATTTCTTAAAGCACAACTCATAGTCACTTGTCCCTTTTAGGTATCTCAAAACATGTTTAGCAGCTACTAGGTTCTCTGCTTTTGGGTTTGCCAGTGTTTGTGATAGTTTACTAACTATCCAGCTAATATCTGGTCGGGTACAAGTCATAGCATAGATCAAACTGCCTATAATCTTTGCTGGTGTCACTCTCCTCGTTTCGGTCACCTTCCACTTTTAGTTCACATGGTGTATATCTAGGTTTACAGTTTGACATTCCAAATCTATCAAGCATTTTTTTGGATGTATGTTTTCTGATTCATTTTGATTTCCTCTCCCTTTTGCTCAAACTGAATGCCCAGGAAAGATGATATTTTTCCCAGATCCTTCATATTAAACTGGGCTTTCATGTTTTCTAAAACTCTTAAATGTCACATTTCTTAATCATTTGAACACTGTATCACACTCACCCCACAATGCTTATCAAATCGAGCAAACAACATATCAAATAAGCTAAATCCAAAAAAGAAACTGTCATACAATAGCAATATAATAAATGACACTTCTAAGTGATTTTCCTCTACGTGTCTTTAGGCATATTCCACCTAGCATACTTAATGAAAATGCAATGAGTCATTATGGAGGAATACCACATGGGAAGAGCCACACAGAACAGCGTCATGAACAGTGCTAACAGAAGGACACCAGTCCCTGCAGCCCCCCAAAGGCAACTCTCTGTTGGTGCAACTTAAGCTCCTGGCCGTCACAATGGCAGATGGGGTAAACCATGCCATGAAGTGGAAAATAGACCTCTTGTGTTTTTAATGGCAAAGAAGACTTCTAGCAAGACTATGCGGTCTGCCAAACTCACCAAAAGTGAAGCAGAGGCAAGTGTTGAACAACTGTACCATGCCAGCCCACTCAGTGTGAACGGTGTAAAAGCAATATTGAAATGGTATCATATAACCAAACTGGTTTTATAATTGTAGTATAGTACTTTCATTTGCAATAACAGACACAGTCATGTTTAATTACTGATAGCATTTTATTTATTTTGTAAACATTTTTTATTTAAATTTCTTTATTTTCAAATATGAATGACATTTTAAAATGTATGGACATCTTTGTACATTTGTGTTGCAATCTTCTTACGTCAAATGTGGATTAGAAAAGACAAATGTCAAAACAAAAAATAACTCAATGCTGCCATCTTGTGTTAAGTTTAGGTCAACCTTAAAGTTGTGCATTACACATTTAGTGCTAAGACAGCTTGCCATCATTCCTACAAACTCACCTCACAGCGCATTGTTGACAGATTGCAGTTCATTGACAGTTAAGTCTGCGTGCAGCATGGGTTCCAGTCTTTCCATTTTCTTATTGCAGTATAAGTAGTTAATGAAGACCGACAAGTTACCATTGTTGCTCCTGCCTGTCCGCATTTCATCAAACCATAAAGAAATGCAGCTGTCATAGCACTGAATGAGGTGAAACTGTAGGCGTGACAAACTGAATGACGTCAAATTGGCATGACATAAGCTGAATCTTATGTTTGCGTACATCCCCTATAATAGGGGCCCGATTACAGGCACCTCTGGGACATGAGGATGCCTCTAAGGGTGGGGGTGCAAACATGTTTGTGAGGGTGGTAGGATGTCTGTAAACTGGAGGTATGTCTGTAGTGGATGGGGCAGAGGGAGCTGCTGAACTACAGCTGTCTGCATCAGAGTCTCAGAGCCCAACATCACCCTGATCTGGAGCCTGCAGAGGTGAGAGAGAGAGGGCAGAGACACTACACGCACGCACGCACACAGACACAGACACAGACACAGACACAGACACAGACACAGACACAGACACAGACACAGACACAGACACAGACACACACACGCACAGACACAGACACAGACACAGACACAGACACATATGTGGCTGTTATATACTCGCCAAATAGACCACTAGCCCATACCACCTAAAAACAAGTGAACTACATAATTGGCAGTTCATGAGAATACACACGTGAAATGTGAGAGATGAAAGCACAAGTAATGCGATGGAACCAGACACAGATTCTACCCAAAGTTGCTCGTTATTATTCGGAAAAAATGATTGACATGTCTGTGCGTCAGCCATTATGTTTCTTCAAATCGATTCATATCATTGTTGATGGCCACAAAATAAAAATGCCCATTTTGTTTGCAACATAGGACACTCAACTCACGATTCGATACGATTTTTCTTTTTAAGTAATTTTTTCTGAGTGGGGCAGTCCCACTCATATTTCTAATTGTATTGGACAGATATAGTGAAGACAGACAGGAAAGTAAGATTCATATACCGATAATGACATCTCTGTACACCTCTACTATCAGGGTAGAGTGTTGGGATCAGGGCAATATGCAATTGGGCAGCTATATTCTGTTTTACACTTGACATGTGTCTTACCTTGGTGTGAGCGTGGAGTCCAGGTGTTCTGTGTCCGTCGCTGGGCAAGTATGTCTAATAGCGGCCGCGGGAGAGTCGACCAATTCTGAAACTCCAGGAAGTAACTTAGCACCTCAGGCTCCGCCTTCTTCAGCCTGAAACCAATCAAACACAACAGACGATGTCAAGCAGTGACATTAGCTTATAATAGTTTCTGTATGTGTGTGTGTGTGTGTGTGTGTGTGTGTGTCTTACATGATGGGCTGCAGGAAAAGGGAGGGCTCCAGTCCTGCCTGCAACAGAGCGGGAAGCCAGTAGAGAGCAGTCCGTAAGCCTGCGTGCAGCGCCACATACAACAGCTCACTCAACTCCTCTGGCGTGAACATGCTTCTGCTCTTCTCCTCTGGTCCGGATATGTTGATGCTCTTACTCAACTGCTCTGGTCTGGAGATACTCCTTTGCTGGATTATTTGCTGCAGCTGCTCGGGTTTGTGGGTGCAAATGGCATAAATCCATACCTCCTGATTTAAACTTGCCCCCGCAGCTAACAACAACCGGACAGATTCACTGAGAGAGAGAGAGAGAGAGAGAGAGAGAGAGAGAGAGAGAGAGAGAGAGAGAGAGAGACAGAGAGAGAGAGAGAGAGAGAGAGAGAGAGACAGAGAGAGAGAGAGAGAGAGAGAGAGAGAGAGAGAGAGAGAGAGAGAGAGATGAGGGTAAAGGTAAGACTGGTGGAGTGCAAGGGAAGTGTGTGTGTGAGTAATCAATCCATGTCACTCATAGTGTGTGTGTGTGTGTGTGTATACCTCAACACACACACAGAGCGGTTATCTCTGAGGGCGTAGGATAGGGGTGACTCCGAGCCAAAGACAGAGTTACAGTTCTGGCCGTCTGGGCTGAAGCCCTCTCTCAGCAGCAGCTCCACAGCGTGGCTCTGTCCATTCACCACAGCCATGTACAACGGACTCACTGAAGACTCTCCACGGTCACATGCACGATCCGTCACAGTAATAAGCTTGGCTAGGATACTGCAAGGACAAAGACAAAAACACCCACCGACCCACCCACACCCACACACACACACACACACACACACACACACACACACACACACACACACACACACACAAACACAAACACACCCACACACATGTGAGAAGATGCCATGTTTCTTTGAGCAGGAGAAAATATGTTTCAAATGCATGTTTGCATACCTGATGTGTCCGAACTGCGCTGCGGCGTGGATGGGGAGCTGTGGCCATTCGCCATGGCAGGCTAGGTTTGGGTCAGCACCGTGGGTGAGGAGAACATCCACACAACCCTCATGCCCTTCTTGAGAGGCAAGCATCAAGGGCGTAGCCAAGTCCCATGCCTGGGCATTAACATTCGCACCTACAACCAAGACATATATTAATATGCAATATATCACAGTATTTATAGGCAGTATATTGGCTCCCATAATATTTATATATACATAATATATATATATATATATATATATATATATATATATATATACATACATACATACATACATACATAAGCATTGGATGCTTATCTTTCATCTTTTTTGTCGTGTAAACAACTGTAATGATTATGCACATGAAAAATATAAACAACTCCACCAGTAAGCCATCACACACAAGCAGCCATTTACAAAAAGCATACAGATGCAGAGCTGTGTACCTGCATCAATGAGGATTTGCAGGCATTCCTGCTGTCCGTACTGTGCAGCTACAAACAAGGGTGTGATCTTGTAGTCGTCATACACTTCAAGAATACACTTGCCCGCCAGGATACACACAATCTCCCTGTAACCCTGAGGAGAGAGTGGGAGTGAATTTCTGTGTGTGTGTGTGTGTGTGTGTGTGTGTGTGTGTGTGTGTGTGTGTGTGTGTGCCCGACTGGCCCCACCTCCTCTACACAGCAGTCGGGCTGCCCGATCACGTCTCTTCACAACACTGGCTCCCCGCTGGTGGAATGAGCTCCCCACGGCTGTCAGAACGGCAGAGTCACTACCCATCTTCCGTCGTAGACAGAAGACCTATCTCTTCAGGTTACATCTTAACTGCTCACAATGAGTTATGAATAGTCACAATGACCGCGGGAGGAACCTGCTGCTCAGAGTCAATGGAGAGAGGGAACCTTAGGTGAGAGTGCACAAGGTCTACAGTCACAACAATAGGGAAGATTGAGAGGGGGAGTACATATCGTGGCATGTTTCAACTAACTAATTTGGCACCGTCCCCTTCATCCTCTCTATTTCACCAGAGCATAAATGGCTAAAGTGACAATGTAAATATTCATTTTTAACACCAAGCATGCAGACAGCCATCATCGCAAAGCTCTCCCACTCGTTTCTCACCTGCAGCCCTGAGGAGCACACGTACACACGCCGTGGCACCGAGCGCCGCAGCTTCGTGGAGCGCGTTCCAGCCACGGTTGTCTCTGCTGTCCACGCTGAGGCCCCTCTGGGTCAGAGAACGCACCAGCCCCCGGTCGCAGAACCTAGGATGGTAGGGGAAGGTAGGGCAATACCGCTACCTGATTGGTTGGCGAAGCACTCGTGAAGAGCCCCCTCATCGTGAAGAGCCCCCTCACTCGCCAGCCAATGAGGGGGCTCTTCATGAGTGCTTCGCCAACCAATCAGGTAGCGGTATTGCCCTACCTTCCCTGCTTCGCCAACCAATCAGGTAGCGGTATTGCCCTACCTTCCCTGCTTCGCCAACCAATCAGGTAGCGGTATTGCCCTACCTTCCCTGCTTCGCCAACCAATCAGGTAGCGCCGGCAGGCCCGGATTAACCCCCTAGGGTGCCCTTGGGTGACCAGACATGATGTGTGCCCCCCCCCAACACACACACCCTCCTACTTTGCAAGTGAAAGTGTGATATTTACTATGGTTACAAAACCCATAGATTTACAAGAGCATATAACTACAGTACAGGCTCATCACAGTTGGGCCTAATGCCGTAGTATAGCCTTGACACTGATGCTCAAATCTGAATGCAACTCACATCACAATGCAACACGACTTTCTATATATAGGCTAATTATTTCCATCATAAATGGCCTGAGACTACATGCTAAACCATAACAAAGGGGGGAAATGCACATACTGTATACTACAATAAAACAAGCTCAATACCAACCAAGTCCAATAACGACTGTTGCAGGCATATAAGAATAAGAACATATTGTCTGTCAGCATTAATGAAGCGTACTACAGGTATTATGGAAATAAACAGCGCCTCTCTCTTTGCCACTCTGCTCACCTTCGTGATGCTGTATCAGACGTAGGCTATAGCCCTGTGATGCTGTATCAGACGTAGGCTATAGCCCTGTGATGCTGTATCAGACGTAGGCTATAGCCCTGTTATGCTGTATCAGACGTAGGCTATAGCCCTGTGCATCACACAGCCTGCCCAAATCAGCCACAGCCTCATATTAGCCCCAAATAATCATAAATAAGCCTTACCTTTAGCAGAACTTATTTTTTCTTGATTTTACGCAGGCAAAGTCGTTTACTAAATCCTCAAAGTCCATCTCTTTGACCAACTCGGATTCAATTGCCAGCAGGGAATCTTATTATTATCAGGCCTCTCTTATTGCACTATAGTTCTCTCTCAACGCTTTGGTAGAGTCAGTCCTACAACTCCATCTAGTACTGGACAGTGGTTTTAGAGTCCTGCTGATGTTCACATCCTTCTTTTTAAATATCCGGCTCCATCGGTGAGGGGATGCTGCACAAAACGCATACAATGACTGAAGTAGGTCAAAGAAATCACTCGCATCCTTACAGCTATTAATGCTGTTTACACCGACAACATGAAGGGAATGTCCAGCACAGGGCACGTAATGAATCAGGGGGTTTGCTTTTTTCAGATTTTATCCCTTTTTCACCCAATTTGGTAGCCAATTGAACCCAACCTAGCATCCAATTATCCCCTGCCTATTGCATAGGATCCGCCGCACGACCCCGTGGCCGGCAGTCCCAGAAGAGGCCGCCAGGCAGACTAGCTGACTGGCTCCTCGAGCCCAGCACCGTTATTCCGGCACCCAGGGGGCGGTGTTGCGCGACGGATCCTTGTCCAGAAATACTCCTATACCGCCCTCAGAAGCGGCCGCCCAATATGCCGCTTCCCGTGTGCCTCGGCCATATCTGGATCTGGCGAGCCGGGATACGAACCCCGGCCCCGGTGGGCAGCATGCACTAGTGGCCAGTGCGTAGACCGCTACACCACCGCGGGGCGGGGTTTGCTTTTTTAAGATGCGCCTGGAGGCCGTTATATTT
The DNA here is from genome assembly GCF_963989245.1 of Nansenia antarctica. Classification (NCBI taxonomy): domain Eukaryota; kingdom Metazoa; phylum Chordata; class Actinopteri; order Argentiniformes; family Microstomatidae; genus Nansenia; species Nansenia antarctica. The sequence continues at coordinate 16,356,150 of NC_137685.1, read as the reverse complement.
ACCCGACATGTCTAACCCCAGGTCATGACATGAACCATTCTTACTCCACATTCAGGTCATGACATGAACCATTCTTACTCCACATTCAGGTCATGACATGAACCATTCTTACTCCACATTCAGGTCATGACATGAACCATTCTTACTCCACATTCAGGTCATGACATGAACCATTCTTACTCCACATTCAGGTCATGACATGAACCATTCTTACTCCACATTCAGGTCATGACATGAACCATTCTTACTCCACATTCAGCAAGACTTGCTCCAGTGTGGCTGTGAATGGGCTCGCTCGCTCTGCTACACACACACTGTTAACTTCGGTGCTAATTTTAGGCCTAGGTGAAATAAATAAAAAAGTCCAATTTTTAAGTGTGGCCGTATGTCTGGAGTCTTTGCCTTGCTTAGTTTTTCGCTTGGCAGAGCCACTCAGTTGTCGCCTGGACATTTGGATTTCTTCGTTGACGGCACTGCGTCATCGCGCACTTGTCTGTGACTGGGGGGGGCACTTACACCGAAATCGCAATTATTTATCTTTTTATACATGATAGCCTAAATATAACCGTTAGTTTTGTACCTATGTGGATGACTTCCAGTAAATATAGCCTATATTTTAAAAATGTGCGCAAAATATTTTAAAGGTCTCTTCATTGTCTGAATAATTTGGTGCCCCCCCATTGGCTGGTGCCCCAGGGCGTTCACCCGATGCAATATATGGATAGTCCGGGCTTGATAATTATCTCCTCCTCAGTCAAGTGGTAAGCTATGGCTGTGCTCTCAGTGACGGGGGAGGCTGGTGGAGGTAGGAACCAGAGGACAGGCTCATTGTAACACATGTATTACAATGAACCCGTCGACCTCCAGCAGCCTCCCCTGCACAGTCAGGAAGAAGGGAAAAACCTTGGAAATAATCCTATGAAGAAACCCCTCAGTGGAAACAGAGCCTGAATTAACCTCATCTGTCCTGTAATCAGCCAAGAGATCAGATAAGACTGTCAGAGGACAATCATCTGGCACTGACCATCTTCCTGAGATACAGCTCTGAAAGCTGAGGGTCAGGGGTCGCTAGGATGTAGCCGTGCATTATTGGAAGTGAAGTGAGGCAGTGTAACGAGGGTGTGTCACACAGTTACACGACTACACACAACTACCACAGTTGAGCTGATAGCAGGGGAGGCTAGTGGAGGTAGAAATGGGAGGACAGGCTCATTGTAATGCAGGGAATGGAACAGGGAATAGTATCAAGCACACATGTTTGCGTTCCATTATAATGAGCCCATCCTCATGTTTGTATCTCCACCAGTCTCCCCTGGTATATAGCAAAAATTAAAATATATATCTCTTAGTAGTGGGAGATGAAGGTAACTAAGGGTTCTGATAGATAGATAGATAGATAGATAGATAGATAGATAGATAGATAGATAGATAGATAGATAGATAGATAGATAGATAGCAGTGGCGGCTGGCCGATAGAGGGCGCTGGGGCGCTGCCCCCACCTTCACTTCCTAGTTCCCCACCTTCACTTCCTAGTTGCGATTTGTAAAAGTTTTTTTTTTAAATAAACATTGTTTATTCACAAAATGCGGCTGATATTCTGTCGGCGCCTATCAGCATTCATTAAAAATCCTCCAATACAATAAACATTTTATCTGTGTGTGTGTAAAATTCACTGTTAAAATACATAGGGGGAGGCGTCGGGGCGCCGGTCAATGCAAGTCTATGGCAGGCCGAATACTTTTCGCTTACACGTGAGCTGTAGCAGCGCTCCAATTGGCTGTCTCCTATTTCTAGGCCGGGGCGCAAAAATGTGCGTCCTGAATATCCGGTTGTTAAGTCTGACGTCAAACGTGACGTTTTGCAATTTCCTGCTTTTACAAAAAAAGAAAACAATGTGGTGGTCTGTAAACTGTGCAGAAATGAAATGGCCCATCACAGGAGTACATCTGCAATGAACGAGCACCTCAAGCGAAAGCATCCTGGAGCTCTTTGTGAAGACAGATACCACCGTAAGTCAGCGTTGTATTTCTGTTCACTTTTCCGGCCGTGTATGAGTGAAAAATGGATAGCTACTAGCTAATGTTACACAAGCAATGTAGCTCACCACAGTTTGTATGTCTTGTCTTCTGGTATTAGTAACGTTAGCTATGTAGCTGGCTAGCTACGGTAGCCTATTGTCATTGTGGTGCTCGCACCTACTGTACGTTATCTAGCTCGTAGCTCGCATGCTACGTTAGCATCAATTTAGCTAATCATAACATAGCAGCGAGAGTATTAAGGCTGATCTGTGCATGATATTGCTGCATTCTGACATATTTCATGTCGCATCTCCCCCCTTTGATGGTATATGACGCTATAGTCAGTCGCAATGGTCCAAAATTCAAGTGCTTCGTAACACAGATGGGTGAATTTCATGAATGAAAGTGAAAGTTCTGTCACAAAACGCCGTTACGTATCCTCACACATGTTTAAGTGGGTATTGCGTGGGTAAAGTGAAATTACGTCTTTGTTTTGAGCGCCAGTGCGCGTTTTATGCGCGTGCACGCGGAAAAAAAAATCGTGCACGCGGGGGGAAAAAATCGCGCGAAAGAGGACCCCCCCGCCACTGATGTGAAAAATCCTGGAGGAAACACTGCTGTGCCCCACCAAAAATGTTTAGCACCAGCCGCCACTGATAGATAGATAGATCGATCCTTTATTGATCCCTGAGAGAAATTCACGAGTTTCAGAAGCTCTGACCACAAAAACAACAACAAAATAAAGTGACAATTGAATAATAATCCAAATAAAATATATAAAAATACAAAATAAAGACCAATAGACATGTGGGACCTTATCTACAGTAGAGAACTTGTTTACCTTCATCAGTTGGTTCTTGTTGTAGTTGTGGAAGTCGTACTTCCTCTGGCAGTCTTCCTTCAGCAGCAGGTTGTACAGAGCGATCCACACATGGCCGTCCAGCTTAGTCATCTTCACACGGTCCTCCGGTGGAATCTTCTGCCATTTGCCACCTGCCATGTACTTCTCCACCTCGCCTGTAGGGGGAGACAGAGTACGGCTATAATGATATGTAGGGTAAGGGCCATGCAAGCTTAATTCATTGTTTAATGGAAATGAAAAAAACGGTATCAAAGTGTATCAGTTGTTTCTGTAGTGGCTATAAAGATCATGTTTATGTTAACTTCATGTTATCAAACCAAAAATTGTCTTTTGATCTATTTTCCAGATTGATGTTCAGTGACGTGTGTGTGTGTGTGTGTGTGTGTGTGTGTGTGTGTGTGTGTGTGTGTGTGTGTGTGTGTGTTAGGGATGGATGGTTTTTCGGTTAAACCGAAAACCGGGGTTTATAAAAATAGAAACGGTTTTTTATCAAAACCGTCTGAAACCGGATTTTTTTTTTTTTTTAGAAGAATAAAATAGAATAAGAATAAAACTGGAACATGTCACATGTTTGTCGTGTGTGAAAATAACAATGATACAGTCTGAATCTGCCGCGCAATGAGTGAGAGGTTTGGTCAGTTGTGAAGAATAACTGAGGATTAATATCTAATTGGGATTATATTTAAGGGTAACGAATCACTCTATGGGAAAGATAGTTGCCTTCAGTTATTGGTAGATAGGAAAGTTTTTTTTACAATTACTCGCTTACATTTAATAAGATCATTTTTGCTGCTCTCTGTAAAGCGCATTGGGTCACTTTTGTGAGAAATGCGCTATAGAAATAAAATGTGATTTGATTTGATATCAATCAATCAATCAAACTTTATTTATGTTCTATAGCACAAATCATGCATTGAATGTAACTCCAAGTGCAGTATTTACTAAACCACAATATAATAAAACAAGAGCTATACGGATCAAGAGTGTTTGTGCACAGCGCCACTGTGTGTGAAGGCGCTACTGAAAGTGATGACAGAACGCATGTCTCAGAAGATACGCGGTCACTTAGTGACGCAAAGGTAGTTCTGTATTTATCTCTATCTGTATTAGTACATTTATTTTGAAAGCTCTATTTTGACAGCTCTACCATGGGCACTTTTATTTTGATGGGGCATTCTTTGTTGATTGACTTACGACAGTTCAGGACGAGTCAGTCTCGCGGCATGTGGTTTTTATGAAAAGCTTTAAGTATGTTCACTGCATAATTCTAAGTCTAATATTTCAGTGATTATTGAGCAGTATTCAAATATTTAAATACATTGAGCAGCAGCTGAAACTTTGTCTAAGAACCAAGATATTGAGAAAGCAGTTCATTCAATGAAGACGCTGTTCCAAGAGATGATCTTCCGTGCAGGCGTGCACCCTGGATCAGCGGAGCTGGTGTGTTAAGTGTTCATGTGTTTTCATGTATGGTGTAGCTTACAAAAGTCTGCCTTTCCACTTATATTTGTGAAACTAAGTAGCCTAAATGTGTTGCGACTGTGCTTACGGTGTTTTAATGGTGTTCGACATGAGTGTATTGTAGCAGTAGGGCTCAATTATTTGAAATTGGCGCTCTTTTTCTTTCTTCTTTTCCAAAAAAAATTTTTTTGGTCTTTTTCTTTTTTTTTTTATGTATTTTTCGGTTAACCGGAAAACCCCGGTTTTACTCTCTGACGGTTTTTCGGTTTCAATAATTGGAAACCGTCCATCCCTAGTGTGTGTGCGTGTGTCTGAGCGTGTGCATGCACTTAGACTATCCACAGATTTAAGTACGTTAACATGTGACCATGTGCATGCATTTGTGTGTGTGTGCGTGTGACAAACCTGCAGTGTAGCGACTCCAGGGGCAGTTCTCTACCAGCTGCACCAGGACACAGGGCAGGTTATGAGTGCACAGCATCCTACTGATCACACTGATACTGTAAAACAACAAGGGCAACCATTTTCATCAGCAACATTACTATTATCACAAGAATCTATATATCTAAAGTTTTTTTTTTTTTTTTTCAATGTAACCTTTATTTTGGCAGGGAGTCTCACTGAGATCAAGGTCTCTTTTACAAGGGAGAATACATACAATTTAAACAAGAAAAAGGACCACATTGTTCAATGAATGTGCTGTCAAGCTGTGGGTGAAATCTGGTGAGACCATTAAGTCTGTTCACCAGATCAGTATCACCAATCACTTTTGTTTGTTAATATTTGTATTAATACTCCCAAAAAGATAGTTTTGATTAATCTACTGAACATCTACATGAACTACATAGGTGAGTTTTCTACAACAGCATGTTTGGATACTGGATTCTGATTGGCTAGCAACAGTGGTAAATATCCCAACAACCTTCAGTTCAGACTGCATTTCCAGTATCAATGCGCCTCCCAATCTGATTAAGTACACCTGTGCTGACCTACAATGCAATCGTTGATCTTAGTGCTTCAAGTCCCACGATGTAACACATTATCTAAGTCACATTATCTAAGTCCCTAACGGACCCGTCCCAGTGAATCCCATACCTGTCAGTATGGTCTGTGATGTAGCGCAGGACAGACAGAGCCTTGAGGGAGATGTCAAACTCCAGTGTAGTATTCTGCCCCTGCAACTCCTGCATCAGACACACACAGCACAGTAGAGCTCTTATAACCAAAGCACCTCCTCTATCCTGGGTTAAACAACGCTCTACTTGCCTGGAATCCAGACGGCAGATTTTTCAGTGTTGTGTTCATGTTTTTATGTTGCGTTTCCCTCAGATGTTTTCTTAAGCAGGGTACATTTACATTTGACATTCTTACCATTTAGCAGACGCTTTTATCCAAAAGTGACTTATAGTTAGATAGATTACAGGGACAGTCTCCCTGGTGTAACTTAGGGCTAAGTGCCTTACTCAAGGGCACACTAGTGGTGGTGTTCCCAGGTTGGGATTTGAAATCAAGACCTTCTGATTACCAGTCCAACGTGGAGGGGGTGGGGTTAGGGTTAATAGTAGGAGAAACGCTGGTGTTGTGTACTATTTAAATATTTTCACGTGATTATTGTTATATCTGATTCTGTATAATAATAATATATGATTATATCACGTGTGATTTGCTCCTCTGGGATGAATACAGTTCTGTTCAACTGAATTGAAGTCAACACTGCTACACTCTTCACCTGTATGGAGGAGAGGTCTGCACTCGGTGTTCCATTAAGTTTGACCTGCTTGGGGGTGTCGTCCTTGATGGTTCGATTGTAATTTACACAGTTAAAGTACACATATAAAATATACATAGAGCTTCACAATGATCTCGAGATGTTTAAAAAAACAAACAAGCAAACTGCAAACATTGCTAGTGTTGTGCTGAGGCGTATGTAAACTACTGCTCACCTTATGATACATAACTGCTTCCAGAAGGTTTATGATTGAAACCTCGTGGCGAATCTGAATGTCAGACAATAGAGCAGAAGAAACAATGGAATGAACTGTCTGTCAGTATAACAACGACATCAGCATGTGAATACAGAATGTCAGTGGAGGTAGGAGGTGGTGCATTCCTTGCATTACACTGAGCCCCGTCCTCCGATTTCTACCTCCACCAGCCTCCACTGTAATATGACCATAGCAGAGGTCAGACACGGTTTGTACTCTCACCACCATATACAGAGGAAACGTGCTCTTCGGATCGAAGTCCCGAAGCTGACAAAGAATAGGAAACACTTTTTGTTTCCAAACCTCCACCAGAATCATCTCATGGACCAAGGTGGGGATCTGAGGAAGAGGGAAAAGGAGAATGAATGTTGTCAATGGAACCAGCCAGGGCACTGAGTGGTCTTAAAATTGATCCTTCCTTCCTTTCTAGACTGAATGAAATCACTGATCTGATATGACTCGATGGGTGAAGGCAATGCATGCTGTGCAAAGCGTGTTTAAACCAAACCCAATCCAAGCTAATTGAGTATGTTACTTCAAGGGGGAGGAAGGAAGGACGCATCGTTAGAGTATTCGAACGGGCCCCATCATTGGAAGCACACTACTAGTGTTATTATCATTATTATACTTGAATTATTCCAATTGGAACAAGATCGCCTGACTGTCTTAAGACATTGATATTCAGTGTCTTAAGACACCTCAAGATGTTCTGTGTCTTCAAGACACAGAAAATATGGCTCTTATGCTCCATGTCTTAAGTGAGTGCATGTGTGCATGTCTTCAGGTTAGGTCTTAAGACGACTTAAGACAATCTTGACAGACAAAATGACTTATTTTGGTTAATTAAGACATCTTAAGACATCTCAAGACAAGGTGATGGCTGGGTATGTAGCTCTAACAGAGAGATGTTGACCTCTCACCTTCCCGTGCGACACCAGGAGCTCCTTGATGAACTCGTCCTGCGTGAATGAAGCGGTTACTATCGCCTGCATGTAGAGTTTTTCTATATACTCGTGTTGTCTGAACCACCTGGCGATCAAGAAACACAATGGAATGAGCTACAAACAGAACATCATATTGCTGACAAATCGTGAGGTTCTATCTCCATTTTTGTCAAAATTGAGTTTTTCACATAATCTGATCCATTAGGTGTTTATTAATGCCTGTGTGGTGTTATTTTTAAAATGTTGACATTTTTGAGTTAGTAATTAATAAAATACAAAGGTTCCATCTCACAAAACATAATAATGGAATGTAAAAACTTTGACGCTCAATATCTCTGAACTACCCTAAACGGAGATAGAACCTTATCATTCTTCTAAACGGAGATAGAACCTTATCATTCTAAACGGAGATAGAACCTTATCATTCTAAACTCACGAAATTCAAAATGTAAAGTTCAGTTAGACTAGAGGCGAACCAGCTAGCCGCTAGCTAGTGTGTGTCCCTGCGATGCTGAGCAGCTTCACACACCTGGGAGAGCCCATCTCCTTCAGAGAGAACGTTTGCAGACTTCGGACGAATCCTTCTGCCTCTCCAGGCGAAAGTAACAAAGTAACTGACTCCATATCTCAGACTTGTTAAATAACAAAGCGATGTAAAACAACGTGTGACGTTTAGAAATAAAAGGAGCGAGTTACGATAACTGCCAATAGTAAGGGAAACATATGAAAATCTGCGAAGTAAATCGTTACCAAAAATGTTCTTCACCAATGTGTTTCTAAAGGTGTGTAATAACATGTACTAAAAGGTTGAAATTCAACTCCTGTGGGAAACCTCATAAAAAACTGCTCAAAGTTGGGGTACCGATAACCGATTTTCGAAAATTCGAAAATGCTTAAATTGGACTTGAGTAACTTTTGAGGGGTCAAACTAGGCATTTTTCATGATTCTGAGTTGATTGCAAGCATTTATTTGTCACCAAGACCACTTCCTGGTAGAGAAACTGCCACGCCCTTTTTTTTAGAGAGACACTCTGCTGGGCAGTAACTTACCTGTTATGGAGGCCTTCACTCTCACCTCCCATTGTGGAAGAGATGTACCAACCAGACTACCAGCTAGGTGTTCAGCTACTCACACAGCCCAGCAGAGAGTCACTATCATGGGCATGGTTAAAGACCCATAGGCCCTGTGCTGGAGGTCACATGAGTTGACCTTTAGGCCTTTGAGCTACTCACACACAGCCCAGCAGAGAGACACTCTGCTGGGCACTGATGCAGAGTCATAGGCCTCACTGCATGTGGAACGATAAAACCAGGCTTGTTCACATACACACACAGCCCAGCAGAGAGTCACTCTGCTGGGCAGTGACCTACCTGTAATGGAGGCCTAAAAAAAAAAGGGAGGTGAGAGTGAAGCTGAATAGCTTCACTCTCATGTACCAACATGAGATGTACCAAGGACTACCAGAGGTGTTCAGCTAGACACACAGCCCAGAGACAACACACCTTCCATGGGTGCTGTGACTAGGCCTGTGGCCCTATGCTGGAGGTCACATGAGCTCCAGGGCCTCAGGTCCTGCACTACCAGGCTGAGTAGGAGAGCCCTCACTGGGCCTAGCTGTCTACCAGTCACCCCTCTTCTGGTGCTCTGACCTCCAGGGCCTATGTCATACACTATCAGTCCGATTAGGAGTAACCTCACTGGGCCTAGCTGTCTACCAGTCACCCCTCTTCTGGAGCTCTGACCTCCAGGACCTATGTGATACACTGCCAGTCCGATTAGGAGAGCCCTCACTGGGCCTAGCTGTGTACCAGTCACCCCTCTTCTGGAGCTCTGACCTCCAGGTACTATGTGATACACTGCCAGTCCGATTAGGAGAGCCCTCACTGGGCCTAGCTGTCTACCAGTCACCCCTCTTCTGGAGGTCTGACCTCCAGGTACTATGTGATACACTGCCAGTCCGATTAGGAGTGACCTCACTGGGCCTAGCTGTCTACCAGTCACCCCTCTTCTGGAGCTCTGACATCCAGGCTCTATGTGATACACTGCCAGTCCGATTAGGAGAGCCCTCACTGGGCCTAGCTGTCTACCAGTCACCCCTCTTCTGGAGCTCTGACCTCCAGGCTATATGTGATACACTGCCAGTCCGATTAGGAGTGACCTCACTGGGCCTAGCTGTCTACCAGTCACCCCTCTTCTGGAGCTCTGACCTCCAGGCTATATGTGAGACACTGCCAGTCCGATTAGGAGTGACCTCACTGGGCCTAGATGTCTACCAGTCACCCCTCTTCTGGAGCTCTGACATCCAGGCTCTATGTGATACACTGCCAGTCCGATTAGGAGAGCCCTCACTGGGCCTAGCTGTCTACCAGTCACCCCTCTTCTGGAGCTCTGACCTCCAGGCTATATGTGATACACTGCCAGTCCGATTAGGAGTGACCTCACTGGGCCTAGATGTCTACCAGTCACCCCTCTTCTGGAGCTCTGACATCCAGGCTCTATGTGATACACTGCCAGTCCGATTAGGAGAGCCCTCACTGGGCCTAGCTGTCTACCAGTCACCCCTCTTCTGGAGCTCTGACCTCCAGGGGCTAACTGCTACTATGCCAGTCCGATTAGGAGTAACCTCACTGGGCCTAGATGTCTACCAGTCACCCCTCTTCTGGAGCTCTGACCTCCAGGGGCTAACTGCTACTCTGCCAGTCCGATTAGGAGTAACCTCACTGGGCCTAGATGTCTACCAGTCACCCCTCTTCTGGAGCTCTGACCTCCAGGGGCTAACTGCTACTCTGCCAGTCCGATTAGGAGTAACCTCACTGGGCCTAGATGTCTACCAGTCACCCCTCTTCTGGAGCTCTGACCTCCAGAGCCTATGTGATACACTGCCAGTCCGATTAGGAGTGACCTCACTGGGCCTAGCTGTCTACCATTCAACCCTCCTCTGGAGCTCTGACCTCCAGAGCCTATGTGATACACTGCCAGTCCGATTAGGAGTGACCTCACTGGGCCTAGCTGTCTACCATTCAACCCTCCTCTGGAGCTCTGACCTCCAGAGCCTATGTGATACACTGCCAGTCCGATTAGGAGTGACCTCACTGGGCCTAGCTGTCTACCATTCAACCCTCCTCTGGAGCTCTGACCTCCAGGGCCTATGACCTACCCTATAGTGCCCGGTCTAAGTGCCTCATCATCGGACTCCTTTCCTCCATAACACCCCCTGGTTCCTCCACACCCTACCACGTGCACCAGGCGGTCCCGGGCCCCCACACTTAAGCACCCCCCCACTGATAAGGACAGCCATCCGCGACTTCCAGAAGAATGCATCCCTGGTATCCTAAAAAACGTTTTTAGTTACTAGTAGTACTGGCAGGACCAGTACTACAACACATGTCCTACAACACTAGGCCCAGTCTCAGAGCCTCTTACTCAGCCACTCTACCTACCAGCCTCCCTGCCCTGGAGCTTAGACTCTAGTGTCCACAGACTAAGTCCCATTAAGTACCAGGCCTAGTAATACTTCCAGTACTTAAATTTCATGAAAAATGCCTAGTTTGACCCCTCAAAAGTTACTCAAGTCCAATTTAAGCATTTCCGAATTTTCGAAAATCGGTTATCGGTACCCCAACTTTGAGCAGTTTTTTATGAGGTTTCCCACAGGAGTTGAATTTCAACCTTTTAGGACATGTTATTACACACCTTTAGAAACACATTGGTGAAGAAATTTCTTGGTAACGATTTACTTCGCAGATTGGTCAAATATCTGGTAAAATGCCCTTACTACAAGGAAGGTGTTCACTTCTTCATCAGAGCAACACATCCGGGTACTTTGCTCTCCCGTAATGTCCACGCCCCTTTTTGGACAAGCACCCTATGATACAATATAGAATTCATAGTGGATTCTATGATGGTGAGCAATGACTTCTCCAACAGCATGTTTGGATACTGGATTCTGATTGGCTAGCAACAGTGGTAAATACCCCCAACTCCCTTCAGTTCAGCTCCGACCGCATTTCCAGTATCAATGCGCCTCCCAATCAATCTGATTAAGAACACCTGTGCTGACTTCGCCCACTGTTTAGCCAATAGCAGTCTACCAATCTGGAGTGTCGTTCCAAGGCACCAATCACGAACAAGTTGGCTCAAAGGCCAGTGAATTGTGGCCTAGCCTACAATGCAATCGTTAATGTTGTTTATGGGACTATATTCTGTGGCGGAAGGATATATATACACGGGTGTCAAACGAAGAAGTGAGAAAACGTGCTGGTATAGAGATGGTAAGTAAGCACGCAGATCAGAAAGAGAAGATGGAAGTACATCGGCCACGTGTTGAGGAAAAGCCCGGATGACCATCAACGCATATAATATAATATATAATAGCCCTCAGATGGACCCTGAATGATGGACGGAGAACAAGGGGGGGACGCCCCAAAGAAACCTGGAGGAGAACCGTCGAGAGGGAGCGGGACATGCTGGGCCTAAGATCCTGGGGGGTATTCCATCAACGTCGCTAAAGGAAAATCTAGGCTTATTTTCTCGCGAGATCTATCAAGATATGCCTGGATCTTTTTAAGAGTCTCGCGAGAATAAGCCTAGATTTTCCTTTAGCGACGTTGATGGAACACCCCCCCTGGCAGGCGGCGGCCGCTGTGGCGAGGGACAGAGACCGGTGGCGTAAACTCGTTGGAGGCCCTACTCTTCACACCCGAAGAACAAGGACCTAAGTCTAGTAAGTCATTAAGAAATTATTAATGATTGTAAATAAATGAATTTAATGTTACAACTTACAACTGTGTATTTTTTAATAATGTTATATCTGTGTATTTTTTATATTATGTGGTAGCTTTTGTAGAAAAGCAATTAACCATTCGAGGGCGGGGGGTTGTGGAGACATTTACCACTGGTCACTGGCGGACTCAGAGGGGGGGCAGGGCAGTGGATTGATATGGATCAATTTATACCTCTTATTAGATTATACATATTCTGGTTGTTATGTTTGCCTTTCGGTGGACAGCAAAAGAGGGAGAGAGGAGGATAGAGAGGGAGAGGAGGAGGAGAGAGAGCAGGATGGAGTCAGCACACCAAAGAGACAGCAAGAACCAGGTGAGAAAGTGGACAGGTAGCTCAAAACAACGACCTAATTTCAACCAAAACTAGAGGGAGGATGAAAAAATTAATAAAAAGAATATACAGAATATAAACTTGTGATACCGGTTTCCATCCATCAGCTCTGAAGGTTTACGTTACTCACGGATCCAATGTCCTTCCAAACGAGCAGTCTTGGCTCCGTCTCAAACACAACAGGAAAAGTATGTCCAACTTGGCGAAAGTTTCCGAGTATTTCCAACTTGCGACAGTTTTTCAGCAGGGATGGTTGAGTCTGCACGGTTCTCATGCCGGTTCACATTTAGACCAATCAGGAGTAGCCCTTGTGTCACGTCGTCAACTGAATGTTTAATGTCATTAATCTGATTTTGGATCAGCGGTTAGAGAGAGATAGGCGTGGATTTAGGTGCACTTTTAGTCAACATCCATTATAGCGCTGATCTAGGATCAGATATATTTTAATCAGCTAAAATGTTCAGAGGTGGATTTTTTTTAAACATTTTTTTTAAGTGGACTGAATCAATTAGTGGCGGAGGAAATTCATTCGTGCCGGCCCGCCACCAATAAATGCATATAGAGGAAACACTGGTATTGGCATCTGTGATATCTACTCCGCTAAGTGTAATTCGGAAATCTGTTCATTGTTATTACACGTTTATTATATTCAACAATGCAAGACAGATGGGTAAATGTAACTTAATAGAGGAATTAAAGGGGATTGTTGTTATCCCAACATGATAATCAGTTGACAGCCCATACCATTGTCTTCCGACGGGTTCTTCAACAGACAGTTGGGAAGCCAGAGAGATCTTGGTTGCGCTGACATGAGACAATTGTGTCCATTCGGTACTCTAAGTGGCCTCTCTCATATAAGCCGGAGTGTGTTATGTTCACTCTGCATACACGTTAAATTCCACAACACTCTGGTCTCAGACAGGGTATGTCTGAGTTCAACAGCTTATCCTGTAAGTAGGGCTGGGACGATGCGTCGACGTCCACTACCCCCCACTACCTCTCTCTCTCTTGCTCTCTCTCGCTCTTTCTTTCTGTCTCTCTCGCGCTCTCTTTCTCTCGTCTGTTCGTCTGTCTCTCTCTGTCCATCTGTCTCTCTGTTTGTCTGCCTCTCTGTCTGTCTTTCTCTCTCGCTCCTTCTCACTCTATCTGTGCATGTCTATGTTGTTCTTAGGTCGTTCGTCTGTTTCTCAGGGGGGTAGTTGCCAGAGAGACTTGTGTGTGTCCGCAGTACAACGTCCCCCTGCCCGGTCACCGCCACGATGACTCAGCAGACACTAAACCTTGTCCCTTCTTCTTCTCTCCTCTCCCCTTCCCCTTCCCCCCCCCCCCCCACCGCCGCCTCTCTCCCAGGTGTGCACCCTGACGAAAAAGGACAACCGCAAGGTGGGGGAGATCCCCGAGGACGAGCAGCTCCATGTGCTGCCCCTCTACAAGGTGTCGCTCACCGACGAGCACGGCAGCGAGGAGGGCCAGCGGCAGAAGATGAAGTCCGGCGCCATCCAGGTGCTGGACAACTTCTGCCGCGCCGTCCGCAAGCTCCCCGAGCCGGAGAAGAAAACCGCGGTCGTCAAAACACACAACTTCCTGGACCCCAACATCGGCGGCGTGGCGTCGGCCTGGGTCGGGTCGGGTCGCTTCTTTAGCTACCCATCGTGAGCAGGAACCATAGGGCCGAAGGGTACCTTTTTGCCAGGCTGCGTGTGACGTGTGACGTTGTTCACTATATTGATGACTTTGAGGAGGAGAACGAGGAAGACAATGACTTTGTTCACTATATTGATGACTTTTGGGGCTTTTCCACTAGAGGGCTGACCCGGGTCCCTGGGTCGGCGCACGGAGACGGAGGCCCCCCTGGTGGGGCTACCGCAGCAGCAGCAGCAGAAGCCTCCGGGTCTGGGCGGGTCACTCTCCTCCAGCCACAGCCAGTACACCATCCTCCTGGAGGAACCCCCACCACCACCCCACTCCTCCTCCTCCTCCTCCTCCTCCTTCTCTTCCACCCGGCCAGGCTGCTCCACACCGCCTCCTCCTCCTCCTCCCCTCCACCCCCACCTCCCCCCCTCCACCCCCACCTCCCCCATCGCCCCAGGGAAAAGCACCACCACCCCCACCACCACCACCACCACCACTGCCAGGGCAGGCCTAAGCTCCGTTCCCTCAGTGTGCAGTATGGCCTGGGAGAGAGAGAGAGGCCCCAGAGCTCTGTCCGCGGTCGCTCTCGCAGCATCCAGTACTGCAGCCTGCACGAGGAGGCCTCCAAGGTAATGCATGGATGCTGGTTCAGGACCCCAGTTTAGAGGTGTGCGTGTGTGTGTGTGTGTGCGTGTGTGTGTGTGTGTGTGTGTGTGTATGTGTGTGTTAGGGCTGGGACGACGCGTCGACGTAATCGACTACGTCAATACGTCGACTTGCGTAATGTGCGTCGCAAAGTCGCAAAAAAAATCTAACTGCAATTGCGGCACTGCGCTGACGTGGTGGCGGGGGCGCTGTTTCGCAAATAAGTTAGCTTTCGTTTTTGCTAGCGAAATAGCTGATAGTATGTTGACTGCTCAAGGAGAATACATATTTGAAAGTACAGAATGCCTGAGAGCCTTATATTGCATTATATTACATTATATTTTGAATGGTCATCTGGTGCCTGAATATTGTGTTTTCCTTTACATAAATAATGACATTTCCACCATAAATTGATGCAGAAAGGGCACAAATTGGTGCATATCAATTCACCAGAATGCAAGAAATTAAGTGTTTGATGTTTAAGGACCCCCAGACAGCCCTGCTTCATGGGTCCCCCCCGATGTCAAACACCACTGGTACCACCTCCGCCTCATTTTGAGCCAGGAAAAACCCTGATGGCCATGTTGGCATTCAAGTTGGCTAAACATAGCAGTGCAGTGTTTCCTCCAGGAATTTTTACATTAGTGGCGGAGAGCCCTCGATTTTTTTCGCGTGCACGCGCATGAAACGCGCATGCGCGCTCAAAACAACGACCTAATTTCAAACAAAACTAGAGGGAGGATGAAAAAATAAATAAAAAGAATATACAGAATATAAACTTGTGATACCGGTTTCCATCCATCAGCTCTGAAGGTTTACGTTACTCACGGATCCAATGTCCTTCCAAACGAGCAGTCTTGGCTCCGTCTCAAACACAACAGGAAAAGTATGTCCAACTTGGCGAAAGTTTCCGAGTATTTCCAACTTGCGCAAGTTCTTCAACTTGCGACAGTTTTTCAGCAGGGATGGTTGAGTCTGCACGGTTCTCATGCCGGTTCACATTTAGACCAATCAGGAGTAGCCCTTGTGTCACGTCGTCAACTGAATGTTTAATGTCATTAATCTGATTTTGGATCAGCGGTTAGAGAGAGATGGGCGTGGATTTAGGTGCACTTTTAGTCAACATCCATTATAGCGCTGATCTAGGATCAGATATATTTTAATCAGCTAAAATGTTCAGAGGTGGATTTTTTTTTTACATTTTTTAAAAGTGGACTGAATCAATTAGTGGCGGAGGAAATTCATTCGTGCCGGCCCGCCACCAATAAATGCATATAGACTCTATATGCATTTATTGAAGAAAGAAATAGAAGAAGAAGAAAACCGCGGTCGTCAAAACACACAACTTCCTGGACCCCAACATCGGCGGCGTGGCGGTGGCCCCGGCCCACGAAAGAAATAGAAGAAGAAGAAAACCGCGGTCGTCAAAACACACAACTTCCTGGACCCCAACATCGGCGGCGTGGCGGTGGCCCCGGCCCACGGCTCCATCCTGATTGAGTGCGCCCGGCGCGAGCTGCATGCCACCACGCCGCTGAAGAGGCCCGACCGCTCCCACCCCACGCGCATCTCCCTGGTCTTCTACATACACAAGAACCTGAACCAGCCTGGCCGTGTGGGAGGCCAAAATGAAGCAAGAAGCGCAAGTACGGGGCGGCGGCAGGGGCAAGAAGCGCAAGTACCAGCAAAGTACAAGTACGGGGCGGCGGGGCCGCAAGTACGGGGCGGCGGGGGCGGCGGCAGGGGCTAGTCCAGCTGAGTTCCCACCTGAACTGGTGGAGGCCGGGGTTCGCCCAGAGGCTCGTCCGGCCCGTGCCCGGGTCAGACCAGCACACCTGAGAGACTATACCGTGGACTGGTGAACCCAAGGGTAAGGTTTAGTGCAGAGTTGACTGTTATCCAAGGTGCGGACAGATATTGATCATAACACTGGCGTGTCCCCCTACGCCTTCACCCAGGTCACTGGGCCCTACAGGCACTTTATGTGAGGACAGACAGTTTATTGCATGTTTGAAAATGTCTTTTAAACACCATCCAATGGGCCCTACAGGCACTTTATGTGAGGACAGACAGTTTATTGGATGTTTGAAAATGTCTTTTAAACACCATCCACTGGAAGAAAAAGAAAAAGAAACATATATGTAAGATGTTCTGACAGGATGGAAAAGAAGTCTTTAGAAAGGTTAGGGTAAATCTAACATGACACGATTCTACAGTAAACATTTAGCTTCAAACCTCATCATTTATATAACATTTATTTTCTACCAGCAAAATGTCAGACTATTTTTGATGGAATATATTTTGAAATGCCTAAATAGATAAAAGGTTTACTTTTTAAAAATATTTGTAAAATACTAACACCTTTTTTTATTTGGTTGTGGGAAACATATTTAACGTGTTTAACATATTTAACCTGCTCAGTATTCAGTTGTAAGCGTTCATACCTTTCCTGATCACGAAAAGAAAAGAAAGAAGAAGAAAAAAGTTACACAAATGATAAATGACTTGATAAAGGATAGCATATCTAGGTTTGGTTCTTCGATCGACGGTCTTACACAATTTATTTTATTGCTGGGATTTCCATGTTAATATTACAAGAAAAGTTTCACGTTGATGTTTTGTAGATAGTCTTAGACAGTAAGAAGCTTCAGATCACCAGACACACGCTGAGGAACACCCAACACAATCAGCATCCTTGATTTAAGTGTCCTTCTCTGCTTGCTGTTTATCTTGTATATATTGAATATACTGTCCAGTTTGGGTTTTATTTTGCTGTATGTCAGGAATACGTTCAGTATTACTTTGTTATAATACAGGGTTTATGTTGGCTAACAATTGTACTGATTGTATATAGATAATTGTTTTCTCCACTCGATGCTACGAGTCATGTGACTTCCTATAGAGGCCATATGAGTCATGTGACTTCCTATAAGAGGCGATGAGTCATGTGACTTCCTGTAGAGGCGATATGAGTCATGTGACTTCCTATAGAGGCGATATGAGTCATGTGACTTCCTATAGAGGCCATATGAGTCATGTGACTTCCTGTAAGAGGCGATATGAGTCATGTGACTTCCTATTAGTGTTGTTCCGATACCATTTTTTGATCCCGATACCGATACCGATACCTGACCGTGCAGTACTTGCCGATACCGAGTACCGATCCGATACCACGGCGTTTGAAAAAACAAAACAAAAAAACATGTTTTTTGTGCCGCATACTCACCTCGATGTAAAATTATTGCTAACACTTAGTCTGGCACTGCTCAAAACCTTTGTAAAACAGGAAAAAATACCAACAGAGAGTGAATGCTATAGAACTTTTTTTTATTGTCTACCTGGTATGGTGACAAGAAAATCAACCCCTTATAAAATCTGAAATGTGTCTCTCACAGATGCCAATCAGTGCAATGTCCATTTAAGATATAAAACAGTCGTAGTAGTAGTGCAACAGCAAGTAAACATTTACAAACAAAATAACTTTAAGATATAAAACCGTACAAGTAGTGCAACAGCAAGTAAACATTTACAAACAAAAAACATTTGTCTCACCGCATCTCGCATTTTAGCTCTGTAACTTACTTGTTTAGAAACACACTGGTCGCAGCACACACATCGTATATTGAAACATGGTCTGAAGTTTGAGTTTTATGTCGGGAATCTGTATTCCATGCACTTCGGTTGCTGTGACGTTGTTTGTTTGTTTTATCGCCATGTCTTATTGTAAATGCTGTGCTGTTTCCAATGAAGCATGTAAATAAAGTGTCTATATTTTTAAACCACGTCTCTGACCTACTGAGTGAAACGAACGTGAGACAAATGTTTGTTTTTCCGCGATAGTGAAAAGCTGCCACGCCATTGGTTGAGAGCAGCTGCTCTGGGCCAATAGCGTTCCAGCAGAGGAGCATGCCTGGGCATGTCTGTGTTAGGAAGGCTGTGTCAGGCTAAAACGCAACGTGCTGCGTTTGAACAAGAGTTTGGTATCGGGTGTTATTATTTGTTAGTACTCGCCGATACCGATACCAGCATTTTTGTGCGTATCGGTGGCCATGCCGATACTAGTATCGGTATCGGAACAACACTACTTCCTATAGAGGCGATATGAGTCATGTGACTTCCTATAGAAGCCATAGAGTCATGTGACTTCCTGTAAGAGGCGATATGAGTCATGTGACTTCCTATAAGAGGCGATATGAGTCATGTGACTTCCTATAGAGGCGATATGAGTCATGTGACTTCCTATAGAGGCGATATGAGTCATGTGACTTCCTATAAGAGGCGATATGAGTCATGTGACTTCCTATAAGAGGCGCTGAGTCATGTGTTCCTATAGAGGCGTTATGAGTCATGTGACTTCCTATAAGAGGCGACGAGTCATGTGACTTCCTATAAGAGGAGATATGAGTCATGTGACTTCCTATAGAGGCGATATGAAACTCTGTCCGCGGTTTTAAAAAGACGAGACCGCTCCCGACAGAGACGATCTGCCTAGCGTTCAGAGAGGAAGTTGTCATGGTTTCATCTCCACTCCTCCAGGCTAAAACATAACGTGACGTTAGAATTATAAGGTTCTTTCTCCATTTTGTCAAAATTTAGTTTTTTTTACATAATCTGATCCATTAGGTGTTTTTTAATGCCTGTGTGGTGTTATTTTTAAAATGTTGACATTTTTTAGTTAGTAATTAATAAAATACAAAGGTTCCATCTCACAAAACATAATGGAATGTAAAAACTTTGACGCTCAATATCTCTGAACTGCCCTAAACGGAGATAGAACCTTATCATTCTAAACGGAGATAGAACCTTATAATTCTAAGATCACGATTTAACACATTAAACAAATATGACAGAATAAGACGAAAAAGAAAAAAAAAGAAAATTGTATACCGGTATATCAGTTTTCACAACTGAATTTATTTCAGACATTTATTCCAGAGTTACAAAAAAATGTCCTGGAGACACATTGTGTACATAGCGATCGCCCGCAGTTTGAATCATTTCACGCAGATACGAAGTTATTATTCACCAAACAGGTACTGAAGGTTTTTGTTCAGCTCTCCCTCTAGTTAGCTGAATGGGTGAATCTTCTGCTTACTCCGGCAGTGCGGGTGAAATGACGAGACTTGACACAATTCGGTTTGCTTTTCCTTCTTCCTTAATTAAACAGATTGTAAAACTGACAAAACACATCGATCCATTAGTACATATAACAACCAAACAGTGAATGAACTAACAGAAAAGATTTAACAAAACACAATCATTCAGAGCTCAACTCACCAACTCCCATCTCTCTCTACAACTAACCTTCCGTTTCCCCTGTCACCCAGATTACACTCATTAAGCCCGCCCCCATTTCTATCTAAGCCAATCACTCTCCGCATGCATACTTTTAACCAATCACAAATCAAACAAATAAAAGAACCTCCAAATGAACTACCCTCCCATGGATTAGCCAAACACCTCCCACTTGGTCCATTGGTCCTTTATACCTAAATGGACCACAACTTTCCCTCTCTTCAATAAAGTTTTATTTTTTTTACTGCTCCTCCACGGGAAGCAGCACGACCACCCGCCTAACGTCTCGGTCGAGCGTTGGGAAGAGATCGCGGCCTTCGCTCCTTCTTCGTCCTGAAGCCCCCACTCCTGGAGCAGGCTGGCTTAGGCAAGCCCTCACTCTCACGTCCCGAACCAGCCCCTTTTCGTCTGGCCTCGCTTCCACCACCCGCCCCAGGCGGAATTGCCCCCTTAGGGCATTTTGGTCAGCCAACCAGACCACGTCTCCCACGGCCACATTTCGGGCTTCTCTGTGCCACTTGGTGCGGATGAAAAGTCCGGGCCCAGCCAGTTGACTCCACTGTCGCCAAAACCGTCCCACTTCTTCCTGGATGGCCCTCAGCTTCACAAACGGGTACTCATCCAGATCAAGAGTCCCCGGGTCTCCAGCTCTACCTCGAAGCAGCGTGTTGGGCGTTACCACCTCGACCGTATCATCTCGCACTTGGAGCTTGGCGCCGATTGGCCTCTCGTTCACTAAATCGGCTGCCAGGAAGAGCGCCGTCTGGAACTCTAAGCAGGTGAGATTTCCGAGCCTCCCGACATTTCTCAGCGCCCGCTTGAGCAGTCGAACTGACGCCTCCGCCGCTCCATTCCGATGGGGTGCGTCAGCAGGATGGAAAACCCACGCCCATTCCGTGCCGTGTCGAGCGGTCCTGTCCTCCACAGTCTTCCTGTCCACCTTGCCGAGTTGGTCATGCAGCGCTTTCAGAGCTGGTTGAGCTCCGACAAAATTTGTCCCCTGATCCGACCACATCTTCCTCGGGTGACCCCTAATAGCTGTAAAACGGAAGTACGTTTTTAGGAAGCACTCTGTTGACAGACTCTCCACCATGTCAGCGTGGACGGCTCTGGAGGCCATGCAGGAGAAGACGACTCCCCAGACCTTTAACTTTGTCCTTCTCTTGACAACATCAATGACTTGGTAGGGGCCGAATAGGTCCACAGAGGTGTACTCAAATGGGGCAGCAGGTTCGGTGCGCTCCCGCGGAAGGTCGCTCATCATCTGCTGGCACCGTTTGGCCCTGTCTTTCCTGCAGGGGACGCACGCGTTGACTACCTTCCACGCAGCCCGCTGACCCTGAATCACCCACGCCTTCTTGCGCATCTTCAATAGGGTGCCAGCCAACCCCTCGTGGTTCGCCTTATGGGCCTCCCTTGCCAACAGAGTGCTGATCCATGCAGTGTAGGGGACAAGTGGGATTCCCACCTCCTTCGCCTCCTGGATTCTTCCGGAACACACCAGCAGCCCCGACCCTTCGACCTTCTTAACTACCAGTCTGTCCCAAGTCGTTTTAGGAAATTCTGTTCCATCCTGTGCAGCTAGACACAGGTCGCGGAAAGCTGCGTTTAGCTCCTGGACGCCGAGGCTAACTCCGCTTCTTGTCTCCCTCGGGCGAGTAGCCTCCCACTTTGCGTCTTCTGGAGCCCTCCTGCAAACCAACCACTGCCTAACAGCTCGCCGGACCCACCCAACTACCCGAATGAGCCTGCCTATTTCACTGAAGCGTTCTGGCTCAATCAGGTCCATGAGAGCAGCGCCCCAGAGCCTCTCCCTCTCATGCTCGGGGTCCCTGGAACTCCCAACCGGTGTGGATGTCCCCTTTGCATTTGCTTCCTCCTCAATGGTGCATTTCGGGTCCAGCCCCTTCCTCGCCTGAGCGCGTGTTACAGCTGCAGTGAACGCTTTCCGTTGCAGCTTGCTCACGCTGTCTCGAGCACTTGCAGGAACTCCGGACCATTCTGCCAGGTCGAGCCTTCTCCCAAGCTTTCCGGCGGGCAGCCTCGTGTGACGAGGTCTGAGACATTTTAGATCTCCGGGGATCCACCACCAGTCGTCAGTGGGTCCAGCCCTTTGGATCTCTCCGATCCTGTTCGCGTAGAATGTTTGGTAGCCGTAGCTTTCCTTTTGAATGGCCCCCAGGACGGTCTGGCTGTCCACGAAATGAAACCATCTCTCCACGCCCAGTTGACCTTGCTTCCCCCAGAAGCCCTTAAGCCTGGATGCGATTACGGTCCCACACAGTTCGGATTTAACGACATCCCCTTTCTGAGTTATCGGTGTCAATTTGGCCTTTAACTCGACCGCAGCCCCTCTCTGGATCATCTCATGCACCTGCGCCGCGTATGCCGCTTTCCACACCGGGTCCCTCTCCAATCGCTTCTCGGTCCTCCTGAATGTAGCCTCTACCGCTCCTCTGTTGTTCGGGAGCGAGCTGGGGTCCTCAGTCCACGGGTACTCTGTGTCCCAGTGCGGCAGGTCGCTGTGGTCATCAGACATTACGTAAGTCAAGCCCCTTTTGATGATTTCGACCTCCTTTTCCTCTGCGAGAGTCATCTCTTTCCCGCCTGGTTGACAATTTCCGCAGCGACACCCTCCGCATTTTGGCTCGCACGCGGCGCCGATGCTATCCCAGCTCCACCACTCGAGGACCTCTTTGCTGCTTGCAGCTGTTCTCCCGGTCCTTTTCATGACCTTGCGGCTTCTGGTCTCCATCCTCTTCTTTGGCGCTGGGCGTCAGAGAACGCGCAAAGTGCGTCTGGGAGTTGTGTGCGGATCTTTCCCAACTTTCAAACAGGTCTGGGTGCGTTCCTCCCACGGTCTTCCCCAGAGGCCCGTCCCACAGCACTAAGTTTCCCGTCCTTCTTATCCACCGTGGAGCGAGTCGTCCCTCTCGGTGGCTGATCAAGAGCTCGATTTCCCCAGGTCGGACCAGCTCTTTCTTCTCGACCCCAGGGAAGAACTTACAGAGTCATCTTGATTTTACATAATCTGATCCATTAGGTGTTTTTTAATGCCTGTGTGGTGTTATTTTTAAAATGTTGCCATTTTTTAGTTAGTAATTAATAAAATACAAAGGTTCCATCTCACAAAACATAATGGAATGTAAAAACTTTGACGCTCAATATCTCTGAACTGCCCTAAACGGAGATAGAACCTTATCATTCTAAACGGAGATAGAACCTTATAATTCTAAGATCACGATTTAACACATTAAACAAATATGACAGAATAAGACGAAAAAGAAAAAAAAAGAAAATTGTATATATCAGTTTTCACAACTGAATTTATTTCAGACATTTATTCCAGAGTTACAAAAAAATGTCCTGGAGACACATTGTGTACATAGCGATCGCCCGCAGTTTGAATCATTTCACGCAGATACGAAGTTATTATTCACCAAACAGGTACTGAAGGTTTTTGTTCAGCTCTCCCTCTAGTTAGCTGAATGGGTGAATCTTCTGCTTACTCCGGCAGTGCGGGTGAAATGACGAGACTTGACACAATTCGGTTTGCTTTTCCTTCTTCCTTAATTAAACAGATTGTAAAACTGACAAAACACATCGATCCATTAGTACATATAACAACCAAACAGTGAATGAACTAACAGAAAAGATTTAACAAAACACAATCATTCAGAGCTCAACTCACCAACTCCCATCTCTCTCTACAACTAACCTTCCGTTTCCCCTGTCACCCAGATTACACTCATTAAGCCCGCCCCCATTTCTATCTAAGCCAATCACTCTCCGCATGCATACTTTTAACCAATCACAAATCAAACAAATAAAAGAACCTCCAAATGAACTACCCTCCCATGGATTAGCCAAACACCTCCCACTTGGTCCATTGGTCCTTTATACCTAAATGGACCACAACTTTCCCTCTCTTCAATAAAGTTTTATTTTTTTTACTGCTCCTCCACGGGAAGCAGCACGACCACCCGCCTAACGTCTCGGTCGAGCGTTGGGAAGAGATCGCGGCCTTCGCTCCTTCTTCGTCCTGAAGCCCCCACTCCTGGAGCAGGCTGGCTTAGGCAAGCCCTCACTCTCACGTCCCGAACCAGCCCCTTTTCGTCTGGCCTCGCTTCCACCACCCGCCCCAGGCGGAATTGCCCCCTTAGGGCATTTTGGTCAGCCAACCAGACCACGTCTCCCACGGCCACATTTCGGGCTTCTCTGTGCCACTTGGTGCGGATGAAAAGTCCGGGCCCAGCCAGTTGACTCCACTGTCGCCAAAACCGTCCCACTTCTTCCTGGATGGCCCTCAGCTTCACAAACGGGTACTCATCCAGATCAAGAGTCCCCGGGTCTCCAGCTCTACCTCGAAGCAGCGTGTTGGGCGTTACCACCTCGACCGTATCATCTCGCACTTGGAGCTTGGCGCCGATTGGCCTCTCGTTCACTAAATCGGCTGCCAGGAAGAGCGCCGTCTGGAACTCTAAGCAGGTGAGATTTCCGAGCCTCCCGACATTTCTCAGCGCCCGCTTGAGCAGTCGAACTGACGCCTCCGCCGCTCCATTCCGATGGGGTGCGTCAGCAGGATGGAAAACCCACGCCCATTCCGTGCCGTGTCGAGCGGTCCTGTCCTCCACAGTCTTCCTGTCCACCTTGCCGAGTTGGTCATGCAGCGCTTTCAGAGCTGGTTGAGCTCCGACAAAATTTGTCCCCTGATCCGACCACATCTTCCTCGGGTGACCCCTAATAGCTGTAAAACGGAAGTACGTTTTTAGGAAGCACTCTGTTGACAGACTCTCCACCATGTCAGCGTGGACGGCTCTGGAGGCCATGCAGGAGAAGACGACTCCCCAGACCTTTAACTTTGTCCTTCTCTTGACAACATCAATGACTTGGTAGGGGCCGAATAGGTCCACAGAGGTGTACTCAAATGGGGCAGCAGGTTCGGTGCGCTCCCGCGGAAGGTCGCTCATCATCTGCTGGCACCGTTTGGCCCTGTCTTTCCTGCAGGGGACGCACGCGTTGACTACCTTCCACGCAGCCCGCTGACCCTGAATCACCCACGCCTTCTTGCGCATCTTCAATAGGGTGCCAGCCAACCCCTCGTGGTTCGCCTTATGGGCCTCCCTTGCCAACAGAGTGCTGATCCATGCAGTGTAGGGGACAAGTGGGATTCCCACCTCCTTCGCCTCCTGGATTCTTCCGGAACACACCAGCAGCCCCGACCCTTCGACCTTCTTAACTACCAGTCTGTCCCAAGTCGTTTTAGGAAATTCTGTTCCATCCTGTGCAGCTAGACACAGGTCGCGGAAAGCTGCGTTTAGCTCCTGGACGCCGAGGCTAACTCCGCTTCTTGTCTCCCTCGGGCGAGTAGCCTCCCACTTTGCGTCTTCTGGAGCCCTCCTGCAAACCAACCACTGCCTAACAGCTCGCCGGACCCACCCAACTACCCGAATGAGCCTGCCTATTTCACTGAAGCGTTCTGGCTCAATCAGGTCCATGAGAGCAGCGCCCCAGAGCCTCTCCCTCTCATGCTCGGGGTCCCTGGAACTCCCAACCGGTGTGGATGTCCCCTTTGCATTTGCTTCCTCCTCAATGGTGCATTTCGGGTCCAGCCCCTTCCTCGCCTGAGCGCGTGTTACAGCTGCAGTGAACGCTTTCCGTTGCAGCTTGCTCACGCTGTCTCGAGCACTTGCAGGAACTCCGGACCATTCTGCCAGGTCGAGCCTTCTCCCAAGCTTTCCGGCGGGCAGCCTCGTGTGACGAGGTCTGAGACATTTTAGATCTCCGGGGATCCACCACCAGTCGTCAGTGGGTCCAGCCCTTTGGATCTCTCCGATCCTGTTCGCGTAGAATGTTTGGTAGCCGTAGCTTTCCTTTTGAATGGCCCCCAGGACGGTCTGGCTGTCCACGAAATGAAACCATCTCTCCACGCCCAGTTGACCTTGCTTCCCCCAGAAGCCCTTAAGCCTGGATGCGATTACGGTCCCACACAGTTCGGATTTAACGACATCCCCTTTCTGAGTTATCGGTGTCAATTTGGCCTTTAACTCGACCGCAGCCCCTCTCTGGATCATCTCATGCACCTGCGCCGCGTATGCCGCTTTCCACACCGGGTCCCTCTCCAATCGCTTCTCGGTCCTCCGGAATGTAGCCTCTACCGCTCCTCTGTTGTTCGGGAGCGAGCTGGGGTCCTCAGTCCACGGGTACTCTGTGTCCCAGTGCGGCAGGTCGCTGTGGTCATCAGACATTACGTAAGTCAAGCCCCTTTTGATGATTTCGACCTCCTTTTCCTCTGCGAGAGTCATCTCTTTCCCGCCTGGTTGACAATTTCCGCAGCGACACCCTCCGCATTTTGGCTCGCACGCGGCGCCGATGCTATCCCAGCTCCACCACTCGAGGACCTCTTTGCTGCTTGCAGCTGTTCTCCCGGTCCTTTTCATGACCTTGCGGCTTCTGGTCTCCATCCTCTTCTTTGGCGCTGGGCGTCAGAGAACGCGCAAAGTGCGTCTGGGAGTTGTGTGCGGATCTTTCCCAACTTTCAAACAGGTCTGGGTGCGTTCCTCCCACGGTCTTCCCCAGAGGCCCGTCCCACAGCACTAAGTTTCCCGTCCTTCTTATCCACCGTGGAGCGAGTCGTCCCTCTCGGTGGCTGATCAAGAGCTCGATTTCCCCAGGTCGGACCAGCTCTTTCTTCTCGACCCCAGGGAAGAACTTACAGAGTCGCTCTGGACTGATGACCTTGTCTGCACGAGCGATTTGTGTCGAGCCCGTAGCATACCATCTCGTGGGGACTCCATCTGTTGTTGCTCCACGCCCTGACCTTTAGCAGGTACTTATTAGTCTTGACCTTGACCTTCATTCCACTGACTCCATGCACAGTCAGTGTTACTTGCTTCCGCTCCAGTTGGAGCTGATCGGCGGCCCGGTTGGTGATATAATTTGTGTCGGAGGCGAGGTGTGTGTGTGTGTGTGTGTGTGTGTGTGTATCTGTGTGTGTGTGTGTGTGTGTGTGTGTGTGTGCGCATGTGTTTGTATGTGAGTGTTTCTATAAGAAAGAGAGGGAGATAAAGAATCTGGTGACATTTAATTAGCCAAGGAAAGCACAGGCAGGTTGACTGGGGATGTCCCATGGAGCATGAAAACCAAGAACAGGAAAGTGAAATAGAAATCTACCAAGACAAACACACTCTTGGTGGATGGATTTAACAGGCATAACAAAGAAGGAACCAGTCACACAGGATTGACATGTTTACTTCATCACTCATAGTGAGAAACCAGGTTGGTTTGTGAAACCATGATGAAAACCCCCAGTCATATTTATGGGGGAGTCAAACTCACTGACACTGACCTCTAAACAAGCAGGGAAATAACAAACCACCCACACTTATTGGCGAATGCGGTGCCTTTCTCATCGGAGGTCTATGAGAGTTCCCAGGGCATTTCCTGCTTCTGTTTTGACTGTCAATATCATCATTAGTACTGGATGTTCCTCTGGCCCATTCTCTGCGAAGAGACTTCCGCCTTCTGCGCCCGTGCTCAGCGTCATCGAAGCCTTACTGGTGAATGCGTCCTTCGCCCTCTTCTCCTGTTCAGGGTTGAGTCCCAAAGAGTCCAGGAATTCCCGTTGCTTATCAGAGAACCCTGGCCCTGTCTTCTTTCCCTCACTCCACTTGGGACTAGGGATGGGACGATTATCGTGTTTATCGTTAATCGCG
The DNA here is from genome assembly GCF_963989245.1 of Nansenia antarctica. Lineage (NCBI taxonomy): Eukaryota > Metazoa > Chordata > Actinopteri > Argentiniformes > Microstomatidae > Nansenia > Nansenia antarctica. The sequence goes on along the minus strand of NC_137685.1, from coordinate 16,328,476 downwards.
ATAAAAACACCCGCGATAACTTTATCGTGGAGAATTTTAATTAGTTGAATAATCGTCATAATCGTTTTTTTTTTATAAATTATTATTATTTTTAAATGACTGGACTTTTTAAATAGGCACTACATTTTATAAACACTGCTTTGTCTGACTGGTGGTCCCCAGCTGATGACCCAGTTAGGCCCACATAGGTGTTCAGTGAGGTGTCACAGCACACCTGTTCTAAAGGCACTGTTGGAGGTGCGTCAGGCAGCAATGCTCAGCAGGAGTACCATCCCCTGTATCATGATTTGATCTGTCTGTTTTTATTGTATGTATTAATGTATGTGACCTATGTGTGTTTTTTGTTGTTGTTGTTAATATTTTTATTGAGTTTCACAGAGACATGTACACAACAGGACATAACAACAACAACTAGTATCCGTGGGGGAGGTTATTGTCCCATTAATAGTAGAAAACTAGTTTTGCACTTTGTTATGCACATTGTCCATAAACAATAACAGAAAATGTTCTTTCTCTTTTTCTTTTTTTTTAAACAAACTAACAAACAAAAAACAAAGACAAACAAAACAAAACAAAAACAAAAAAACAGGGGGGGAGGAGGCCATGTCACATATCAGAAATAAACAGAAAAGAAAATGACAACAAATGCCATAATATATGGGGGGATCACCCCCATCGGAGACAGCATCCATGTCTTACAGTCCTAAACACAGCGGCAGCACAACACCAGCACAGTAAATAATATTGTGACCCATACATTGTAGATCTGTTACACATTAGTCTTGTGTACTTTCTTGAGTGTAATCCACCAAACCTTTCATTACAATGGCAGCCAGTCTGGTACCAATATAATCTAAGAACGGAGACCAAATCTTATAGAATGTCTTTATCTTACACTTATACCTATATGTCAGATATTCCATAGGAATCATATCAAAAATTACCTTGTGCCATCCAGCTATTGTAGGCGGTTTGCAGTCTATCCATATCCTACACAGAAGTCTTTTGGAATGCATACTTTTAAGTTGTTTGTCTGGCAACCCAAACAATAGACACATGGGGTCCTTATCCAATGTAACATCTAGAATTAGATGAATTTTATCCACTATACCTTTCCAGTAATCATCTATATATCTACAAGTCCAAACACAATGAACAAAGCTCCCAACCTCGGTAATACACTTTGTACACATTTCCGATTTGTTATGATCCATTTTATGTCTAAGTTGGGGAGTAATCTGCAAACGTTGTAGTAGTCTAAATTGCGTTTCCTTCGTCCTATTACAGATTGAGATGTCGTTTGCCGATTGCCATATTAGTGACCAAGTTGCTGCATCAGTATTAATGTTCAGGTCATTATTCCAGTCTTTGGGCGTAAATGCAGGTTTGCCTTTATCATATTTCGAAAGTGCTCTATACCCAAGCCCCAGAATGCCTCTCGTCTTTCCAGCAGAGACTATCTCCTCCAGCGGAGAGGGTTGGTGACAGAGGCCAGTGTCTTTTTGGCTATTTAAAAAACTTCGTATCTGAAGGTATCTGAAAAACTCATTTCGTGGTAGGTCATATTTCTTACATAACTGGTCAAATGAAAGTAGTATTTCCGTATCATATAAATGTCTGATAGTAACCATCCCTTTGCTGTCCCACCGCTTGAAACCCCTATCCGTGGCACCAGGGGAGAAGTCTATGTTGCCCCAAACTGGCGAGAGGGAGGATGTAATAATCGTATGTTATAAATAAATAGTAATATAATTGAGATTTCTCACATGAGCCGCGCGCGAATATCCTCACAGAAATTTGTCTCGCGCGATTGTTCAGCCTGCATTAGGGCTCTACGCTAACCTTTTTCACTAGGAGCACATGTGCTCCTAAATGAAAAATGTTAGGGGCACACAAAGAAATTTAGGAGCACAGTGAAAAATGTAATTTTTGCACCAAAATCACACATTGGCCCATGCCTACAGCCCTATTAGACGCAGAGTTGATGGCATTGTATTATGGTAACTAGCTGTGTCAAGTTCTCCTGGTTAGCAGCATGTTCATTCATTCATCCATGTCATGCCTGGCAGCTAGCAGCTAGCAGCCCAGCCAGGCTTTAGGGCTAGGTCTGTCAGCTAGCAGCCCAGCCAGGCCATGCAGAGGTCTGTCTCCATGCTGCCCACCTCCCTGCTGCTGGGTCAGGCTACATCAGTCACACACGGTGGCCAGACAACTCCACATCTAGGGGTATTAAACTACCCCACATCCAGATGACCAGTCCCCAGCCCCATGCTGCCCGGGGTGGTGACATGTGGAGGTGGCCAGCCCAGCACGGTGCCTCTGCGGCGGCTAGCTGTTAGCACACCACCATCCCCGGGGGTCCCACCTCTCTGCCACACTCAAGTACAACATGTTGCATTTTCATGCCATTAGGAAACTTGCTTCCTAGGGTTTCCTAGGATTAGAGATGCATTTGGACTTCTGGAGTACCTCCACTACTTTCAATGGGTTCTGAAGGTCTGAGAGCTTTCTACTTTCTACCCTGGGTAGTTAACCCTGGTTGTAACCTTGGGTTCAAATCTGGAGTGTGTGGGACCAAATCTGTAGATGTGGTGAGCTAATGAAGCTAATGAAGCTTGAGATGAGAAAAGGGCGCTTGTCTCTTTAAGGCCCAGGAGGGAGTTAGCGATTAGCGATGTTAGCTTAGCGCCAGTTTAACAGAAGTAACTTCACTTTTAACATGACTTCCCGTGGTCGTAGCGGGCTGGCTGACGGCTTAAAATGTGGCCACACGGTTCGCGCAGATTTATTTTTAGAATAAAAAAATATATATAATAATAATAATTTTTAAAAAAACTACTCGCACATGTGCTCGTGAATTTATTTCTCTAGTCGCACAGATGTATTTTTAGTCGCAAATGCGAGTGAAATGGTCGCACTGTAGAGCCCTGTGCATGGGTAACGTGACTGTCAAGTCAGCCTTGTCAGTCAGTCACTAACGTATGCTAGCCTTCTCACCATGGCTGCATCGGCCCCGTGTCCATTGCCTCACCTTTCCAGGGTTGCACGCAGGCTTCTATGCATACCTGCAACTAGTGTTCCTTCAGAGAGAGTGTTTAGTGCCAGTGGGCACATACATAAGGCAGAAAAAGTGAACATGTTGACATTTTTGCACTTTAACCTATCTTGAAGCTTTCAAGTCTCTAAGCCACAAGGCTAGCACTCAGTTTGATGACAGAAAAGTGTCAGTGTTCAAGTTTTGTTTGACAGTATTTTTTTCCTTTATTTATGCAGTGATACCTTATAATTTATCATTACCTTATTTAAGATTTTATTAAAGATTTTTTTTTTGTCAAGATGTTTTTAAAATGATGTTAATGTTATTAACATGATTCAATAAAAATACAACAAAATCTAAGTTAAAGTGATTACAGTGTGTTTTATTGGCATTCTAAAAAAAAAGTTTTTTTTTTTGTTTTTTTTAAAATTCTCGCGATAATATCGTGGATCGCGATTATTTTGCCCACGATAATCGTGACATGACATTTTCTAATCGTCCCACCCCTACTTGGGACACAGAAGGTAGTGATGACTCGCCCCTCCTTCATTCTGCTTGCACATTCTGCACAGGTACCGGTTACTACACTCTCCGTCGGCGCCGTGCATGCCCAAACATTTCTGACAGGCTTTGCTTTGCTTTGCTATGGCTCGTTTCCCTGCCAGACTGAGACTCTTGAACTTTCGGCAGAAGAATATTTTGCCACCGTGCTGATCGCTTCCACAGAGTCACACTCTTCTCTTCTTTCCGAGTTCCTGCCCGTGACTCTGGTTTCACCTCGATGTTCCTCCTCTTCTTCATCTACCGGTGAGTCTCTCTCCGTGGCCCTCGTGAATGCCCTCTTCTCCCATCTGACTGGCCTCTCCGGTGTTCCCCCAGAGGTCTCCGTGGAGCCTCGGATTCGTGCCATCCCCTCAAGGATTACTTCCTGCCTTTTCAGAAACAGAAAAAGAGCATCGAACCGCTTGTCTGGGGCGACTTGGTTTTCGGGTTCGGTTACAAAGGTAATCCAGCCTTCCTGCATGCGATCTGGCAGTTTGCTCTCGATGGCCTTAAGTACAAGTGGGTTCTTCATAGCGCCCACTTCTCTTAAGTCAGTTAGGTCCATGCCTCCTTCCACTGCCTGAATAAGGTCGATTGCTTTCCTCGGCTGGTTTCCTTTTACAGCTGGTATTCTTTCCAATTCCTCAATAATTTGCAGCGCGATGGTTGCCTTGTCTCCAAACCGATTCTCCAAGGCTTTGAATACGTCTTCCGCTGAGCGGTAGCTCGAGAGTTTGAGCTCCTCGAAAACCTTTCCGTCTATGCTCTCGAGGAGGTGGAGTTTCTTCACCTCTGGCGACCCCGATGGGTCTCCCTGCTGCTGCAGGCTTTCCCAATCTTTCCGCCAGCGATGAAAATCTCTCATACACCCGCTGAACACGGGCAGCCTTGTTGGAGGGAGTTTGATCTTGGAGATGGCTCCAGTGCGGTTGCCTCCATATGTGGCGCTCTCCAGCCCTGCCTCCCGGGCTTGTTCCCATGCCTCCCGCTGAGCCTCCAGTAGCTTGGCGCGCTCTTGAGCGGCTATTTCTGCTGCCTTCAACTCAATCACGGCCGCCTTCTGCCTTGCATCAGCGATCTCTCCTTCGGCCTCCAATTTCACTTTCGCTGTCTCCTTCTCAAACTCGGCCACGCTATCAGCTGACCTCAGTCTTGCCTCAGCGGCTTTCCTTTCCAGCTTGGCAATAGCTTTATTTTCTCTATCTGTCGCTCGATCTTTGGCCTCTTCTTCGGCGAGAGCGTTGGTGGCTACTTGCTTTCAAGGCTTCAAACAGAATTATATACAATCACAAAGAATTGATAATATAGCCCTTAAGGGAGAAGAACATTGAATGCAGACGGAGTCTTGTGTTAACGCTTAATCCTCCACCACTCAATCAAATTCATTTTTTTGGAAAGAACAATTTCATCATATTGGTTCAGAGCATATCACTCTCTCCATTAGAAACATCTCCACATCTTCTGAACATTGTTTTTTATTATTATGTTTTGCAATGTCATAGCTGTAGGGTAATCGAACATCACCTGTTTACATATCCAAACATTTATATTTCAAGTAATATACCGTACTGTGAAACCAAATTGTCACATTGTCACGTCAACAAAAGGTAAAGAACAAGAAATACATAAGAAAGAAAGAAAGATGTGAAACAGTCAAACAAATATTTGTCATTTGCCTCTACTACTCTTCACGCTTTCAAAATGTTTATCGCAAATTAAATCTGTCAGAAAAATAACAATTAGATATTTTCCCCAAATCGTGCAGCCCTAACCAATAGCATAACATAATTACAGACACCAATAACATAACATAACTACCGTATTTTCCGCCCTATAAGGCGCACCGGAGTATAAGGCGCACCTTCAATGAATGGCCTATTTTAGAAAAATTTTCATATACAAGGCGCACCGGCTTATAAGGCGCACCGGCTTATAAGGCGCATAGAATAGATACTGCAGTCAAACGTTTGACTGGGGTTGCGTTACGCCCAAGCTCCACCTACTGCGTTGCGTCACCTCTCCATCGGTGTTGTGTCAACTTCCCGTTGTCCAAGCTCCACCTGAGCGTTGTCACCATCAACGTTCTACCTGCTCCACTGTCAAAAATATATATTTTTCCACCTCAAGTATCAGCCGTTCGTCATCCATTTTTGCAACAAGCGTCAAGGACCTGCGGTGATTCACAGCTGACTCGCGTGAATAGCAATTCGCAATAGCTGCAACCACGAGATATAGAGTAGTTAGCTACAAGCATTTTCAATCTGCTATTATCTCTATTAGTGGATTAACCGCTGTGGTGATTTAACAGCTGATAAAAATACATCAAGTAGACTACAAACAGAGCAAAACAACACCAGAAAACAACCAATAGGCTATACAATTATAACCAACAACCAATATGTGACAGCTCCTGGTGAAATGTGCAACGTACTTTTTCAGTTTTTACACATGCTTAAACTACAGATTGTAAGCTTTCAAATGATGTGTCATACATTCAAATCAGAGAAAGATTGAACACGACAGGCGTATTTGAATGTTGGTTCATCTCAAACACTGAATGGGAGAAAAGTGAATCTGACCAAACCACAACAAACGCTGCTAGCGGCTAACAGCTAACAAAACACATCGCTACGAAGGTCTAAACTGTATTTTAATAACATGACAACATACTGGGAGAACATCGACATGCTAAAAACACATAACTACACATAACTAGATGAACACACAGTTCTTGCTTTTGAACACGAGCTAAAACGAAAGTATGTTTACAAATCAACCCTCCCTTACCGGTAGCCTCCGGCAAACGAGAATAATGAATCCAATACACAAATGATAAGTGTTTAGTGATCGTTAAACTGTTGTTTATTATATCGAGTGGGTACTTTAAAACTTCAAGTTGAAAGCACCAAGAATCTCACTTTGTTCCCTCGGAAACTCTGTTTAGTCTTCTTTACTTGGGGTCTTGTGGTGTGGGACTGTGAGTAAGCACAACACCGGTGTTTACTGATTACCGTAATGCTGCAAGCGGTGTGAGTGTCCGAATTGAACAGTTGGGTGAGTACGGCATCCATTCAGAGCACATGATAGAATAACAATAGCATTCGCGGAGATTCCAAGATGGCGGCCGTCGTTTACTGATTACCGTAATGCTGCAAGCGGTGCGGCTTTGCAGTTTACCAGTCGTACTGAAACATTGTATTATTATTAAAAAAAAAATATTGGTCATGTAATTTTTACATTTTGATCCATATATAAGGCGCACCGGGTTATAAGGCGCACTGTCGGTTTTTTTTTTTTTTTGGGACTTTTAAGTGCGCCTTATAGGGCGGAAAATACGGTACAGACACTAGTATCCTAAAAGGACTCTACAGAGAATTAGTAATAGTGTTCATGGTGGTGTGTTCATGGTGTGTGTAGTGGGACGGCCAGTAGCTCACCTTCTTGTAGTACAATTGAGCCATGGGGTTCATCTGGATAGGGTGAGAGTGAGCGAGAGAGGGGGGGGGGGAGAGGGGGGAAGAGAGATATTGGTTCTTCTCCTCTCTCTTCTGACTCGCCCTCTCTCTCTCCTCTCCTCACTCGCCCTGCTCTCCATACACATCCGGAACTCCCGGTCCTTTCTCTTGAACATTGTCCAAAACGCCTCTTTAATGCCCCCACTAAAGCATCATAGTCACTTCTATCATCCGGGGTCAGTAACAGCAGGCTTGACAGAGCATCACCAGTAAGGCACATTGCAAGCTGTAGCGCCTTAATTTCTTTGGACCAATTGTTAGTTCGAATTGTGCATGAAAAGCCTCCCAATCAGCCTTGCCATCATACATGGGTGTCTTCACTGAGAGGGGAGCAATGTTGACGTCATCGCTCCGTGCCCGTGGCCCTCTGCACGCCGCACGTCTGTCCATGTTGTGCGCAGCTGGTTGAAATCCGGCCTCGTTAGCCATTTGAGCCGTCATTCTTCTCACCCGCTCTCTGTGCCCCGCCTCCTCGGTCGTCTCGTGCTGGCTCCGCTCACCATGCTGCCGTGTATCGACCCCACGCGCTGTCTTCCTCCTCCCGCTTGATCTTGTCCGCACCGCCGGGCAGCATGACTCCGTCGGGGAAGGGCGAGTGCGTCAGGCTAGCTTGCGTTAGCGGTTGTAGGCGTACTTCCCTCATAGCTTCGTGTTTCTCTCTTCTTTTTTTTTTTTTTTTTACTTCAGACACCAGTGTAGCGTTGTCACAGACCAGACGGAGGGTTCTTGATTTCCAGCTTTATTCTCAGTTACAAGTTATAACTCTCTTAATATCACACTCAATCTTAACCAACACCCAGCACTCAGTCCTCTCGTCCCACTCTCCCGCTCTCCCTCCTAAGTCCCTCCTCTTCCGCTCCCAGCCCCAGAACCCTCCCTCCCCCGGATGAACGTCATCCAACAACAACAACTCTTAAAGCCACAGTAATGTTAACCCACTAAAACTCAGTCCGTTACAATATCTTTATTTTTTAATTCATTCGAAGCGTTCAACTTTCTTTTCTTTTTTCTTCTTCATTGGAGTAGAAATAGAGATTTGTTATGTATTTAGTGCCTAATTATAGTGGGAATTATTTTTGGTAAAGACATAGCATTAATATGCAAAGAGATGAAGATATACACGACGTTTGTTAACAGATTAAATAGATTGAGTAACACAACAGCATGGAGCCTTGAAGCTACACTGAAGCTGCACTGAAGCTACACTGAAGTTGCACTCAGCTACACTGAAGCTACACTGAAGCTACACTGAAGCTGCACTGAAGCTGCACTCAGCTACACTGAAGCTACACTGAAGCTACACTGAAGCTGCACACACCACCAGGCCAGAGAGAGCCTCGCATTCTGGTGCAGGGCGTTGGAGACAGGTCCTATATTTACCCCCGTTAGAAACATCAGAGTCGTTTAAAATAAGCAGTGACCAACAGGATCATGTAAATGTTCATGTAACTTTATTTCCAAATATACAAATATAGCAAATAAATTGGCAACCCCCCCCCCCACAGCAACCATCCTAATACTAATTCAGAACAAAACTAAAGTAAACACACAGTAAGTATCTGGGCAAAATGTAAAAGTATAAGGTTGTCACTTTGTTTTGTTGAGAAGATGATTTCCTGATGTAACATCCGTTGGATGACTGATGTACTGACAATTCCTGAACAACATGTTTGTGATTAATAAAACTCACTTCCAATATCCTAACGTGTGGTCTCCGTTTCTCTACAACACCAAACAAACACAACTGACTCCATCTTGTAGATACAGTAAGGCTTTGGAAACACAGCCCCGTTTAAAACATCAGTGTAGTTAATAAGCAGTGACACATAGGATCAAGTAAATGTTCATGCAAACGTTATTTTAAAATACACACAAATACATAAATCTAGTACTCCTAGAACATCAGAATGGACAGTAGAGACAGACAGAAGAGACAGACAGGAGAGACAGACAGGAGAGACAGACAGGAGAGACAGACAGACAGCTACATCCGTCGACGTGTTCTCTTCTAGTTGAAAGGAGACTGCACGTTCCACTTTGGCACTGAAGTCCTGAAACACAAGATGACCCCCTGGATGAATGCTGTCCACCACCTCACCCTAACACTGACCCTAACCCTGGAGTCCTGCAACACAAGACGACCCTCGGATGAGACCTGCCCACCCAGCTCGTGGCTGACATGGATGGTTCATCCACTAGTCATACTGGGGATCACAAAACAAGTTGGACTGAAGCATCTGTGAGGTGGTTTGGTGTCCCTTCAAAAGCTAGAATTGATACAATTGATACCAACGGACATCTGCCTAGCAAGCTTGTAAGGATGTCAAGCGTCTGTTTACATTACGTAAATGTACATATCATTAGACCTTTTGCTAGCATATCAGCCCAATAGAGCTCTCAGGTCTTCTGACGCTGGTTTTATGTACAAAAGAAGAGATTTGGTGATTAATTTTATGCACCCAAATTGTGGAATGCACTGCCAGTTTACATTAGGGATGCAACCTCGGCAAATATTTAAGTCAAGACTAAAAACCCATCTTTTTAATATTTCCTTTAAATTACTAAACAATTAAGTTATGATTATATAATGATTGGAGCACTTTGAGCTGCAACGTTTGCAGGAAAAGCGCTATACAAAGAAAGTTTTTTTCTGATTTTCTGATTTTCAAATCAGACCAGAGTGTCTTTTTCAACGGAGCCCTGCTATAGAAATGATACATCGTACATCGGATATAAGCTAAAGCAAACAGGATACCATTTCATAGAAACATGAACACTAGGTGGTAACGAGGAGATAGGTAGGTGCTAGGGATGATGGTAGGTGCCACCTGACACTAGTCCCAGTCATCTTAGTGGTATCATTCCTGTGTGTCTGGGCCTGGGTGAAAGGTACACCGAGGTACGATGGTAGCCTAAATGGCATTAGGCCCCGACGTTCATCTTAATGGTACTACTGTTCCTCTGTGTCTGGGCCTAGGTGACGACCATTCTGACGATGACCACGACTTCCTGGCTGACATCCCAGCTGAGTTTGGAGGTGGTCAGGACTTCATCGTGCCAGGTATTCCCAGGCGGTGCTACTGTTTATCCTGTTCTCTGTCTGTCTGTCTGCCTCTCTGTCTGTCTCTCAATCCCCTATCCTCTCTGTCTGTCCCTCTGTCAATCCCCTATTCTCTCTGTCTGTCCCTCAATCCCCTATCCTGTCTGTCTGCCATTCAGTCCCCTGTCTGTCTGTCTCTCAATTCCCTATCCTCTCTGTCTGTCTGTCTGTCTGTCTGTCCCTCCCTCAATCCCCTCTGTCTGTCTGTCTGTCCCTCAAACCCCTGTCCTCTCTGACTGTCCGTCCCCCAATCCACTATCCTCCCTGTCTGTCTGCCTGTCTGTCCGTCTGTCCCTCCCTCAGTCCCCCCTTGTCATATTCCAATATATTCCATTCCATGTGTCGGTTGGATGTGTGTGTGTTGAATGTGTGTGTGTCTGTTGCTTGCAGAGCCCCAGGCAGATGGGATGAGCTATGAAGACCTGGTGAAGCAGAGTGTGGTACGTACCGTATGCCACGCCCCCTGGTCTCCTGTCCCAGGGTGCACCACGCCCCCCTGGTCTCCTGTCCCAGGGTGCACCACGCCGTACCTGGAGAGACCAGGTCACACTATGTCCCTCCCTCTGCCAGACCCCCTGTGGTGATGTCATACATGCTGCCTCCTCTCACCCTGCTGATGTTGTCCTCGCTCCCTCCTCCCCTCTCTCTGGCTCTCTCCCTCCTTCCCTCCCTCTCTTGCTCCCTCCTTCCCTCCCTTCTTCTCTCGCTCCCTCCCTCCCTCCTTCCCTCTCTCTCCATCCCTCCTTCCCTCCCTCCCTCCCTCTCTCCCTCCCTCCCTCCCTCCCTCCCTCTCCCCCTCCCTCCATCCCTCCCTCTCCCCCTCCATCCCTCCCTCTCCCCCTCCCTCCCTCCCTCTCCCCCTCCCTCCCTCCCTCTCCCCCTCCCTCCCTCCCTCTCCCCCTCCCTCCCTCCCTCTCCCCCCCTCTCCTCCTCCCTCCCTCGCTCTCCCCCTCCCTCCCTCCCTCCTTCCCTCTCCCTCCCTCCCTCCTTCCCTCTCCCTCCCTCCTTCCCCCTCTTGCTCCTCCCTCCCTCCCTCCTTCAGGAGCAGTTCCTGAAGAACTCTCAGGGTTACGCCCAGGAGTCGGAGTTGTCGCGGCGGGTGAAGACGTGGGAGGACATGATGAGGCCTGAGCTGCTGCTCCTGGCCCCACCAGGCCACCGTAACCGGGGTAACCCCCCCCCCACTTTGGCCTGACTCACATTTCACGTTTACCGTCCTTTCGAGAGGAGGCTCCCAGTGACACAGAAAAGACACAGTCACAGAACCAACCCCCCCCCCCCCCCCCCCCCACCAGGCCAACGACTACACAGTGGAGGTAGACAGGAAGGAGGGTCTGGAGGAGACCGTGGACAGCATGGGGCTCACGCTGCTCAGCAAGACCAGGGCCCACGACCGCTTCAAACACGCCCCCACGGCAGCACCCGCTGACCCCGTCTGACCTCTCCTGAGACTGTGTGTGCCTAACATGGACTCAAAAGGGGACACCCTTCATCTCACCCGGAACGTAATGTGTGTGTGTGTGTGTGTGTGTGTGTGTGTGTGTGTGTGTGTGTGTGTGTGTGTGTGTGAGTGTGTGAGAGAGAGAGCGCTTTAAACACACACTTTTTACATGTCCTGTTCTGCTGGCTCTGTCCTAGGTGCTAATAACCAAAGGTCAATGGAAAGATGCCCGGCTCTTATTAATAATAATTAATTGTATTTATATAGCGCTTTTCCGGGGCTCAAAGACACTGACAATATGGGAAAAACACAGAAGCAACAGATAACATGAGCACATAGAACACAGCAATGTCCAGGGGGGTGGCAGGGTTAGGGGTAGGGGAGGTTATACCTACATTATGTCTACGGTGCCCAAGAGAGAAGAATGTCACACAAATTCAGCAAATGTTTAGGATCGATTTATTGTCAGGACCTAAGGATCTCACCTTTTTTGCACTTTAATATGACAAATATTATGACAATTGCATGTTTGTTTGTTTTTTTCTTCGTTGTATGTGTTCTGGAGTGACTATAGAGCAGAAAAAAAAATCTCATTCTCTTAATGTTTTCTCTGTCAGGTATATCATGGGTTTTTAATGAAAGGTGTTTTTTATTGGTTTTTATAAAAACGCAACACCGTGTATACAATCAATTAATCAAACAATCAGACATTTAAGACATTTCATTCAACAACAACCAACATTAAACTAACTAAAGTGCTCAGTGTTCAGTGTATTGTCCAGTGTAGTGTAATGTTCAGTGTTCAGTGTCCAGGTTCCAGTGTCGGTAGGAGGCAGGGGTAAAAAACCTGTTCGCTGTGCATCCGGGAAAAAAATTCCCCTGCAGCCCTCTAGTTGTAGAGCGACTACTATCCAGTTTGCCCACCAGTGCAAAGCCGTGGCTCCCCCACCTCCCTCCCCCGAGGGACCCCACACACCCGAGGTTTTTAATGAAAGCTGTGACCAAATGTATAATGTTGTATGTCTGTAGTTTGTAGGAAATTGTCGCATTGTTGTGTAAAGGACAAAAGTCTTTATAAGGTGGCCAGATGACTGTATAAATTAAAATGACAATTTATATACATGCTGCAAGGATGCCAAGTAAATGAACATACACCACACAATCATTATTCATGACGGTATGCAAATACCCTAAGAGTAGGCTGGCTGCCTTTCGCCCTTCAGAGGTTAAATCTGAAATCAAAAAGAATGCACACACAGATATATGAATGAGTCTGTAGTTTCAGTCTTTGTTTTATTTCTCTGTTTTTTTCTTCTCAGAGAAAGAAATATAGACATTGGATTAAGCACCATCTGGTCATACACGCTCTCCACAGTAGGTGGCGCTAGAGCACATGGTCTCGGTTCACACTGACGTCAGAGAGGAACGACACAAAAAAGAAGAAAAACGCTGCCGGTCCAATTCAAAGATGGCGTCTGCGCGGTTCTTTTCAAAACAGTTCCCATCACGTTTCTTCTAGAAGACGTTTTTAAGCATAGAGAGTACAACTTCATTGAAGTGTTTACTTGTTACTGGATCTTCATCACTCGTTCAAATTGGGTCATTGTGTTTCTGGACGTCATGGACGCAGCAGTTGAGACCAAATTCGCTCATTTGTTGCAACAGCCGATCATCCGGGAGCTCCCATAGAAGAACTGGGACATGATGAATGAATGATCACGTGGTCTAACTGGGACATGATGAATGAATGATCAAGTGGTTTTCTCTCTGGTGAGGAAGTGGTTTGGACTGAACTCCCGTACCACCAGAGACATTATGTTCCACTCTAAACAGGAGGGAGGGTTTGGTGTTCCAAACGTGGAATGGATATACAACAACGCCACACGCCTCTCACACGTGTTAAACATGCTGAACAGTGATGAGAAGACCGTCAGAGAACTTGCGAGGTCCTCCTTGTTTCTGGACATGAGACGCCGCAAAGTTCCCTTGGCAAGAGAGGGTGAGCCCAGCTTCTTCCTGGGCTTCAAGAGGAACTGCCCCATTTCAAGATGGACAGTACCCACTCTGCTGGTTTTGGGGTCTGGTCAGATTGGCCTGACCTCAATGACCTCTGTGCGAGAACTGGAGTTTCCCTGGACTGGGTGAGGTCTGACTCAGAGCAGACACTGTAACAGTGTCCGAGAATGTTCTAACTGACTGTTCAACCTCAGTAAGGGCTACTGTTATTGACACAGAACATCATTTGTCACAAGACCATGCACGGAGGTACCTTGTTAGGTTACAGCACCAAAGACAGCAACAACACTGGACTGGTTTAAAACTACAGGGAAAGCTAGCTTGCCTCCCTACTACTGATCATTCTGTTTCTCACTCAATATTTAAGAACCATGCAGTAGATGAGGATATAGTAACTTTTACAGTTAAAGCTAGATTACAGGTCCTCCCAACTAGACTCAATCTCTCTCTGTGGTACCCGAACACATTCTCTCCCCACTGTCTGCACCAGGATCAGAATTCAATCACTGAATCCCTGTCACATATTCTGAATGGCTGCTTTGTATATAAAGGCATGTACATCGCTAGGCATGATAGAATTGTTGACTTGCTAGTTAAGGACATGCTCTCATATGTTACACCCTCTGTTAAAACCTATAAACACACACGTGTCTCAACTACCATGTTCAACCTGTGCAATAATGAATATGACTATTTTTCAAATGTTGCAGCCAATACACCAGATGTTGTTGTTGTCGATGAGGACAGTAGAGAGGTCATCATTTTGGAAGTGGGTTGCGCGTTTGACTACAGCCTAGAAGAGGCCTTTCTTACCAAAGTTGTGATTGATTGAATACTTTATTAGAAGATTTGCAGAAGTAGGTACATGAAAGTACATATTACATACAAGGTCAACTAACAGGATAAAAACCCAAGAAAGCCACTGGCTTATTTCAATTGGGGTCCTTGATACTTAACGCCAGTTATACGAGAGCCGATCCCTACCCTGACGGCGCAACGCGGTTGGGTCGCACTGAGGACAGTCCGACCCGGTCGACAGTCACGCCGGGGGCAAGGGGGCCCCGTCCCTCCCCGCAGGGAAGGATGACGCAGCGGGCACTTATTCCTCGGCCCCGGAAAAAGTGTGAAGTACCATCCACTCAAAGATGCCATTGTACAGCTTGGGTACAAATGTAAATTATTAGTGTTTATATTTGGAAGCCTTGGTAATGTCCACAGACTAGTCGTCAGGGGGTTGCAGATGGCAGGATTTCCCAAGCCTAAGCAAAGGCCGTGGCAAAATTCTGCTCAATATCTGCAATAATTGGCAGCCGCCACATATGGAGGAGACGCTGCTACCTGTACCCATAGACAGATTGTAAAGCTTGAATTATCGAGTGTCCTATGCTGGTGCAACTAATACTGTTTGTGTTCAAGAATTTTATTGTAAAATGTGAACGCAAATAAAGATATTAAATCCGTCCGTCCGTCTGTCCTCCTAGGTAAATGTTACAAGGTGCCTCAGGGTCTCAGCGATGAGGGCAAGAGGAAAAGGAAAGGCCCCACCGTGCTCCAAGACTTCTGGACCTGGTACACTCTGGTACACTCTGGTACACTCTGACCTGGTACACTCTGTTAGTTTGTTTGTTTGTGTGTGTGTTGGTGTTTCAATGTGTGTGTTGTCAATGAGTCTCCCGTGAGTGTGAGACAGACCATGTTAGGCTGTGAGTTGGACAGACAGAGCGTGTTAGGCTGTGAGTTGAACAGACAGAGTGTGTTAGGCTGTGAGTTGGACAGACAGACCGTTAGGCTGTGAGTTGGACAGACAGAGCGTGTTAGGCTGTGAGTTGGACTGTGAGTTGGACAGACAGAGCGTGTTAGGCTGTGAGTTGGACAGACAGACCGTTAGGCTGTGAGTTGGACAGACAGACCGTGTAAGGCTGTGATTTGGACAGACAGACTGTGTTAGGCTGTGAGTTGGACAGACAGAGCGTGTTAGGCTGTGAGTTGGACAGACAGAGCGTGTTAGGCTGTGAGTTGGACAGACAGAGCGTGTTAGGCTGTGAGTTGGACAGACAGAGCGTGTTAGGCTGTGAGTTGAACAGACAGAGTGTGTTAGGCTGTGAGTTGGACAGACAGACCGTGTAAGGCTGTGATTTGGACAGACAGACTGTGTTAGGCTGTGAGTTGGACAGACAGAGTGTGTTAGGCTGTGAGTTGGACAGACAGAGCGTGTTAGGCTGTGATTTGGACAGACAGACTGTGTTAGGCTGTGAGTTGAACAGACATAGCGTGTTAGGCTGTGAGTTGGACAGACAGAGCGTGTTAGGCTGTGAGTTGGACAGACAGAGCGTGTTAGGCTGTGATTTGGACAGACAGACTGTGTTAGGCTGTGAGTTGGACAGACAGAGTGTGTTAGGCTGTGAGTTGGACAGACAGACTGTGTTAGGCTGTGAGTTGGACAGACAGAGCGTGTTAGGCTGTGAGTTGGACAGACAGAGCGTGTTAGGCTGTGAGTTGGACAGACAGAGCGTGTTAGGCTGTGAGTTGAACAGACAGAGTGTGTTAGGCTGTGAGTTGAACAGACAGAGTGTGTTAGGCTGTGAGTTGGACAGACAGAGCGTGTTAGGCTGTGAGTTGGACAGACAGAGCGTGTTAGGCTGTGAGTTGGACAGACAGAGCGTGTTAGGCTGTGAGTTGGACAGACAGACTGTGTTAGGCTGTGAGTTGGACAGACAGAGCGTGTTAGGCTGTGAGTTGGACAGAGAGAGCGTGTTAGGCTGCGAGTCCTGACCCATGCCCTCCTCTCGTTCCAGACGACCCCCCCGATCGCAAGCTGAAGAACGGACCGGAGTTGACAGGTAAACGGTCTCTGGGGCGCCTGGAACTGGTGTTGTGTTCCTGCTTGTGTCCTGCCTGGGCTGAGTAAGTCACGTCTCCTGTTCTGTTGCAGACCTGAACTACATTTATTCGGCTAAAATGAAAGAGAAGCTGAAGACACGGAAGAGGATCCTAAAGAGAACGGTGTGTGTGTGTGTGTGTTTCTGTACAGCTGTGGCTTACTATAAGTGTGTGTGCGCGTGTGTGTGTGTGTGTATTTCTGTACAGCTGTGGCTTACTATAAGTGTGTGTGTGTGTATTTCTGTACAGCTGTGGCTTACTATAAGTGTGTGTGTGTGTGTGTGTGATTTCTGTCCAGCTGTGACCTACTATAAGTGTGTGTGTGTGTGTGTGTGATTTCTGTCCAGCTGTGACCTACTATAAGTGTGCGTGCGTGTGTCTCCATGCTTATAAGTGTGCGTGAGTGTGTGGCTCATAAGTGTGTACTAACGGTGGCCTCTGGGGGTCTCAGGGTGTGTTTGTGTCAGACGAGGAGCTGAAGAGGACGTACCTGCAGCTGGACGAGAGAGAAGAGAGAGAGGGAGGGGAAGGAGGGGAGGACGCCCAGCCAGAGGGACTCAGACTCCACGACCACCAGGGTGAGACCTGACACCCTGACCTTTGACCTTTGACCCACCCTGTAACCCCAGACCGTCCCTGGTCAACCCTGGTCAGCTGACCCCTCCTCACACCCAGCCTCAGCACCTGACCCAGTAGCGGGGCTGACGGCCGGTCTCTCTGGGTCCTGCTGTGGTCTCCGCTGCTGTCTGTCTGAGTTAGAGAAGGTTCCGGGTGTCAGTACAGTACTATTTACACTATCTAAATATCATTAGAGAAGAGATTTGGTGAGGCTGCATTGATGCACCCAAATTGTGGAATGCACTGCCAGTTTACATTAGGGATGCAACCTCAGCAAATATGTCCAAGTCAAGACTAAAAACCCATCTTTTTAATATTGCCTTTAAATGACGAAATAATTGAATTATGATTATATAATGATTGGAGCACTTTGAGCTGCAACGTTTGCAGGAAAAGCGCTATACAAAGAACGTTTTTTTCTGATTTTCTGATTTTCAAATCAGACCAGAGTGTCTTTTTCAACGGAGCCCTGCTATAGAAATGATACAAGTACATCGGATATAAGCTAAAGCAAACAGGATACCATTTCATAGAAACATGAACACTAGGTGGTAACAAGGAGATAGGTAGGTGCTAGGGATGATGGTAGGTAGTCCACCTGACACTAGTCCCAGTCATCTTAGTGGTATCATTCCTGTGTGTCTGGGCCTGGGTGAAAGGTACACAGAGGTACGATGGTAGCCTAAATGGCATTAGGCCCCGACGTTCGTCTTAATGGTACTGTTCCTCTGTGTCTGGGCCTAGGTGACGACCATTCTGACGAGGACCACGACTTCCTGGCTGACATCCCCGCTGAGTTTGGAGGTGGTCAGGACTTCATCGTGCCAGGTATTCCCAGGCGGTACTACTGTTTATCCTGTTCTCTGTCTGTCTGTCTGTCTGTCTGTCTGCCTCTCTGTCTGTCTCTCAATCCCCTATCCTCTCTGTCTGTCCCTCTGTCAATCCCCTATTCTCTCTGTCTGTCCCTCAATCCCCTATCCTGTCTGTCTGCCATTCAGTCCCCTGTCTGTCTGTCTCTCAATTCCCTATCCTCTCTGTCTGTCCCTCCCTCAATCCCCTCTGTCTGTCTGTCTGTCTGTCCCTCAAACCCCTGTCCTCTCTGACTGTCTGTCCCCCAATCCACTATCCTCTCTGTCTGCCTGTCTGTCTGCCTGTCTGTCCGTCTGTCCTTCCCTCAGTCCCCATACATTCACCCTGTCATATTCCAATATATTCCATTCCATGTGTCGGTTGGATGTGTGTGTGTTGAATGTGTGTGTGTCTGTTGCTTGCAGAGCCCCAGGCAGATGGGATGAGCTATGAAGACCTGGTGAAGCAGAGTGTGGTACGTACCGTAGGCCACGCCCCCTGGTCTCCTGTCCCAGGGTGCACCACGCCCCCCTGGTCTCCTGTCCTAGGGTGCACCACGCCGTACCTGGAGAGACCAGGTCACACTGTGTCCCTCCCTCTGCCAGACACCCTGTGGTGATGTCATACATGCTGCCTCCTCTTACCCTGCTGATGTTGTCCTCGCTCCCTCCTCCCCTCTCTCTGGCTCTCTCCCTCCTTCCCTCCCTCTCTTGTTCCCTCCTTCCCTCCCTTCTTCTCTCTCTCCCTCCCTCCTTCCCTCCCTCCCTCCCTCTCCCCCTCCCTCTCTCCCTCCCTCCCTCTCCCCCTCCCTCCATCCCTCCCTCTCCCCCTCCCTCTCCCCCTCCCCCCCTCCCTCCCTCCCTCTCCCCCTCCCTCCCTCCCTCTCCCCCTCTCCCCCTCCCTCCCTCCCTCCCTCTCCCCCCCTCTCCTCTTCCCTCCCTCCCTCTCCCCCTCTCTCCCTCCTTCCCTCTCCCTCCCTCCTTCCCCCTCTTGCTCCTCCCTCCCTCCCTCCTTCAGGAGCAGTTCCTGAAGAACTCTCAGGGTTACGCCCAGGAGTCGGAGTTGTCGCGGCGGGTGAAGACGTGGGAGGACATGATGAGGCCTGAGCTGCTGCTCCTGGCCCCACCAGGCCACCGTAACCGGGGTAACCCCCCCCCCCCACACACACTTTGGCCTGACTCACATTTCACGTTTACCGTCCTTTCGAGAGGAGGCTCCCAGTGACACAGAAAAGACACAGTCACAGAACCAACCCCCCCCCCCCCCCCTATGCTCTGCTGGCTATTAGCTAACCTCTAGTCCCCCTGAAGTACCCTAAGAGTAGGCTGATGGTACAAAGATAGAATCGATTGCCACAGACGTATCGAGAAGTATCCATCCACGTTGTGGTTCAGTCTGATCAGTGAATAACTTAACAGGCCCTCGTTTTCACATTGAGAATATCTCTAGAAGGTCTTCAGTTTAGCCAGTTTAGCCACATTGTCAGTGTTGCTACAGAATTGGCTATGTTTCATTCCAGAAGGTACTACCTTCCCGCCTCTGGTTCACTCCCCTTCACAGATCTGACAGGCCTGGACGGGTGTAAGCAATGTAGGATAAGCTACAGCTGCTTTAGCCCAGAGATGCCCAATCTATCAGATCTGTGAAACGGATCAAACGGTGGGTGTGGGGAGCATGCAGCACCTGGCCCGTAGAGAGAGCTACAGGACCGGGGTGGAGGAGAGTGGACGAGGGGTCATCCCATCATCATCCACTCTCCACCCCCAGTCCTGTAGCTCCCTCTAATAGTCCAGACGCCTCCTTCCCTCTTGTTCTCTCCCTCCATCCTTCTCTCTCTCTCGCTCCTTCCCTCCCTCTTGCTCTCTCCCTCCTTCCCCCTCTCGCTTTCTCCCTCCCTTCCTCTCTCGCTCCCTCCCTCCCCTCCCTCCCTCCCTCCCCCACAGTTAGGGCAGAAGTTTCTAGAACGAAGAGCAACCTCGCTCTCGGGTCGCCAAACCGTTCAGTCCGGTGAGTCCGTGACTCCTCGACACACGTCGTCGTCGTCATAGCAACTTGACGTAGGTCTTCATGTGGTTCCGGATGCTCTCGGCAACCTCTTTGCAGAGGCAGCACTGCTCATCCAAGGCTCAACATGTATTTACAGCAAGAAGGTGAGTCCTAGAACAGTCCAACATGGGACCCACAGACCCAGAGACAGAGGACATCCTCGTGGTATGACGACTGTATATCTGGGCTATCAGAAGTCACAGACAGGGCTACGTCACCATGACAGCGTGATTTAAAATGACCTCCGCTACATAATAATAATAATCAGGGGTGCACATAACTTTTTGGGGCCAGTGCTCAGAGGAGCACCTAGGGATGCTGCTTGGTGCTCCCCGAGCTCGCGAGTCACGACCCGTCCCACAGGATGGATAAAAAAGGGATACATGGATAACTTATATTAGCAAAACGACATTTATTCATAAATGAAGATGAACAAACAAATGATTGTGTGCAAAATAATAGAAACAAATGCAAAATCAAATGACTGCATGAAAGTCTGTCAGACTCCTTTAAACACAATGAAATCAACTGACATCTCTTTAAGCACTAACTGAATGTCTGTTCTTTAAACACACTGAAATAAACGGACATCTCTTTAAGCACTGCTCTGTTCTGTAAACACTGAAATCAACTTTTCAACAAAAAGTTACAGCCTAAGCATTTATTTATGCTACAAGCTTAATCATCATCATCACTGCTCTCTTGACTGCTTTTATCACTGTCCTCAATTTCAACCATGGTAGAGGATGTTGTAGGCTAGGGGTCTCCAACCTTTTTTCATCCGAGAGCTACTTTGAAAAAATGTAAGTGGCCGAGAGCTACTCATATCTTATTACTTACATTCATTCAGTGGTGTGCCGTCAGGGCCAGCAAGGCCTTCTCTGCTGGCCTAAACATCATCAGAATATACATTTTATTTTAATATATATTTTCCACAAATATGTATTAATGATTCCCCATAGTCTATTCTCTTCATTTCATAGCTTTCCTCTTGGTTGCGCTGCTTCCAGTCTCCGATTGAGATTTGGAGGGCTGGCCTTTATGTTAGAGCTTTTATCCAATCAAAATGTGTTGCTAGGGGGCTCAAAAATCTGCCCGCCTTCACATTAAACGGTGCTGCGGATTCGACCTGTAACTTAACATTGGAACGAGAAAACGTGTGGCGTTCCTAGTAAACCTACGTAGATGCGAGCAAAAGCAACAACGGCGCCTGCTGTAAGGCTCAATGATGTCAGCACCCAGCACGTCTTTTGATTGGATACGCTGTATTGCTACGCACTATTGATACGCACTATTGATATTCACTATTGAGATGCGGAACTATGCCGGTAGATGTGTCTACCGGAACTATGCCGGTAGATTGTGTCCTGTTTTTGGGTAAACAATAACTTTCATTTAGGGGACACAATGAAAGCGCCAAGTCCACAAACAGAGGAAACTACGTTGAGCTTCTTTCTTTTCTGGCTGAAAACAACCCAGATTTACATTACCACCTGTCCACAAACAAAGTGTTTACTGGGACGTCAGGCAAAATACAAAACGACCTGATTTTTGCTATTGCTGAAGTGATGGAAGAAGAGATCAAAATGGAGATTAAAAAGGCACCCTTTGTCGCTATTATGGTGGACGAGACGACAGACGTGGGTAATGTAGCGATCTTAAAGATGTTAGTTTAACACTCTTCATTGTAAATGCGGATTTATTGATTAAAAATGCTTCGGAAATATTAATATAACTCTGTTGTACTTGTCTGACTATGTTAAGGTGATGCAACGCCCGGTTATACTGTGTTTCTGTCTAGTTTCTAGAGCCATGGCGTCATAACGATGGTATTAAGAGGTAGAATAATTCAGGTAGGAATGTGTCGGACATCACTGAAGGCCTAGGTGTGAAATGCACCGCCCGCCACTGCATTCATTCACATAACGTATCAAAACACTCTGAAATTCTTCACTAGCATGCTCTGTTTCAAATGTCAATGTGTAAGCTCACTATAGTAGTAGCAGTATATTCTGTATCCATATATCAATGTATCACATCACCTCCATTCACATATCAAAAGCTTATAATTGTATGGTCCACATGTGTGTAATAAGTGCATTCACCTTTTCTAGTTTTTTCAGTCAGAAAACATTAGTATTTTTTTCTTCTTTTGTCTCTTTCAAAAAAAAATGTGCATGTGTGTAATAATGCATTCACTCATTCCTACACTTGAGATGAATGTCACTGCATGGAGTCTACAAGAGTTGTGTATGCTGGAGTGTATCCACTTAGGTTCACTCTTATAGAGTCATTTAGATGCTCATCTGTCAGTCTTGTTCAGAAGTAGTAGTAGTATTTCATTACATTCATATCAGAAAAATCTGATTCTCAAAGGTATGTAGAGCCAAATACAACAAATACTTTCAGGGCTGCTTGGTGAATATTCTTATAGTTTTCTGGGTCTACCAGGCTCCAGAAATGTTGTGAATGTTGTTGCGATTGTAGCTGGACATTATTCTGGAGCTTTATAACCTCCATCTCCATTTCTCCAGGCTTGACACTGAACAGTTCAGCTATCTGCTCTCAGTGTTTCCCCTAGGTTTGCTGCCTTGGGGAGGGGGTGGCATGGACTGTGGCATATGTGGTCTTGACTACCTGTCCACTTTCTCACCTGGTTCTTGCTCTCTCTCTTTGGTGTGCCGACACCATCCTGCTCTCTCTCCTTCTCTATCCTCCTCTTTTGCTGTCAACCAAAAGGCAAACATAACAACCAGAGTATTTATAATTTAATAAGAGGTATAAATTGATCCATATCAATTCATAACATAATTCGAATTGAATATTGGTTTGCTGAAAAATAAATGGTATATCCATCTATAGAAAACAGACATTTCCAATGAGTGAGGGTTGTGCCAATGCTTCAATCCACTGTCCATGTACTGTAAATATACCATTGTAGGAGTTGGAGCGTACAAACGAAACGGAGACTTGGTGCCAGTATAAAGCCGACCGTGTCGGCATTTATTGAACTGATGACATAGCGCCCATAGCAACATACAACACTTCCTTAAATGTTACCTGGAACCCCCATACGTCACACCCCAGTGACCGGCGTTAAGGTGCCCGCACACAATTCCCCATAACCAAACACACAGGTGAATTATGTACATCCTACATCATAGTATTTCTGCTACAGACCTCCCCCAGAATTCACCATAATTGAGAACAGTCACCATTGCGGGGCCCGGATCACCCGTCCAAAACGGCTCCGTAAAACCGGAGCAGGGACTGACAGTTCAACAGGGGTCTGCTTATGAGGGACAGCAGGTGGTCTTTTAGAGGCTTTGCGGTGGCGTGGGGGCATAGCTGGAGGGCCGAGCCAACCCCACGGGCTGGTCCAGATCCACGTGAGCTGGTTTAAGTCTGTCCACTGAAATGTAATCTGGCTTACCCCCGATGTCCACCAGAAAAGCCTTGTCTCCAGCCTCCAGAACCCGAAACGGTCCGTCATAGGGCGGTTGAAATGGCCCTCGGTGGGCGTCATGGCGGATGAACACGTACTCCGCCGTTCGCAGGCAGGGTGGCATATATGACTGGGGTAGCCCATGCTGTGAGGTGGGTACAGGTGCGAATGCCATGGCATTATCCAAAAACTCGGCTCGCTGTTTGAGCGCCGACCAAGGGATCGTGGCGTTAGGGACGAAATCCCCAGGAACCCGTAGCGGCTGTCCGTAGACAAGCTCGGCGGATGACGACCGAAGGTCTTCTTTAGGGGCGGTCCTAATGCCCAACATGACCCACGGCAGCCTGTCGACCCAACCACCGTCCTTGAGGCTAGCCCGAAGGCGTCCTAGCGATTCCCACCCGAGTTGGGGTAGACCACGCCAACTTCTGGAATATGTAGGGGTGTTTGTTTGTTTTTTTCGCAAACACAAACACAATCACTGACACACAAGAATAGGCGCGTGTTCCAGGGCCCACAGGGCAATGAGAGCCTTGCCCGCGGCGAACATTGACCGTTGGCCCGCGGCACACTCAGCGCCGCCGAGTTGCATACAGAGATGGGTAACCTGTATCTAATCGTGCACCCCGTGTTACGTCACAAGCTAAAATCCAATGGGGTTGGGGAACGACCTGCGGGGCGGAAGAACAAGATACGGAGAACACCCCTACATATTCCAGAAGTTGGCGTGGTCTACCCCAACTCGGGGCGTGGTCTACCCCAACTCGGGTGGGAATCGTTAGGACGCAGCCCGAAGTGCAGCTTTCATAGAACGATGAAACCGATGATATGATAAAGACTGATAAGAAGCAGACAAACAATAGATTGGGGGTAGCCAATATTTTAAATGTATTTGTCATTAAATTGGAAAAGTAAATGGTTTTCTAATTGCAATACGGGAGTGTATTTCTTAAACATGTATTCACTGGACTGAAATAACTCATTAAAACATTGCAACAAAATGTGCATTTTTGGTACAATAATAAAATGTCTGCATTTGTATGACATCACTTGATAACGGTCCCTGAGGTGACTTGTTGAGAGCTTGGTAGAGCTCGCAGCATCTGTACAGGCTACTGCAGAGTCAAAGGCGCGTGCGTGTCCCCCTCCTCCTCCTGAACCCGTGCGGGCTGGCAGAGGAAAAGGCGGGAAAGGACTCGGCAAAGCAGCAAACTTCTAATCCGTGATAACAAGACACTCCTGTGATGTGAGTAACCATTTCACCACTTTGAGAGGAATTCCTCATATATATTCTATTTGGCAGATTTTGGAGTGCCTGCCTGTGTATTCTAGTTGACATGACATAGATGTTGTTTGTTTAAAACATTTATATTGATCTCTGCAGACTAAGAGAACGGTCGAGGTTATGCTAGCTCGACAGCTTGGTAGAGCTAGCATCTGTACTTAGCTACTGTGCAAAGCAGGGTTGCCAGATGGGGCGGATTACCGCTGAATGGGCTACTTTTGATCACCGGATATTAATGAATGAATGAATGAATGAATGAATGGTCTTTATTGTCATTGCTACAGTACAGGTACCAAACAACGACATTTAGGAGGGGTGGCTCCCCTGGTGTTAGGAAAGAAAAAAAACTTTTAAAAAAAACACTTTAAAAAAACACAAGAAGGGAAGGAGCTGGTTTACATAAATAAAGGCTATGTACACTATCCACTATACTATACTATACAGATAGACGACTAGGGTTGTCATATTGCACATAGTGTTATTGCACATTTATTTAAAGTGTCGCAGTTTGCAGGCTTGAAATGTACATATTTGTGCCTCAGCACTACACCTGATTTTTTCAGTCCAGCAGCTGCCATCAATCCGTCCAGACTGTCCAGGGCCCAGAACCTAGGTCTTTGCTGTGTTCAGGGCCTGTACGGCCCTGGGGTAGAAGCTGTTCTTCAGTCTGTTTGTCCTTGCGGCCATGGTCCTGAACCGCCTTTTCGAGGGCAGCCGGGTAAAGTGTTCGTACCCAGGGTGGGTTGGGTCCCTGGAGATCTTGGAGGCCTTCCTGAGACAGCGTGTGTTGTACAGCTCTTCCAGAGAGGGGAGGGGGGCGCCGGTGATCTTCTGGGCTGTTCTCACGACTCTCTGTAGCGCATTTCTCTCCGCGGTTGTGCAGCTGGAGAACCAGTTGCAGATGCCGTAGGTGAGGATGCTCTCCACTGCGCCGCGGTAGAAGGTCACCAGTATCTCCTGCTTGCTGTGTTCCTTCCTGAGGACTCTCAGGATGTATAGCCGCTGTTGTGCCTTCTTGATGGTGGCTTTTGTGTTGTCCTTCCAGGTCAGGTCATCCTGCATGTGCACCCCCAGGAATCGGAGGGTTGAGACTCTCTCCACGCTCTCTCCGTCGATGAGCAGGGGCTGGATCTCAGACTTTTTCCTCCTGAAGTCTACGATGATTTCCTGGGTCTTTGACTTGTTCAGCAGCAGGTTGTTAACCTTGCACAGCTTGCTCAGTTGCTCTACCTCATCCCTGTACGCCGCCTCGTCCCCCCCCGAGATGCATCCCACCACGGTGGTGTCGTCTGCAAACTTTACGATGGAGTTGCTGGGGTGGACGGGGGTGAAGTCGTAGGTGTAGAGGTTGTAGAGGATGGGGCTTAGCACGCAGCCCTGGGGGGACCCAGTGCTGAGGCTGAGGGCTGTGGAGGTGTGGGGGCCCACCCGCACCCTCTGGGGGCGGTCGGTCAGGAAGTCCTTGATCCATGCACATATAGAGTGTGATAGACCCAGGTCTAGTAGTTTGGTCACTAGCCTGTCTGGAAGGATGGTGTTGAAGGCGGAGCTGAAGTCCACAAAGAGCAGTCTCGCATAGCTGTTTCCCCTCTCCAGGTGGGATAGAGTGGCGTGGAGAGTCGTCGCGATGGCGTCCTCTGTGGACCTGTGGGCTCTGTAGGCGAACTGGTATGGATCCAGGTTGGGCGGGAGGCGTGTGAGTATGTGGGCCCGGACTAGTTTCTCGAAGCACTTCATGATGATTGGTGTGAGTGCCACCGGGCGGTAGTCGTTTAGGCAGCTCACCGTGCTTTTCTTCGGGACTGGGATGATAGTTGAGGTTTTCAGGCAGGGTGGGATGGTGGCCTGGGACAGGGACTGGTTGAAGATGTTGGTGAAAACCCCGGCCAGCTGGTCGGCGCAGTCCCTCAGCACCCGTCCCAGGACGCCATCCGGCCCCGAGGCTTTCCTGGGGTCCACCGCCTTCAGCACGCGTCTCACTTCATGCTCTGTGAGGGTGAGGCTGCTGAGAGCTGGAGAGAGTGGTGTTTGTGTTGTGGTTACCTCCGTTCGCCCCTCGTCGAACCGGGCGTAGAAGGAGTTCAGTTTTTCCGCCAGCAGGGGGTCGTCCTCTGCGGCTGTGAGCCTGTTGGCTCTGAAGTTTGTCATGTGCTGAACCCCCTGCCACATCCGCCTGGAGTCGTTGCTCAGGAAGCATTCCTCAATCGTATCTCTGTGGTCTGCATTGGCCTCTTTGATGCCGCGCTTTAGGTTAGCCCTGGTGGTGCTGTACAGCGGTGTGCTCTTCCCTGCGAAGAAGGCGTTGTCCCTCTCGTTGATCAGTTTTTGGACCTTCCCAGTCATCCATGGCTTCGTGTAGGGGTAGACCCGGACCCGTTTGTCCACGGTGACTGAGTTGGTGCAGTTCACTATGTGGTTCAGAACCGACGACGTGAACTGTTCCAGGTCCTCATGCTCATATTCCTGCCATGGGGTGTCATTTAGGCAGATCTGCAGTGGAGCGGACCCTTCTGGCCAGGTTCTGACAGTCTTAGTGGTGATGGGAGCACTTTTCCCCATGGTAGTGTATGCTGGGATCAGGAGGATTGACACATGGTCAGACATGCCTAGATGAGCTAGCGGTCTAGCCTTGTAAGCACGTTTGATGTTGGTGTATACCTTGTCCAGTGTTTTTTCTCCTCTTGTTGCACATTTAACATGCTGATAGAACTTGGGTAGTACTGCCTTCAGGTCGACATGATTGAAGTCTCCTGCTATAATGTGAATTGCCTGTGGATCTGTGCTTTGTTGACCACTGATGACGTCATATAGCCGCGCCAATGCTAAGCTACCGTCTGCATTCGGTGCAATATAAACGCTTGTAATATACACTGCATTGAATTCCCTCGGTAGGTAAGTGGGTCGGCATTTAACAGTCAAGTATTCCAGGTTTGGGGAACAGTGGCTACTTACAGTTTTCGTGTTTAAGCACCAGCTATCCTTCGTAGATATAATGAGGCCGCCTCCGCGGGTCTTACCGCTGAGCAGCGTGCGGTCTGCGCGGTGTAGGGTCCGTCCTTCCAAGCTAATCGCGGAGTCCAAGATAGTTTCATTCAGCCAGGTTTCAGTGAGAATAATCACACAGCTATCTCCCACGATGTTATTTTTGGCAACCTGTAGTCTCAATTCATCCATCTTATTCGTCAGGGACCTGACGTTGGATAGGAAAATACTCGGCAAAGCAGGTTTGTCTGGGCTCCTCTTTAGCCTAGCTAACAGGCCTGCCCTGCAGCCCCGTCGTTGCTTGCGGTCCTTACGCCGACGTTTGCGCCTCAGGGTAGGGACTGAGTACCAAGGTTCTCCCGGTAAGCGGGCGATCTCGTGATAAATCCTTTGTTGCTTCAGGAACTCCACTGTTACTGTCTTCTCGTTTTGCGTACCAACTTCTAGTAAGTCGTGCCTGCTGTAGGTACTATTTACACAACTGTTCCCTATAAGTACTAAAATAAAAATGTACATACAAATGCACTTAAAAACACTAAAGAACACCAGTTTTGAAGCCACTCCAGCCGCAGCGACTATGCGCGCAGCCATCTTGCTTTTGATATCTTATACTGAATATCACAGGAGAGGGAGGCTGTTATACTGAATATCACAGGAGAGGGAGGCTGTTATACTGAATATCACACGAGAGGGAGTGTGTTATACTGAATATCACACTGGAGGGAGGCTGTTATACTGAATATCACAGGAGAGGGAGTGTGTTATACTGAATATCACACAGAGGGAGGCTGTTATACTGAATATCACATAGAGGGAAGCTGTTATACTGAATATCACACAGAGGGAGTGCTGTTATACTGAATATCACAGGAGAGGGAGTGCTGTTATACTGG
Source organism: Nansenia antarctica (assembly GCF_963989245.1). Classification (NCBI taxonomy): domain Eukaryota; kingdom Metazoa; phylum Chordata; class Actinopteri; order Argentiniformes; family Microstomatidae; genus Nansenia; species Nansenia antarctica. The sequence goes on along the minus strand of NC_137685.1, from coordinate 16,299,826 downwards.
ATATCACAGGAGAGGGAGGCTGTTATACTGAATATCACACAGAGGGAGGCTGTTATACTGAATATCACACAGAGGGAGGCTGTTATACTGAATATGGAATGGAATGGACTTTATTTGTCATTGCTACAGTACAGGTACCAAACAACGAAATTTAGGAGGGGTGGCTCCCCTGGTGTTAGGAAAGGGGAAAAAAAACACATTTTAGAAAAAGCATAAAAGCATAGAATCACAAGAAGGTAAGGAGCTGGTTTACATCAAAGGCTATGTACACAATCCACTGTACTATACTGCACAGATAGTCAACTAGGGTTGTCATATTGCACAAAAGTATTTTTTCACATTATTTTAAAGTGTCACAGTTTGCAGGCTTGAAAATGTACATGTTTGTGCCTCAGCACTAGCTGCCATACAATCCGTCCGGACTGTCCTGGGCCCAGAACTTAGGCCTTTTCTGTGTTCAGGGCCTTGACGGCCCTGTGGTAGAAGCAGTCCTTCAGTCTGTTTGTCTTAGCGGCCGGGGTCCTGTACCTCCTTTTCGAGGGCAGCTTGACAAAGTGTACGTGCCCAGGGTGGGTCGGGTCCCTGGAGATCTTGGAGGCCCTCCTGAGACAGCGTGTGTTGTACAGCTCCTCCAGAGAGGGGAGGGGGGCGCCGGTGATCTTCTGTGCTGTTCTCACGACTCTCTGTAGCGCGTTTCTCTCCGCTGTTGTGCAGCTGTGGAACCAGTTGGAGATGCCGTAGGTGAGGATGCTCTCCACTGCGCCGTGGTAGAAGGCCACCAGTATCTCCTGCTTGTTGTGTTCTTTCCTGAGGCATCTCAGGGTGTATAGCCGCTGTTGTGCCCTCTTGATGGTGCCTTTTGTGTTGTCCTTCCAGGCCAGGTCATCCCGCATGTGGTGTCCCAGGAATCGGAGGGTTGAGACTCTCTCCACGCTCTCTCCGTCGATGAGCAGGGGCTGGATCTCAGACTTTTTCCTCCTGAAGTCTACGATGAATTCCTGGGTCTTTGACTTGTTAAGCAGCAGGTTGTTAACCTTGCACAGCTTGCTCAGTTGCTCTACCTCATCCCTGTACGCCGCCTCGTCCCCCCCCGAGATACATCCCACCACGGTGGTGTCGTCTGCAAACTTTACGATGTAGTTGCTGGGGTGGACGGGGGTGAAGTCGTGGGTGTAGAGGTTGTAGAGGATGGGGCTTAGCACGCAGCCCTGGGGGGACCCAGTGCTGAGGCTGAGGGCTGTGGAGGTGTGGGGGCCCACCCGCACCCTCTGGGGGCGGTCGGTCAGGAAGTCCTTGATCCACGCACATATAGAGTGTGATAGACCCAGGTCTAGTAGTTTGGTCACTAGCCTGTCTGGAAGGATGGTGTTGAAGGCGGAGCTGAAGTCCACGAAGAGCAGTCTCGCGTAGCTGTTTCCCCTCTCCAGGTGGGATAGAGTGGCGTGGAGAGTCGTCGCTATGGCGTCCTCTGTGGACCTGTGGGCTCTGTAGGCGAACTGGTATGGATCCAGGTTGGGCGGGAGGCGTGTGAGTATGTGGGCCCGGACTAGTTTCTCGAAGCACTTAATGATGATTGGTGTGAGTGCCACCGGGCGGTAGTCGTTTAGGCAGCTCACCGTGCTTTTCTTCGGGACTGGGATGATAGTTGAGGTTTTCAGGCAGGGTGGGACGGTGGCCTGGGACAGGGACTGGTTAAAGATGTTGGTGAAAACCCCGGCCAGCTGGTCGGCGCAGTCTCTCAGCACACGTCCCAGGACGCCATCCGGCCCCGAGGCTTTCCTGGGGTCCACCGCCTTCAGTACGCGTCTCACCTCATGCTCTGTGAGGGTGAGGCTGCTGAGAGCTGGAGAGAGTGGTGTTTGTGTTGTGGTTACCTCCGTTCGCCCCTCGTCGAACCGGGCGTAGAAGGTGTTCAGCTTTCCCGCCAGCAGGGGGTCGTCCTCTGCGGCTGTGAGCCTGTTGGCTCTGAAGTTTGTCATCTGCTGAACCCCCTGCCACATCCGCCTGGAGTCGTTGCTCAGGAGGCATTCCTCAATCTTCTCTCTGTGCTCTGCCTTGGCCGCTTTGATGCCGCGCTTTAGGGTTATCACACAGAGGGAGGCTGTTATACTGAATATCACAGGAGAGGGAGTGTGTTATACTGAATATCACAGGAGAGGGAGGCTGTTATACTGAATATCACACAGAGGGAGGCTGTTATACTGGATATCACACAGAGGGAGGCTGTTATACTGAATATCACACAGAGGGAGGCTGTTATACTGAATATCACACAGAGGGAGGCTGTTATACTGAATATCACACAGAGGGAGGCTGTTATACTGAATATCACAGGAGAGGGAGTGTGTTATACTGAATATCACAGGAGAGGGAGGCTGTTATACTGAATATCACACAGAGGGAGGCTGTTATACTGAATATCACACAGAGGGAGGCTGTTATACTGAATATCACACAGAGGGAGGCTGTTATACTGAATATCACACAGAGGGAGGCTGTTATACTGAATATCACAGGAGAGGGAGTGTGTTATGCTGAATATCACACAGAGGGAGGCTATTATACTGAATATCACACAGAGGGAGGCTGTTATACTGAATATCACAGGAGAGGGAGTGTGTTATACTGAATATCACACAGAGGGAGTGCTGTTATACTGGATATCACACAGAGGGAGGCTGTTATACTGAATATCACAGGAGAGGGAGTGTGTTATACTGAATATCACACAGAGGGAGGCTGTTATACTGAATATCACACAGAGGGAGGCTGTTATACTGGATATCACACAGAGGGAGGCTGTTATACTGAATATCACACAGAGGGAGGCTGTTATACTGAATATCACACAGAGGGAGGCTGTTATACTGAATATCACACAGAGGGAGTGTGTTATACTGAATATCACAGGAGAGGGAGTGTGTTATACTGAATATCACAGGAGAGGGAGTGTGTTATACTGAATGTCACACAGAGGGAGGCTGTTATACTGGATATCACACAGAGGGAGGCATACTGTGATATTCAGTATAACACACGACCTCGAGTGTGATATTGCTTTTATACAACAGAAAATAAACAAAAAATAGTTCCGCAACTGAACTTCAAATGGACGGTTGCCTAGTAACCTGAACACAAACATGTAGTCTAATTAACGGTCATTTAGTAGAACATCTGTGCGGCGGAGTGATACATATAGTTAAAAGTCCCAGTGCTGTTATACTGTATATCAGCACTCATGGAATGCCTCTTGTCCAATCAAATTACTTGGTCAGAACTAACTGTTGTACAATGGTCAGTACAGAGCTGCAGACGCTCATAGGTGGAGCTGCGTTAGTGATACAAGATCATTATTACATACTTATTCATTACAATCAAATACAATCAGTCAAATGTAGTTAGTTGTTCATAGCAAGCTACAGTGGTGGTTTTCTTAACAACTAGTGGAGTGTTTCCTCCAGGATTTTTTCACATTAGTGGCGGGGTGGTCAGTTTTCGCGAACTGGCTCTCAAAACAAAGACGTAATTTCACCAAAAACTAGAGGATGGCAACATTTTTTTTTATTTTTTATTGCGGTTAAGCCATTAAAGCCGAGCAGGTGATTTTATATAGAAGGTGATCAAATACCAAGATATCCTACAGCTGCAGCAGAACATGCGGAACGCGCATACATACAGCACTGAACATAGGTTACCGTATAATATACATGTGACTGACAGACTGACAGGCAAATAAGCATCTCTGACACACAATGGAACAGTGATGACTTTTATAAAAAAAACATATATGTCTATACTGTAGGGACTATTAGTCAATAGAATGTCAAGCAGGGTAGATTTCCTAGGGTTTTCCAAATGATGGCGTGTGGACTTGGATATTAATTGTGTCAAGCTTAGGGCACAACATACAGTACAGGCCAAAACTTTGCAGAACTTGTCCCATCAGATGTTAGGCTGTAATTTATAGTTTTCCCTGTTTGTGCTTCTTTTGTTTCTAGCTGCAGGTCCTCCTCAGAGCAGCAACCATGTATGAACCAGAGTCCACAGAGTCCCCCGGATCTGGCTGTGGTCCTCCAGACCTGAAAATCACACAGTGGGGTCCAGAGATGGTGGCACTGAAGCTGGAGGAAGAAGATGTAGAGGAGAATGGTGCGATGGTGAAAGAAGAAAATGGAGGAGAAGATGTAATGCAGAAGGGTCTGATGGTGAAAGAAGAGGACAGAGGAGATGAAATGAGGGATGAGGTCAGTACTACAACAACAACAACAACTACTACAACTACAACAACAACAACAAACGTTTTGGAATGAGCTGTCTATGGAGACTTGGAAACCATCTTTTTGGAACATTTTCAAATCACACGTTTGTAATGTCACCTGAATCAATCAGAAGTCACTGGGATCATGTTTTTTTATGTGGATGTGACAACAAAATATATCATATATGTACCAAACAATAGCATTTATTTTAGACAAGACAAAACTTAAACCAAATGATCATTTACAACAGTCTTCATAATTGTCACATAATTTTCTAAGTCAGGTCCTGATATTCTCCAATGTGAGAAATAACAAGTAAGTAAGTAAGTAAAATGTATTTATACAGCTCCTTTCCCAGACCAAGGGTCACAAAGTGCTTTACATAACAAGGAAGAAACAATAAAACATAATACAAGAGCGAAAGACACTGCAGGTTAAAACAGGCAAACAAGTGAAAATAAAAACAAGTAACAGACAACAGGTGTACAATAACATCAACAGGACACAGAAAGACAGGCCCTTGGGGCTATCCAAAAGCCTGTCTATACAAGACAGTCTTTAGCTGTTTTTTAAAAACCTCGACCAAGCCAGCTGATCTAAGATCCAAGGGCAGAGCATTCCAAAGCCTGGTAGCCAAGATCTTGGCCTCCTCCACCAAGTGATGACAGTAGATTCTGGTTTTGCCCACAGACTTGAATAACCTTGTAATGCCCCATTGGTGAGCCTTGGGGCATCTTTCTCTCTGAGGATGAATAATTAAACCGTTGTTCCCTTTCCTTTCATACCTTCTCTGATGTTTTTGTACAGTTGGCAGTTAGTTAAAAAGTGCAGCTCTGTTTCCACCTCATTGTGTGTGCAGTGGGTGCACAGTCTCTGTTCCCTTGGGAACCGGGTTTGCCTGCTGCTGGCCCTTCTCCATGGCGAGGCTGTGCTCGCTGAGTCTGGACATAGTCATGGATTTCATTAGTTTTGATTCTTTCTCATGAGGTTTCTGTCTGGTGGCTCTGTTTGTGTTTGTGAACAGAGTCCCAGAACCAGCTGGCTGAGGTGGCATCTCCCTAGAGTCTCTCTGTAGGTATGGGCGTTGTTGTGGGATGTGTCAGGGTCGCTTTGTTTTAGGTGGTTATATTATGAAAGCGGCAAGTAACAAGTGTGCGCATCAAAGGTCTAGGCATTAGGCACGGAACATCCATATGCTGTATAAATAAAGTTTGAATGATTGATGTATGTGCGCATTGCGTGCGAACCAATCATTCAGCAAGTCTTGTACTATAAATAACTTACACTTTATAAACCAGTGCTGTGATATTATTTATCGTCTTAGAAACATCTTAGCAAGAGGCACTCCAACAATTATCATAAAGTTTATTATGCATCAGCTCTTTTTATGCAACCTAAATGTACACAGATGAATAACGTATACATGCCATATCTTGGATTCATTGTAGAAAAAAAAAGAGTTTCTGTCTGATTTCTAGTTTTAGTGCCTTCAGGTTTTTATTCTATTTATCTGCATTCATTCATTCATTCTAGGTTCTAGACTAAATCTAGATATACTTGCAGTAGATATACAGAGTATATAGTATTATATATGTATTATTATCTATATATATATATATATATTAGCTATATATATTATATGTTATGTTAAGTTATGTTAATTTTATTTATAATGCGCCCCCCATCCAACTTTTACATCGGCCCGGGGCGCAGCCCGGGTAAAGGAACAGATAAAGACAAAGACAAGGAACACAGAAAGCAATCAGACACAGACGACTTAAACGTAAATCTCAGGCATACAATTCACAACAAGGGAGTAGACTAAGGGAATATCATTTAGGAAGAGGTGGGTTTTTAATAGGGATGCACGATATTATCGGCACCGATATTTATCGGCCCGATAATGGGAAATTAATGTTATTAAATATTTATCGGTTTTATTAAATTTTAGCCGATATAGAGCCGATAATATGAAGCAGGAAATATTTCTGGTTCCGGTTGTAGCGCTCATGATGCTGCGCCTGCTTACAGCCACGCAGTGTAGAGACGAGAGCGAAACATGTCTTCCCCGGTGTGGACATTCTTCAAAGTTTCTGAGGCAGATAGTGCGTTTGCAATTTGCAATACATGTTCGACAAAAGTTCGGAGAGGAGGGCAAAGGTCTACGAGTTACAACACAACGAATCTCATAAGTCACCTTAAGATTCACCATTGCAAGCACGCTGTATGGAAGGAATATCAAGCACTAGTAGCAGAAGATAGCCTAGCCGCGAAAAAAAAACTGCTGTGCCTATTGAACACGCATTTGAAAACTGCAGGAAGTTTACTCGAGACAGCTCAAAGGCTCAAGCAATCATTAAAAAAATTATGGAGTTTATGGCCCTCGACGACCAGCCTTTCTCTGTAGTAGAAGATAAAGGATTTCGCCAGCTAATTTCACATTTAGAGCCCCGGTATACACTCCCAAGCCGACGCTATTTTGCAGACGTGTGCCTGCCTGCTCTGTATGATACAGTCGCCACACACATCCATAGTCTGATCGATACTAGGGTAAGCCATATAAGTTTTACTACGGACATAATGGACTTCTGACGTTAGTCCAGTCAGTATGCTTAGTTTGACGGCCCAGTGGCTGGATGAGGACTTCAATATGAAGAAGACACTGCTGCATGCGCAGGAGTTCTCCGGTTCGCATACTGCGACAGCCATCCGCGGGGCTTTTGAAACCATGTTTGGACAGTGGAAGATAACTAAGGAGCGGGTGCACGTTGTGCTGAGGGACAATGCGCGCAATATGGCCAAGGCTTGTAAGGAATGTTAAGTTGCAAGCTTGGGATGTATGGCACACAGTTTACAGCTTGCCGTTAATGAGGCTGTACTGAGCCAGAGAAGTATATCCGACTGTGTTGCGATCGGGAGGAAGATGGTAGGACATTTTAAGCACTCCCAACTCGCCTCCTCCCGTTTGAAAGATTTACAGACACAACTGGGAATGAAAACCACACGGCTCCAACAAGACGTACCAACGCGATGGAACAGCACGTTTTATATGCTTAGTTTGAGTTTGTTGGAGCAGAAGCGAGTTTGTTGGAGCAGAAGCGAGCGCTCGCAGCATATGGAGTAGATTACGTGTTACCTGCGTCTCTAAACGCATACCAATGGGCGCTAGTTGAAAACATGTTGACCATCCTCGATCCGTGCGAACAGGTGACTAGAGATATTAGTTCAGCTACGGCCACAGCAGCAGACGTGATCCCCTCCGTCGAAGCCTTAAAACGTCTGTTAAACAAGGCCGTTGCAACAGACCAGGGAGTGAAAACTTCCAAGAGCACCCTGTTACAAGCAGTAGACCAGCGATTCGGTCACATCCATGAAGAGCCCCTGTATAATCTTGCAACAATCTTGGACCCTAGATACAAGGACCGCTTCTTCAACCTTGGAACAAAAGTGCAAGCAGCAGACATGTTGCTAGAGAAGATGATCAGCTGTGCAACAGCTGACAAGCCAGCCGAGCCGCAAGCAAAGAAGACAAGGACAGACGGTAACCATTCTTTGCTGGAAATGTACGACGGAATCTTGGAAGAAAACACTGAACCCACAGAAGAGCAGGCGAGGACTCAAACGGAAGGCAGGTAATTTATTCAATTTAATGTTTAGCTTTCAACTTGTTAAAAAATACACCACATCACGATAATGTGACATGTGCGCTGCTATGTAGGGTGTTACGTAAGGAGGGGCGGATGTTTATGAGGAAGTGGAGAGCTTGGCTAATCTAGCGACATCTGTACTTACAGTATATTGTGATTTTGTTGTCCTTTTAGATGTACCTCTCACAGTCAACGATTCCCAGGACTCAGAACCCAATGGAATACTGGAGAAGCAACAAATCCCGTTTCCCGACCCTGGCCCTGCTTGCAAGGAAGTACCTGTCAGCCCCTTGCACTAGCGTCGACAGCGAACGTTTATTTTCTGCAGCTGCTCATGTGATCGATGAAAAAAGAAACAGACTCGGATGCGAGAGAGCAGAGATTCTTCTTTTTATGAAGAAAAATATTCACCTGATACCCTCAAAGTAGGCTAGCATAGTGTAAAGTAGCCTCAGAGTGGTAGGCCATTGCAAAGGTTCTATGAGGTAGGAATTGTATTCAGTTTGTATATTAGGGAACACCAATGGAAAACGTGTCTATTTAGGTGAGAATGTGAATGTAGGCTAAACAAGACAAGTTGTTTACAAGGAAAACATGCACTTTTTGTTTTTCCATGTCAGTGCAATTTATTTTGAATTCTTATGCAAAACGTTTGATGGGCTTTATCACAACCTACCTCATCCTCATGCACTAAAAGTAGCATAGCCCAGCCCTTTTCAGTTGCTTTATTAAGCATACTAGTGTAGTCTACTATGTGCCTTGTGTCATTCTGTTTATCTGCAGACTAAGCAGCCATTTGGCACTAGTTTCTGTAAAAGTTCTATACAACTTTTGGTTCTTTAAAAGTCTTTATTTTTGTATTGACTGATGCACTTTATTCATTTATTTTTTGATATTTTATTTATGCATTTTCAATTTACAGGGATAGACAAGATGCACTTTATTTTTGACACTTTTTTGATCTAATTACTCTTAGGTGAGCCTTTTTTGTTTTCATAAAAGGAGGCCAGATCTTGGCTAAAAAAAGCATTGTGCACTGTCTATAACAGATTCTGTTTGTTAGAGGAAATAATAAATGAACATTTGAAGAGTCAGAAGTGTTCTCTTTGTTGTGTTAACAATAGTGATGTAAGTTAGATTTGGTGAGATCACTATGGAATATTAAATCATCAATCTTTGCTCACTACATAGCCTTTCTTACCTTCAGGTGTGCATGAACTACAGGTTATCAACTGTGAAAATATATATGTTCTCATATCGGTTATCATATCGGTTATCGGCCACGAGAAGCGGGTAAACATCGGTATCGGTTAGGATACTAGGATATTAAGAAAAAATAATATATAGAGAAATTAAATATCAACATTTGTTTATCTATCTAAGTATGTCTCTCAGAGAGATAAACCTCTGCACCTCCTACAGTACAAGCATCGTACCACCATACAGGATTACGGTCAGATTATCACGGGGAGTGGCTGCACGGATGATGCAGAAGAGGTTGATTATCATTATAAAAATAAAATAAAAATAAAAATGCTAACATTTGAAAATGTATATACATTATATACTGTATCATAAATACACTTTATACACATTATATACTGTATCATAAATAAAATTGTATTTGTTCCATGTTGTTCCATGAAAATCCGTTGAGGATTACAGACATAATCAAATGTAGGCTACTGCAAGTACTTTGCTGCGATAGCTATAGCGAGACCTACTGTACAGTTTATCATTCATAACTGTCTGTACATAGACATATAATATCCTATCACTACTGTCAGGTTCAGCATTGCCGCCCCTCCTGGTGGGACCAAAGTTGCGAGTGCGCTGATTGATGACATCCAACTCAGCTGCAAAGGGGGCACCAACACGAGTTCTTGGTCTTACTGGTATATCCCAAGAGGCTGAAGGTATAGCTTCAGGCTCAGAAGCATGCCTGTCCAATGTGGGGCGCTGTAAGATCTTATCCCCATTTCCACTGGAAGCAGCAAGTGGTGGTGAGGCTTGCTGTGCAACGGGATTTCCTCCTGTTATGTGTGTTAGTACGGGGGCTAGCATCATTTGCAGGTGTTTTGTCTGCTGATTTTGGCTATCCAACAAAGCTTGTAGCCATGTTGGGGCTCTATCAGGCTCAGTAGGTCCTACTGTAGCTCCTTGTTCTTCTGTCATTTTATTGAGTTGTCTGTTCATGTAATTGTCCTTTTATTTTCGGTGGATTGTCTGTTCCACTTGTCTTGTTCTCATTCATGTAGTTGTCTCTTTGTATTATTTAGTTGTTTATTCATGTAGTTGTCTCTTTGTATGATTTAGTTGTTTATTCATGTAATTGTCCCTTTACTTTTGTTGAGTTGTCTGTTCATGGAATTGTCCGCAGTTGTTGCATTAACTCCTGAATCCAGTCAGCTGGCTAGCTAGCTGTCTCCTGTTAGCCCCGATTAGCTCCCGTTAGCTTTAGCTCCTATTAGCTGTATTATCTTCCGTTAGCTTTGGCCCTTATTAACTTTATTATCTTCCGTTAGCTTTTCCTCTGTCAGGTGGATGTACTCACGGATGATCGCTACTTCTGATACCAGTTGTCGTGTTTTGTCCGTTAGAGTAACTTGCTCGTCTGATGTGCGTGGGTATAATGACTCACACGACAAGGAATTCTCTGTTTCTTGTTCTTTAGTGAACTTCTTCAATACACAATACAAGATACAACTAATTGTGTCCGAGATGGCAGGTTAATAGATGACGGGAAAACTAGCTCTGGCACAGAACAGCAGCTTTGCTGTCCATACCGATGAGCGTTGTTCCCTTAACTGACTGTTACGTAACCTAGGTAACGAGCTATATCTCTCTCTGGGTGATCATGTGACATACAGTAACCAATCAACAATAACGGTAACATAATGAATGAATGAATGAATGAATGGTCTTTATTGTCATTGCTATAGTACAGGTACCAAACAACGAAATTTGGGAGGGGTGTCTCCCCTGGTGCTAGGAAAGAAGAAAAAACAAGAAAAAAAACAAGAAGGGAAAGGAGCTGGTTTACATAAATAAAGGCTATGTACACTATCCACTATACTATACTGTACAGATAAAACGACTAGGGTTGTCATATTGCACATAGTGTTATTGCACATTCATTTAAAGTGTTGCAGTTTGCAGGCTTGAAATGTACACATTTGTGCCTCAGCACTACACCTGATTTTTTCAATCCAGCAGCTGCCATCAATCCGTCCAGACTGTCCAGGGCCCAGAACCTAGTTCTTTGCTGTGTTCAGGGCCTGGATGGCCCTGGGGTAGAAGCTGAGCTTCAGTCTGTTTGTCCTTGCGGCCTTGGTCCTGTACCGCCTTTTCGAGGGCAGCCGGGCAAAGTGTTCGTACCCAGGGTGGGTTGGGTCTCTGGAGATCTTGGAGGCCTTCCTGAGGCAGCGTGTGTTGTACAGCTCTTCCAGAGAGGGGAGGGGGGCGCCGGTGATCTTCTGGGCTGTTCTCACGACTCTCTGTAGCGCATTCCTCTCTGCGGTTGTGCAGCTGGAGAACCAGTTGCAGATGCAGTAGGTGAGGATGCTCTCCACTGCGCCGCGGTAGAAGGCCACCAGTATCTCCTGCTTGTTGTGTTCCTTCCTGAGGACTCTCAGGAAGTAGAGCCGCTGTTGTGCCTTCTTGATGGTGGCTGCTGTGTTGTTCTTCCAGGACAGGTCATCCTGTATGTGCACCCCCAGGAATCGGAGGGCTGAGACTCTCTCCACGCTCTCTCCGTCGATGAGCAGGGGCTGGACCTCAGATTTTTTCCTTCTGAAGTCCACGATGATTTCCTGGGTCTTTGACTGGTTCAGCAGCAGGTTGTTAACCTTGCACAGCTTGCTCAGCTGCTCTACCTCATCTCTGTACGCCGCCTCGTCCCCCCCCGAGATGCAGCCCACCACGGTGGTGTCGTCTGCAAACTTTACGATGGAGTTGCTGGGGTGGACGGGGGTGAAGTCGTAGGTGTAGAGGTTGTAGAGGATGGGGCTTAGCACGCAGCCCTGGGGGGACCCAGTGCTGAGTCTGAGGGCTGTGGAGGTGTGGGAGCCCACCCGCACCCTCTGGGGGCGGTCGGACAGGAAGTCCTTGATCTATGCACATATAGAGTGTGATAGTCCCAGGTCTAGTAGTTTGGTCACTAGCCTGTCTGGAAGGATAGTGTTGAAGGCAGAGCTGAAGTCCACAAAGAGCAGTCTCGCGTAGCTGTTTCCCCTCTCCAGGTGGGATAGAGTGCCGTGGAGAGTCGTCGCGATGGCGTCCTCTGTGGACCTGTGGGCTCTGTAGGCGAACTGGTATGGATCCAGGTTGGGCGGGAGGCGTGTGATTATGTGGGCCCGGACTAGTTTCTCGAAGCACTTCATGATGATTGGTGTGAGTGCCACCGGGCAGTAGTCGTTTAGGCAGCTCACCGTGCTTTTCTTCGGGACTGGGACGATAGTTGAGGTTTTCAGGCAGGGTGGGATGGTGGCCTGGGACAGGGACTGGTTGAAGATGTTGGTGAAAACCCCGGCCAGCTGGTCGGTGCAGTCCCTCAGCACCCGTCCCAGGACGCCATCTGGCCCAGAGGCTTTCCTGGGGTCCACCGCCTTCAGCACGCGTCTCACTTCATGCTCTGTGAGGGTGAGGCTGCTGAGAGCTGGAGAGAGTGGTGTTTGTGTTGTGGTTACCTCCGTTCGCCCCTCGTCGAACCGGGCGTAGAAGGAGTTCAGCTTTTCCGCCAGCAGGGGGTCGTCCTCTGCGGCTGTGAGCCTGTTGGCTCTGAAGTTTGTCATGTGCTGAACCCCCTGCCACATCCGCCTGGAGTCGTTGCTCAGGAAGCATTCCTCAATCTTCTCTCTGTGGTCTGCCTTGGCTTCCCGGATGCCGCGCTTTAGGTTAGCCCTGGTGGTGCTGTACAGCAGTGTGCCCTTCCCTGCGAAGAAGGCGTTGTCCCTCTCATTGATCAGTTTTTGGACCTTCCCAGTCATCCATGGCTTCGTGTTGGGGTAGACCCGGACCCGTTTGTCCACGGTGACTGAGTTGGTGCAGTTCACTATGTGGTTCAGAACCGACGACGTGAACTGTTCCAGGTCCTCATGCTCATATTCCTGCCATGAGGTGTCATTTAGGCAGATCTGCAGTGGAGCGGACCCTTCTGGCCAGGTTCTGACAGTCTTAGTGGTGATGGGAGCACTTTTCCTCATGGTAGTGTAGGCTGGGATCAGGAGGATTGACACATGGTCAGACATGCCTAGATGAGCTAGCGGTCTAGCCTTGTAAGCACGCTTGATGTTGGTGTATACCTTATCCAGTGTTTTTTCTTAAACACAACAACAACAACAGGGAAAGCCATCCATGGTGGACTGTCTCACAATATATATATTTTGATATTATATTTTGATATTATTTGATATTATGTGGTATTCTAGTACTTTGAACTCCATACTACATTATGGTGAATAAACATTTTAAGAAAACAAAAGAGAAAGTACGTATTTTTATGTTTTTGTGGTGGGTAGTTTGCTAGCGAAATAACGTCACGTTGACGTACCGTTAACAACAACGTCACGTTGACGTACCGTTAACGTCAACGTCACGTCGATCCTGTGGTTTGAAGCCTTTCACTTTTTTTGACATGATACATTAAAATGCTCATAACTTTTTAAAATAAAGGGCTATCTCAGTCATTCAACCAGTTATGAATAGCTGAGAACTTCTAATTTATGGAAATATAAAAAATGAAAATGTCAAAATGCCACCATGTGAAGGGTTCCTTAGCCGCCACACATATATATATATATATATATAGGCTATATACACTGCAAGGGACTACGGATGAAAATTAGCCTTCTGTTCTGGCTAAATCTGGCGTATTTACATAAAATGCATTGTCCCTTTACAAATAAACGAAATAAACTAAACTACAATATAACTTAGACACGTTGTCTTTAAATGGGTCATTTACAAAGGGAGGCCCAGTATTACTAAACTGTTCCTAATATTACTATATTATATATATACACTACCGTTCAAAAGTTTGGGGTCACCCAGACAATTTCATTTCCACATTAACAATGTATAGAGTGTATTTCTGATTAATTTAATGTTATCTTCATTGAAAAAAACAGTGCTTTTCTTTCAAATATAAGGACATTTCTAAGTGACCCCAAACTTTTGAACGGTAGTGTATATATAATAATATATATTATATTATAATACTATACTATAGTATTACTATACTGTTCCTAATCAAATGTTATATCAACGTTTCAATAAACATTTGAGCTTTTATTGTGACGTTTCCGCCAAAGCGGAAGTTGTTGTAGTAACTACTTCCTGGTCGTGAGGAAGTTGAGCAGCTCGATCATAACAAGGTGAATATCGCATGAGCGCAGGTAAGAAACATGAGCGTCTCTGTAATGCAGCTGTTTCATTCACCTGAAATGTCCGTGATGCTCTAAGTTACATAGCTGCTGTGTGCTGAAGTTGATATGGATGAAATGAACCGCTATGTGAAAGTGTCCGTGTAGGTTCTCTGGTGGAAGTTGCGCGTTCATTCCGTTTGTTGACAGTAAATAAACCTCCTCAGTCTGGACTACTAGGAGAATGACTACAGTTACATGACTGGAGGCTTCACATAGTTACAAGATTGACTTTACACTGGACGAAGACTAACAAGATTGTTATGAGATTGTATTTTTCTGTAGGCCTACTCAGTGTTTCCTCAAGGATTTTTCACATTAGTGGCGGAGTGTTCTTTTTTCGCGCGCGTAGCGTATGCAACACGCACTGGCGCTCAATACAAAGACGTAATTTCTTTCTTTTTTTAATAATATTTTTTATTCCAGTATAGATGTCATGTACATTGAAAAAGGCATGAATATTTTCTGTTTTTCTCCCTGCCCTCCACCCACCCCTCCCTCTCAAACATGTCTGCATACATATATACATATAGATCTGTCCATCCAGTCACACACACACACACACATATAAACAAGTTACCAAAAAAAAACGTTAAGTAAAGAAATAGATAAAAACTAAATTATACGAAATTATATATTTTTTTTTAAATATATTCATATATACATACATACATACATACATACATACATACATACATACATACGTACATACATAGATACATACACATACACGAACAAATTATAACAATAAAATGTAGAAAAAATTTGGGGGGGAAATAATATAAGGAATTCTGCTAGGTTGTATAAATGATGTAGTAGGAGATTGCTGCTTACATAAGTCATATTCAGGCGTCGGATCATGAGCTACAATATATTCATAGGTAAGTTAGTGTCAGTTTTATTTGGAAATGTCATGGTCTCAGAGGCCAAGGCAGACAACAAACTGCTTGGTTACAAAAGCATCAGTTTGTAGGAAGTGCTGTCAGGTTCTCAAAATATGTAATGAACGGTTGCCAGTGCAAGTAGAATTTTTTTGTTGAACCTCTAAGCGTGAACTTAATCTTTTCTAACTTTAGGAAGTGCATTATGTCTGTAAGCCACATGGCTATTGAAGGAGGAGTTGGAGATTTCCATCCTAGTAAAATTCTACGCCTTGCCAGCAGTGTAGTAAATGCTACTATATTAGAATCTTTGGTGGTTAGGAGATTGAAATCTTTTGGAACTCCAAATATGGCTATCTGGGGTGAGGGTTCGAGATTAACAGAGAAAACCTCTGTCAGTATCTTAAAGATAGTAGTCCAGAAGGTTACCAGCCTAGGGCATGACCAAAACATATGGGTAAGATTGGCTGGGGATAAAGCACATCGTTCACACTTGTCCTCTACATCAGGATATATTGCTGCGAGTTTAGATTTGCAAAAGTGAAGCCTATGGAAGACTTTGAATTGAATAAGGCCTAATCTGGCACAAGAGGTTGAGGTGTTAATGCGGTCTATCGCTCCATCCCACCACTCGTCAGTGAAGTTTTCATTGAGTTCAGTTTCCCATTTGTTCCTATTTTTGGTTAGAGAGTGTGTGTCGAGACAAGTGAGAGTGGTATATATTTGAGATAAGGCCTTTTTGACCTGGTGTGAACGCCATAAGATTTTCCCAGGGTTGGTTGTGTGGCATTTCGGGGTAAGAGGGGTATTGGGTTTTCACAAAGTCTCTGATCTGAAAATAACGAAAGAGATTACTCCCGGGCAAGTCATATTTAGTGCATATCATCTCGAAACTACAAAAAAATTTATTCTCAAAGAGGTTCGAAAAGTTTGTAAGGCCTCTGTCCTTCCAGAGCAAGAAGGCGGAATCCAAAGTGGAGGGAGGGAATAGATGATTTTTATTTATAGGACCATTAATGGAGCTGTCTGCAAACTTAAAGTGGAGACGAAACTGGGCCCAAATCTTAAGGGTAGCTAACACCACTGGGTTGCAGGTAAATTTGGAGAGGGATATAGGCAATTTAGAGTAAATCATTGCAGGAGGGGAGGATATATAGCAAGATTCAGCTTCCAGCAAGCACCAGTCTGTCAAAGGAGAGTGAAGCCAGTAATTTATCTTTTGAATATTGGCAGCCCAGTAATAGTAAATGAAATTAGGCAAAGCCAAGCCACCATTGTCACGGCCTCTTTGCAATGTGTGTTTTTTAATCCTGGGCTGTTTGCCTTGCCAAATGAATGTGGAGATGATTTTGTCAAGAGATTTAAAGAATGATTTGGGCAGGAATAATGGGATGCACTGGAAGAGGTATGAGAATTTAGGGAGTATCGTCATCTTTATTGACTGTATCCTGCCTACTAGGGACAGAGGCAGACTGCCCCATCTTTGGAGATCTGATTTTACCTGATCAAGTAGGGGGGAGAAATTGGCAGAAAAGAGAGAGGGGAATGAGTTTGTTATCTGTATACCAAGATATTTAAAGCCTTGAGCTGAGATATTAAATGGTAGTTCGGCTTGTGTGATTTGTTTAGCACTATTGTTGATAGGATAGAATTCACTTTTTCTATAGTTCATTTTGTACCCGGAAAAACCGCCAAAGCTCTGAAGGATTGAGATAAAAAAAACAAAGATGTAATTTCACCGAAAAATAGAGGGTAGCAACATTTAAAAAAATATGTGCCCTGTTTACCCGTACCTCCTCCGTTCTGTTCGTGGTGATTTGGGAGGCAATAGATTATTTTTGCCCCGCGCATATTGCCCTGTAATTAGACCACGCGACCACAGCTCCGTTGTGTCTCTTATTGTCCAAATGTTCCCTGAATTTTAGCTGCATGTTTTTCCAGCATGTAAATCCGACTCCCCTTCTTTCCCCCTGCCAATACTGTGTCGTTTGTGACATTTACCAACGTTTATGCTATCAATAGTTCGAAGCTAGCGTTAGATGCGAGGCTGCTCGGGAACATTATTTGTTTCACAAAATAGCCTGATTTAGTTGACCATGAACATCAGAGACTAGACTACATTATGAATGTTCATTTAAAATACTCTATAGTGAACACTGGTATAAGAACATGAACCAGAGAACAGCAGTAAATGCAAGAACCCAAGGTCGTCGCTGATGATGTTGCATTTTCGATTAGGATACGCTTACGGGATTAAAGGGACGGGCGACGGGCTAAGAGAGAGGGAAGGGATTTCCAGAAATCCAAATGTCCCGCTAAATTCGGACCAATCACAAAACTGTTTTGCAAGCGCGTCGACGAGGTTAATTGCAACATTGTAACATATTGTAACTTACTACATCCTAAATCGGAACGAAATGTAGGTCTGAAAGCGGCCTAAACTAGCTTCAATCTGATTTTTTTCTGTTCTCCGGTCATAAAGTGGACTGAATCAATTAGTGGCGGAGAAAATTTATTCGTGGCGGCCCGCCACCAATAAATGCATATAGAGGAAACACTGCCTACTGATTGTATCCCTTTCTAACTAATGTCATTTCAGAGTGTTTATTTCAATCTTGCAAGAGGAGCTTCTGTACAGTCAACATGGTGCCGCATCAATATGCCGACGGACCGTTGTGCCGACAGCCCTCCCTGCATGTGAATGCTCTCCGCTTCTCTGTCTAGGTGCATGTGGGAAAACTAGGGTTAGGGTTTTTCCTCAAGATCAACCGATACCGATACCGATTTTAAAAAAAATACATAACTGTAGGCCTACTGACTGGATAGCCTACATCTTTTTTGCTTTTTAGACAAAAGTTTTGATCCATTAGGCACCAAGCAAACGCAGACCCATTGTTATGGCATAGTAAAGGTCTGGCCTATCACCCAGCTAGGGCCTGAAGCCCAAGTCAGTCGATATGGCTGTATAAAAGACATCATTAACGTGGCCTTCATGGTTTACAAACTGTTACGTCCTCCTATGTTTTCTGTTCAGTTATCTGTCTTCCCCAGGGAAAAAAAAGAAAAAAGATCGTTTTTTGCGATCGGCCATTTTTGCCGATCACCGATCGAGTCATTTTGAGTGAAATCGGCCGATTTAAATCGGTGGCCGATTTAAATCGGTGGCCGATAAATCGGAGCATCCCTAGGTGCTACGTCGACTTGGTACATGCTGGCATGTCTAACCCTAACCCTAATCCTATCCCTAACCCTACCCCTAACCCCAACCCTACCCCTAACCCCAACCCTAACCTTAACCGTAGCACCCTAGCACCTAACCCTAACCCTAGTTTTCCCACATGTACCGTCGTGTCAGCTCTCGCAGAAATCCGCTAATAAACTGTCGGCATCGTGGTCCGTCGGCACAGCGGGTGGGCCCCAGTCAACATAGGGTTCCAAAGTAGGGGTGGGCATCAATGATCGACGATCGATAATTGATCGATAAGGATCTTGGTCGATCACAAAATATTTTGCTCGATAATCGTTGATATTTAAAAAAATATATATATATATATAATAATAATAATGGAAATTAGTTTGTCCACGTGTCACCAGATTGCGTTCGTCTCTCACCCCTGAACATGTTAACATGATCATCTTTCTGAACAAGAACCAGTAGGCCTGCCGCCTACAGTCTCTCGCTGGAGTTTAAATTTAAGTTAAGCTGGACGCTCTTAAGGACACTAACGTTTTCAGTAGGGATGTCCCGATCCCACTTTTTCACTACCGATACCGATACCGATACCTGGGCTTCGGGTATCGGCGATACCGATACCGATCCGATATTTGTATACATTTTTTGACCCCTGAATAATAACATTTTTTTTTTTTTTTTTTTTTCCTTTTCCTAACACCAGGGGAGCCACCCCTCCTAAATTTCGTTGTTTGGTACCTGTACTGTAGCAATGACAATAAAGACCATTCATTCATTCATTCAAATACCTCCCCAGTATATAGTCCACACCAACAACAGTTAAATTAAAGACTGCCAGCCTTTATTAAAGCAACAAAAATAGTACTCTGCAGTACTCAGTGACCAGTACTCAGTAACTGGTTTAAAGTTAAAACTATTTAAACAGCAGCATTCAGCATTGTAGAAAAAATAGTTATGTCTGATAAGTCTTTTTTCAAGTGTAGCCAACTAACAGTAAAAACAAAATGGCTGTAATACACAAGTTAAATATAACTTCCCAAATAAATATGTAAAGTATTCCAAATAAATAAGAATAACAGCTGCTTTGACAATTGTAAACACAACAACAACAAAAAACAACAACAACAACAACAACACACGTTTCTTATGTGCCGTTTCTTTGTAACAAAGCTCTTGAACATTGTTCACTTAAGCATGAGGGAGAGATTCTTCTTCAGGAAGATTAGCTTTTCAGCATTCTGTGCAGTCAACCTGTTCCTTCTGTCATCAATAATAATTGAGGCTGTGCTCAAGAGCCTCTCACTCTCTACACTTGTACAAGGAGCACAGAGAAATTTAGCTGCTGTGGCTGCCAGGGAGGGCAGTCGAGGTTGGTTGACTTTCCAGAAAAGCAAGGGATTGTCTGACCGTGGAATAGGTGCCTCACTGAGGTAGGTATGCACTTGAACTTGTACGCTTGTGGTTATCCCAGGATCAGGTAGGCCTACTGTGCGTTCCTCCAGGATTTCATCAAAGATGTTGGCAAGGCTGCTGCTGCTGCTGCTGGTACTGGTGCCTGTCGCCTCCAACCGTGGAGTCTTGTCTGCTGGCTCAGAGGCTGTAGTTCCCTCCTCCAACACTTCCTCCATCTTCCCTACCTGAATGAATGAATGAATGAATGGATGAATGAATGGACTTTATTGTCATTGCTACAGTACAGGTACCAAACAACGAAATTTAGGAGGGGTGGCTCCCCTGGTGTTAGGAAAGGGGAAAAAAACACTTTTTTTAAAAAATCACAAGAAGGGAAGGAGCTGGTTTACATAAATAAAGGCTATGTACACTATCCACTGTACTATACTGTACAGATAGACGACTAGGGTTGTCATATTGCACAATAGTATTGTTTCACGTTATTTAAAGTGTCACAGTTTGCAGGCTTGAAATGTACATGTTTGTGCCTCAGCACTACACCTGATTTTTTCAGTCCAGCAGCTGCCATACAATACCTCTGCAATACATACCTCTGCCATTAGTGCTGTCTTTGCAAGCCTCACACTGTCTGCATTTGTGAAGTACCTGTATAATAAAATAGCTAATATTAGTCAAATAATTTCCGTAATCAAGTTACTTGTCACACACACACACACACACACACACACACACACAGACACACAGACACACACACACACACACACACACACACACACACACAACGTTGAATCAGATTAGGCTAAATAAAGTTAACAGAAATTTCCTTACCTGTCTTTGTACCGTGGATCAAGCAGGGTTGCAACCGAGTATAACGGTTCAGACTCCAAGTTGTCAAAACGCCTGTTGAGTGCGTCGAGGAGGGTGCTTTTCATCGTTTTAATCCCCTGGTCAGTGTCGTTTTCCCGACTGAGGACACGTCTCAGGACACACACGATGGGGATGACATCAGCTAGTGATGCCGATGAGGCACTCACCTCTCTTGTCATCTCCTCGAAAGGGGCCAACACCGTGACAGTCCGCTCCAACAGCCCCCACTGGTTTGCTGTTAGCGTCGCTGGCAGGTCATGTTCAGCCACATACGCCGAGAGTGACCGTTTCTGCGCGATGAGGCTTTCAATCATGTAGTGGGTGCTGTTCCACCGAGTCTGAACGTCCTGCTGCAGACGCTTAGGCGGCATGTCCCAGGCCACCGTCCCACCCTGCCTGAAAACCTCAACTATCATCCCAGTCCCGAAGAAAAGCACGGTGAGCTGCCTAAACGACTACCGCCCGGTGGCACTCACACCAATCATCATGAAGTGCTTCGAGAAACTAGTCCGGGCCCACATACTCACACGCCTCCCGCCCAACCTGGATCCATACCAGTTCGCCTACAGAGCCCACAGGTCCACAGAGGACGCCATAGCGACGACTCTCCACGCCACTCTATCCCACCTGGAGAGGGGAAACAGCTACGCGAGACTGCTCTTCGTGGACTTCAGCTCCGCCTTCAACACCATCCTTCCAGACAGGCTAGTGACCAAACTACTAGACCTGGGTCTATCACACTCTATATGTGCGTGGATCAAGGACTTCCTGACCGACCGCCCCCAGAGGGTGCGGGTGGGCCCCCACACCTCCACAGCCCTCAGCCTCAGCACTGGGTCCCCCCAGGGCTGCGTGCTAAGCCCCATCCTCTACAACCTCTACACCCACGACTTCACCCCCGTCCACCCCAGCAACTACATCGTAAAGTTTGCAGACGACACCACCGTGGTGGGATGTATCTCGGGGGGGGACGAGGCGGCGTACAGGGATGAGGTAGAGCAACTGAGCAAGCTGTGCAAGGTTAACAACCTGCTGCTAAACAAGTCAAAGACCCAGGAATTCATCGTAGACTTCAGGAGGAAAAAGTCAGAGATCCAGCCCCTGCTCATCGACGGAGAGAGCGTGGAGAGAGTCTCAACCCTCCGATTCCTGGGACATCACATGCGGGATGACCTGGCCTGGAAGGACAACACAAAAGGCACCATCAAGAGGGCACAACAGCGGCTATACACCCTGAGATGCCTCAGGAAAGAACACAACAAGCAGGAGATACTGGTGGCCTTCTACCGCGGCGCAGTGGAGAGCATCCTCACCTACGGCATCTGCAACTGGTTCTACAGCTGCACAACAGCGGAGAGAAACGCGCTACAGAGAGTCGTGAGAACAGCACAGAAGATCACCGGCGCCCCCCTCCCCTCTCTGGAAGAGCTGTACAACACACGCTGTCTCAGGAAGGCCTCCAAGATCTCCAGGGACCCGACCCACCCTGGGCACGTACACTTTATCAGGCTGCCCTCGAAAAGGAGGTACAGGACCCCGGCCGCTAAGACAAACAGACTGAAGAACTGCTTCTACCACAGGGCCGTCAAGGCCCTGAACACAGCAAAGGCCTAAGTTCTGGGCCCAGGACAGTCTGGACGGATTGTATGGCAGCTAGTGCTGAGGCACAAACATGTACATTTCAAGCCTGCAAACTGTGACACTTTAAATAACGTGAAAAAATACTTTTGTGCAATATGACAACCCTAGTTGACTATCTGTGCAGTATAGTACAGTGGATTGTGTACATAGCCTCTATTTATGTAAACCAGCTCCTTACCTTCTTGTGATTTTATTCTTTTTCTAAAAGTTTTTTTTTTTTCCTTTCCTAACACCAGGGGAGCCACCCCTCCTAAATTTCGTTGTTTGGTACCTGTACTGTAGCAATGACAATAAAGTCCATTCATTCATTAATTAATTCATTCATTCATATGAAGTTCTAGTTGTAAGTCCTGCAGCCGTGAATATGCCAAAGGCGAGTGCTTGAAATGGCCTACCATTTTCCGCCCGTTAGCCAGTGCGTCACTCACGCTGCGCTGCGACAACAGTCCCTCATGCACAATAAGCTGCATAGTGTGCGCAAAGCATCCCAGACTCGCCACTCCAAGTTGGTCCATGCCCTTCTTCATATTTTTAGCATTGTCTCTTAAAACGACATGGACTTTGCTTTTGTTAATTTTCCATTCGAGCAGCATCTCCTCCATGGCTGCCTTAATGGAATCCCCAGTGTGTGAGCCACGGAACTCACGGGCATGCAGCACCGCTTTCTTGAAAGTAAAATCAGAGTCTATCCAGTGTGCTGTGAGACTCAACAACGACATTGGACACACGTCTGAGCTCCAAATGTCCGTTGTGAAGCTAATAGCATCGACATTCTCCAATAGTTTGGCGAGGAACTCACACACTTCATTGTGCTTTTTCGGGATGGCATTTTCGGTTATATAATGCCGACTGGGCAAAGTATAACGCGGCTCTAGGTGTTCAATTAAACTCCGAAACCCCACATTCTCTACCACCGAAAGTGGTTGGTCGTCGAGCACAATAAACCGAACCAATTTCTCCGTTATTGCTTTTGCAATTTTGCTGTCTGGGGGGAGTTTCTCTCGCCTCTGCATTGACTGTAGCAATGTCTGCTGTTTCAGGGGCTTTTTCTTTGCAGCAGACGCTTGCAGGTAGGCCTGGTGCTGTTCCACATGGTGTTTTTTTTAATGTTTAATTACATTAGTGGTGTTATACCGATTAGCATCGCTGCCACCCCTCGAAACTGTTATTTTGCAAATCTTGCATTCCGCTGATGGACTTTTTTCGTCTTTAAGACTGAAGTATTCCCACACTGCTGACATGACTCTCACAAAGCTACTAGCCAACTGTCATGCACGTGACCACTGGCGACTACTGTTGTCGTCACTTGAGTGACACGCCGGAACGGGCACGCGGATCGGGCACGCGGATCGGAGCCTTTTTTTTTTCTGGTGCGATCTCCGATCCAGCATTCAGGACCAATATCGGGTCGATATCCGATCTCAGTATCGGATTGGGACATCCCTAGTTTTCAGTCATCCTCCTATTTGTGAGTAACTGTTTTTTTACTGCTCCTATGGTGAGTTACTTGTTTTCTATATTTTTATTTATAACGTAAAATGTGTTTTAAAGTTAAACAATTTAGGCTACTCACTGCCTTGTTTAAGAGGATTGTTATCTGACTGTAGTGTCTAGTTTGAAAGTGAATGAATGAATGTGTGCAATGGCAACACAAAAAAAGTTTTTTCCCCAAGGAAAAAAACATTTGTTTTAATGAAAAACGTTTTTATTTATTTTTTTAAATATATATTTTTTTTTTTAATGAAAAAAAAAGCTTAGCGATAATTGATCGTTAATTCTTGCGATTATCGGAAAAGAAATTTTGAACGTTTGCCCAGCCCTATTCCAAAGTACAAAGCCCACCTCTCTATGGGGTTGGTTCTTCTTATAGTTTCAACATTCAGTTCTTGTACAACATCACGTGGGTACAGATAACACAGAGCATAACTATTTCACTTTAGCCTTGGAGAGAAGGGAGTGAGAGTCTCTCTTTATCTAGCACCTGCACTTTTAGTCACATACCATTCTTGTTATTCATCCAGTCTTCAGTGAATGATAAGATCATCATTATTGTATAAAATACATGTTTCTCCCCCGCCAGCTGGTCAGCGCAGTCTGTCAGCACGCGTCCCGCCACACCGTCTGGCTGCTTTGGCCCATTTTTCAAAATCTGTCAGTTATTTACAATTGACTGCATGTTATAAGAGTGTAATAACAGTGTAATAATAAGAAAAACACAAAATCGGAATTAGATTTTACATGTTTTTAGTCAAATAGATACTGTGATTGCACATAGACAACATATTTATCATGTTCAATTTGAAAGTATAATGGCGCTTTTCCATTTGTCGGCCCGGGTCAGCACGGCACGGTACGGCACGGCACGGTTCTTTAGCTACCCTTCACGAGCAGGAACTACAGGGCCGAAAGGTACCTTTTTGCCAGGCTGCGTGTGACGTGTGACGCTGCACACCGTTGATTGGTCAATGGAAATCGTCATCCCATGTTCATAGATTTCTTCGCTAACCGCCATCTTTAAATACCACAACAGATTTCGCTCTAGGAAAATGTCACTTACTGTTTCTGTAATAACCTATTAATAAAGATTAGAAAAGTTATGCTAACCATCGTATTATCTTAGTTTAATGTAATTTCAATGCATCATAGAACTTTTATTTACAACAAGTGTTAAAGGAGCACAGTCTAATACTGAGCTACTGAGATGCTAACCCGCGGACTCTGGTTGACGCGCCGTGCGTTCTAGTTTGATGTGTGCTGTTGGTTATACACGATCCGTAGTCATTGGTTTGCTGCATAATAAACCTTTATTGCGTTCCTGATTGCCATCTATGGCTTAATCACTGATACAAAACAATAATAATCACAAACTCAGCGCCCTTGCGGTCAAACCTATTTGCCCTTCCGGGGTCAACACCTGACGATAACAACAAATGTACTACCTTATAAAGACCTGCCTCAGGTATTGTGACAGCGCCACCCCATGCCCACACAGTGAATTACAACACATATGACGGGACCATAAATGGCTCTTACAACAAGCATAACAAAAAAATCGCTATTATGGCGATGTGCTGTGCCTATGCTGTTCCTCAGTCCAGCGGCAGTCAAATGCCGGTAGATTCGTGTCTTGCTCCCTTTAAGGCGTTTCCCTGGTTGCGAGATCTAAACTATTAGAACTGAAAGCGGCAGGTAACAGGCACGTAACATCCATATGCTGTATATATATATATACAGTATATCTCAAAAGTGAGTACACCCTTTAGATTTTTACAAATATTCTGTTATATCCTTTCAGGGGATAACATTATCCTACTGAAACTTTGATATAACTTAAAGTAGTCAGTGTGCTGCTTGAATAACAGTATAGATTTATTGTCCTTTGACAATTACTCAGTACACAGCTGTAAATGTCTAAACAGCTGGCAACAAAAGTGAGTACACCCCATAGTGAACATGTCCTAATTGTGCCCAATGATGTTGTTTTCCCGCCCTGGTGTCATGTGACTCGTTAGTGTTACAAGGATTCAGGTCTAAATGATAAGCAGGGCTGTTAAATTTGGTGTTTTGGGCACAATTCTCTCTGAATGCTGGACAACATGGCACCTCATGGCAAGGAACTCTCTGAGTGGCTGAAAAAAATGATTATTGCGCTTCACTAAGATGGCCTTGGCTATAAGAAGATTGCCAACACCCTGAAAATGAGTTGCAGCACAGTGGCTAAGATCATACAGCGGTTTTCCAGGACAGGTTCCACTCGGAACAGGCCTCGCCAGGGTCGACCAAAGAAGTTGAGTCCACGTGCTCAGCGTCATATCCAGAGGTTGGTTTCCAAAAATAGACGTGCGAGTGCTTCCAGCATTGCTGCAGAGGTTGCAGAAGTGGGATGTCAGCCTGTCAGTGCCCAGTGCTCAAATCGGTTTGTATGGCCGTCGCCCCAGACAGAAGCCTCTTCTGAAATCGATGCATAAGAAAGCCTGCAAACAGTTTGCTGAAGACAATGAATCCAAGAACATGAGTTACTGGAACCATGTCCTGTGGTCTGGATAAAGCAACAAGCCTTCATTGTCTTGACACATGTAACTGCATCAGAAAAAGCCATATATGCCTATATTTATACATACATATTATATTTATGTATTTTATGTAAAACTTATCTGGCTTACGCTAGTATCGATCAGACTATGGATGTGTGTGGCGACTGTATCATACAGAGCAGGCAGGCACACGTCTGCAAAATAGCGGCGACTTGGGAGTGTATACCGGGGCTCTAAATGTGAAATTAGCTGGCGAAATCCTTTATCTTCTACTACAGAGAAAGGCTGGTTGTCGAGGGCCATCAACTCCATTATTTTTTCATTGATTGCTTGAGCCTTTGAGCTGTCTCTCGAGTGAACTTCCTGCAGTTTTCAAATGCGTGTTCAATAGGCACAGCAGCTTTTTTTTTCGCGGCTAGGCTACTAGGCTACTAGTGTTGATATTCCTTCCATACAGCGTGCTTGCAATGGTGAATCTTAAGGTGAGATTCGTTGTGTTGTAACTCGTAGACCTTTGCCCTCCTCTCCGAACTTTTGTCGAACATGTATTGCAAATTGCAAACGCACTCAGAAACTGTGAAGAATGTCCACACCGGGGAGCGAATTTGCGGAACCTAGGATGGTAGGGGAAGGTAGGGCAATACCGCTACCTGATTGGTTGGCTAAGCACTCGTGAAGAGCCCCCTCATTGGCTGCCGACTCGCCTTCCCTGCTTCGCCAACCAATCAGGTAGCGGTATTGCCCTACCTTCCCCTACCATCCTAGGTTCCGCAAATTCGCCACCGGGGAAGGCATGTTTATATTTCCGGCTTCATATTATCGGTTAAATATCGGCTAAAATTTTATAAAACCGATAAATACCGATAAACATTCATTTCCCATTATCGGGCCGATAAATATCGGTGCCGATAATATCGTGCATCCCTAAACATAATTATAAGTTGTAAAATTATTTGGGGGGCCAATATCTTTAGCTAGCTAAAGTAACTTGTTTACTTTATTGTTGTCTTAACAGTTGGTAAAAGAACAGGATTAAAACAAAAATATCAGCAATAACATTGTGCTCTGCAGCAAGCACAATTACAACCCAACTGAAGCCACAATACTGGGACCATTCGTGACTGACAGTCAGTCAAATACTAGGTGAATATGTAATAAACTTGGATTTCATGCATTTCAAGTGGCATCTTTGTAATCATTACGATGTAGTCATGTCTAAGAGGCAGACAAGGCTTCCCTTTAACTCCCCGAGGCTACGACTATGCTATGTCCTGTGCCTATGCTGTTCCTCAGTCGAGCGCGCTTCGTCATCCCCCTTCTAAAACCCCTTTCCATCCCTTATGTCATTTTATCAATGAACATTGTAATACTATTACTGTTATTTCAACATTCAAGCCTCTTTCACACACGGAGATTGTATGAGCCCCGCGTCAGTCAGCCTTTCCGTAGAAATACATCGCTCCGTTATATATATAACGTTACATGTTTTAAGGCTGATCTGTGCATGATAGTGCTGCATTATGTTGATCTATTTATATCGATCTATTCTTGTCAATTCCTTATTACCAGTGGAAAGGGGGAAGGCTAAAACATTTTGAATGGAATAGATAGGACTTTCCGTTCAATGGAGGAAGCATGATACTTGCGAGTTCATCTCTGGCGAAATCCTTTATCTTTATCCCAAGTTGATGTATTAAACAATCTAAGCAATCTAATCAGAGCAGTTGTTATTATGTAATATTATTGATGGATGTGCCATTTTTGATGGAGAGCAGTGAGCGGATGACTGGATGTGAGCATGTATTTGACTAATGCCGATAGATTCGTGTCTAGAAAGGATTTTACAGCGTTCCTTCAAACTATCGTAATTCATGAACTATATGCCCAATCTAAAAAAATCAAACAGTTTCTGAAAGCAGAGAAGTTGCTTACGGATATGTAATAAACTTGGATTTCATGCATTTCAAGTGGCATCTTTGTAATCATTACGATGTAGTCATGTCTAAGAGGCAGACCAGGCTTCCCTTTTACTCCCCGAGGCTACGACTATTACCAAGTCTATCGCTGGGTATATTTACAAGGTGTGTTGTGTTGAACTGGGTATATTTGCAACAGTGTTGGGGAAAATGAAGATTTCTGCCGAATGCTGCTAACACTGGAACCACGTTATGAAACACCAGTAGCAATCACGAGTTCATTCTACAACATTCTACAACATGTGCTACATTGTGCTACATCTTGATGGGTCTGGCGTCTTGGAGTTCTTCTTAGTTCTTGTGTTCTTCGCAGTCACTGGATCTGTATCCAATACAGTGTTTCCTCTACATGCATTTCATCGTGGCGGGCCGCCACCATTCAGATTTCTCAAAAAAAAAAAAAAAAAGAGATTTAGGCCGCTTTTCAGACCTTCACAGCGCTAGACACACCCACAAGCGCGAAGCGACGCGCTTGCAAAACTGTTTTGTGATTGGTCGAATACATCTAGGCTGCGTGTAGTCTACAAACTACTTCAAATGTTACAATATGCGCGACGACGGTGCTGGATCCTGGATCTGTGCATCGGTGTGCAGGAAGAACACGGAGCAGGCGCCAGACCAGACTAGATGATCGTGGAGTGAAGATATTATGAAAGTGTACGTGCTTGTCGATCACCCGTCGCATCGCGTACGCTTTAATAATCTCTTCACTCCACAATCATCTAGTCTGGTCTGGCGCCTGCTCCGTCTGTTTTTCTTCCTGCACACAGGTAAACAGATCCAGGATCCAGCAGCGTCTTCGGGCTCGCGCAAACAAACCCGGCGAATTTTTTTACTTGCCCCAGGCAAGCGTTACTGTTGAACCCTGCTGATACATGATTCTTCCCTGCACATTGACAATGTTTTCTCTCTCCTCTTTCTTCTGCGTTGTGAAGGGATCCACTGCAGCGTACACGAAAAGCGGCTACTGTGTCAACCGCTTCCCATAATAGTTACAACAACCATAAAGCCTCCATAATGATAAGGAAAAGAAGGGGAGACGAATTTTTTATTGACAACGGAATTACATGCTGGAAAAACATGCAGACACAGACAATAAGAGACACACGGGAGAAGTACGGGAAAACATTTTATTTTTTTGGGCCATCCTCGAGTTTTGGCTGAAATTACGTCGTTGTTTTGAGCGCGCGTGCGCGTTTCATGCGCGTGCACGCGGGAAAAATCGCGAGCGCGCGCCAACGCTACCCGCCACCATTGTAAAAATTCCTGGAGGAAACACTGCAATACATTTACATCCCACATTCCCAACTAATTCAGTTGAGGTGTGGTCTTGTGAGTTATTATTTAAAGAACAAATGAACTATACAAATGTACAATACATATAATATTATGTTTATTGTTATTTTATAAATAAAATTAACAATTAACAATTAACAAATTAACATACAAAACATGTATACATACAAAACATATACAAAAGGCAAGGCAAGGCAAGGCAAGTTTATTTGTATAGCACATTTCATACAACAAGGGCAATTCATAGTGCTTTACATGCGTTATTTAAAATTACAGCAAGAGGAGCATAAGAAAATAAAAATTACAATGAATAAAAGCAAATATAAGAAGTAAATAGATAAAACATTTAAAAAGACAATAGTTAATGGAAAAAAGACATTGATAGAAGTGTTTCTGTTTAATCATAACTGGTGCAAAACATTAAGGTTTTTAGCTTAGATTTAAATATTTTAAGGGTTTGGGCCTGTTTGATTTCTTCAGGGAGTTTGTTCCAGGAGCATGCAGCAGCGTGACTGAAAGCTGCTGCACCGTGTTTTGTTTTTACTCTTGGAATTATTAGCTGATTTGTCTCAGCTGACCTTAGGGACCTTGCGGGAATATAGGGTGGGAGGAGATCTGATATGTATTTTGGTCCAAGACCATTTTGTGAATCGTATGTAATTAGGAGGATTTTGAATTCAATTCTCTGAGAGACTGGTAGCCAGTGCAGGGATCTCAGGATTGGTGTAATGTGTTCAAATTTCTTTGTTTTTGTTATGACCCTAGCAGCGGCGTTTTGGATGAGCTGCAATTTACGAACAGCTCCTTTAGATAGGCCTGTTAGTAGACCATTACAATAATCAAGTCTACTCGAAACAAATGCATGGATGAGTTTTTCAAGGTCTTGCTTGGACATGAAACCTCTCATTCTTGTTATGTTTTTCAGGTGATAGTAGGCTGATTTAGTTATTGAGTTTATGTGGCTGTTGAAGTTTAGATCGGAGTCTAGAATTACACCAAGATTTCTGACCTGTTTTTTACTGTGAAGAGAGAGAGAATCAAGTTTTGCACTGACTTTCGATCTTTTGTCAGGTGCACCGAATACAATTATCTCTGTTTTGTCCTTGTTTAGTTGGAGGAAGTTTTGTGTCATCCAGGCGTTTATTTGCTCAATGCAATTACAGAGATTGTCAATGGGACTATAGTCGTTCGGTGAGAGGGCTATGTAGATTTGAGTGTCATCCGCATAGTTGTGGTAGGCAATTTTGTTATTTTTTATGATGTGTCCCAATGGAAGCATGTAGAGATTGAATAGCAGGGGGCCAAGGATTGACCCTTGGGGAACCCCACATGTCATTTTAATTTGGTCAGATACAAAGTTGCCAATGGAGACATAGTAGCTTCTGTCCTGTAGGTAGGATCTAAACCAGTTTAGGGCAGTGCCCGAAAGTCCTACCCAGGTTTTTAGTCTATCTATTAGAATGTCATGGTCTACAGTGTCAAAGGCAGCACTAAGATCTAGTAGTACCAAAACTGAGATTTTTCCGGAGTCTGTGTTTACGCGAATGTCATTAAGGACCTTAATAAGGGCCGTTTCAGTGCTATGTAGGGGGCGAAAGCCTGATTGAAAGTCATCAAAGAGATCATTTAGGGTCAAATAATTGCTAAGTTGTTCGTGGGCAACCATTTCAATAATTTTTCCTGTACAGGGAAGGTTTGATATGGGTCTGTAGTTGTTTAGTACAAATGGGTCTAGGCCGTTTTTTTTAGTAGAGGCTTAATAACTGCAGTTTTCAGGGCTTCAGGGAAGATTCCTGATGAAAGGGAGGTGTTAATTATTTGTATTAGTTCGCCTGCCATGCAGCTAAATATGTTTTTTTAAAAGCTTGTTGGCAGGACATCAAGGGCACAGGTGGATGGTTTAAGACGTGACATGATTTTATCTAGGGTCTTGTAATCAATGGTGTTAAATTGTGACATGGTTGTTATGTCCCCCCTATTTGGGGTTGTTAATGGGGACATGTTTTTCATGCCTGACACAGAAGACCTAATGCCTTGTCTAATGGTTTCTATTTTATTGTTAAAAAAGGATGCAAGCTCATTGCATTTACTAGTTGAGTGAAATTCCTGAGCAATGGGTGTTGGGGGATTTGTTAGTCTGTCAACAGTTCTGAAAAGGATGCGGGCATTATTGATGTTATTGTTTATGATCTTAGAGAAAAATGATTGCCTGGCACTTCTTATTTCTAAGTTATAGTTCTGAAGATTCTCTTTATAGATATCATAGTGGACTTGAAGGTTTGTTTTTCTCCATCTGCGCTCTGCTTTACGACATTCTCTTTTTTGGGTCTTTACGGATGGGGCAGTTCTCCAGGGAGCTTTTTGCTTACCAGAGATGCATTTGGATCTAATGGGTGCAATATCATCAATGGTTTTTGTGATTTTTAAGTTCAAATCGTGTAGAAGGTCATTTACTGAGGTTGGAATAGAAGTTTGGGGGGGGGGGGCTAGGGAAAAGGCCTGTGTGAACAGTGCACTGGTCTTTTCATTGATATATCGTTTTGAAATAGTTTTAGACATAGTTTGAATAACAGGAAAGATAGATACGTCAAAGAATATGCAACAGTGGTCAGACAGGGCAATGTCAGTTACAACAACATTTGAAATATCTAGGCCTTTGGTGATGATAAGGTCCAGAGTGTGACCTCGATTATGAGTAGGGAGGTTCACATGTTGTTGAAGTTCAAAAACATCTAACAGAACAGAGAGTTATTTGGCTTTGTTGTCCTCTGAGTTATCTACATGAATATTGAAATCACCAGCAATGATCAGACCATTAAATTCAGTAGTAATGATGGAGAGAAGCTCTGTAAGTTCATTAAAGAAGCTAGTAGAGTATTGGGGTGGTCTGTATACAATTATAAAAATAATTCGAGTGGAACATTTAAAAACAACTGAAAGATATTCAAATGATAAAAATTCCCCGAAGGATTTCTGTTTGCAGTTAAAACTGTCTCGGAAGAAAGAGGCGATTCCACCACCTTTTTTGTGGGATCTAACGACATCTAAGGTTCTAAAATTGGGGGGTGCTGACTCAATATGAATTGGTGCCTTGTTATCTTTATCTAACCAGGTCTCAGTGATAAATAAGAAATTTAGTTCATAGGAGCTAATCAAGTCGTTGATTAAGAGAGAATTATTAGCTAAGGATCTGGCATTGAAAAGTGCTAGCTTGAGTGGTTTTGTGTTTGGTCTCTGTGTGGGCTGTGTGTGGCAGGGTACAGAAATTAAATTTGAGGGGTGTATAAAGCATTCAGACTTGCAATTAACTGTTCTGTTACTGATATGAACAGGGATAGCAAGAGTTGAGAGTCCCAGCTTTATATCAGGAATGTCAATGGTATCAACTCTATGGAAGCAGGGACTGTTAGAGCATCAACTGATTCTGGGTGTCATCCGGGGGATGGGGATGGGTGTTGTAGATAGCATCCTGTGGCGGGGTAGGGCGATGGGTATTGTTGATGAGGCTGGCATTGTTGATGAGGCTGGCGTCACAGGGAGTGTGGGGCCAGGTGTTGTAGAATGGAGAGTTGCCTGAGATGGAGCAGCTTTCGGGGTGAGCTCTACTCCTGTCTTCACCATTTTCTCTAACTTAGCTGAGAAAGGCAGGAACGGCGTGAGTTGGAGGAAGGAGAGCTCAGTGGACTCAGTGGATGAGTGTCTCTGGGAGTTGGGGGTAGAGTGGTTTGGGGGGTCGGGGGCAGAGTGGTTTGGGGGGTCGGGGGCAGGGAGGGTGCTTGCATACCAGGCAGCTAAAGGGACAGCCCCTGCCTACCTGAAGGAAAGTAGCCTAGCCTTCAGAAGCAGTAGCCTAGCCGCGGTGGTAGCCTAGCCTTCAGAAGCAGTAGCCTAGCCGCGGTGCCTATTGAACACACATTTGAAAACTGCAGGAAGACAGCAGACAGCTCAAAGGCTCAAGCAATCAATGAAAAAATAATGGAGTTGATGGCCCTCGACGACCAGCCTTTCTCTGTAGTAGAAGATAAAGGATTTCACCAGCTAATTTCACATTTAGAGCCCCGGTATACACTCCCAAGTTGCCGCTATTTTGCAGACGTGTGCCTGCCTGCTCTGTATGATACAGTCGCCACACACATCCATAGTCTGATCGATACTAGCGTAAGCCAGATAAGTTTTACCACGGACATATGGACTTCTGACGTTAGTCCAGTCAGTATGCTTAGTTTGACGGCCCAGTGGCTGGATGAGGACTTCAATATGAAGAAGACACTGCTGCATGCGCAGGAGTTCTCCGGTTCGCATACTGCGACAGCCATCCGCAGGGCTTTTGAAACCATGTTTGGAGAAGGCTTAGGTGAGCCTTTTTTGTTTCATAAAAGGAGGCCAGATCTTGGCTAAAAAAAGCATTGTGCACTGTCTATAACAGATTCTGTTTATTAGAGGAAATAATAAATGAACATTTGAAGAGTCAGAAGTGTTCTCTTTGTTGTGTTAACAATAGTGATGTATAGGGATGCACGATATGCATTTTTCCCAACCGATACCGATACCGATATTTACCCGCTTCTCGTGGCCGATAACCGATACCGATACCGATATTATTATTATTATTTTATTTTTTCTTTCCTAGCACCAGGGGAGCTCCCCCTCCCAAATTTCGTTGTTTGGTACCTGTACTATATCAATGACAATAAAGACCATTCATATATCATTTCACAGTTGATAACCTGTAGTTCATAATAATTTTGCCATTTAGCAGACGCTTTTATCCAAAGCGACTTACAATTACGAATTACAGGGACATTCCCCCTGGAGTAACTGAGGGCTAAGTGCCTTACCCAAGGGCACACTAGTAGTGGTGTGGCTTCAGGCGGGATTTGAACTCACAACCTTCCGATCCCAAGTCCAACTCACTATCCACTAGACCACCACTACCCCTCTAGTTCATGCACACCTGAAAGTAAGAAAGGCTATGTAGTGAGCAAAGATTGATGATTTAATATTCCATAGTGATCTCACCAAATCTAACTTACATCACTATCGTTAACACAACAAAGAGAACACTTCTGAGTCTTCAAATGTTCATTTATTATTTCCTCTAACAAACAGAATCTGTTATACAGTGCACAATGCTTTTTTTAGCCAAGATCTGGCCTCCTTTTATGAAAACAAAAAAGGCTCACCTAAGAGCAATTAGATCAAAAAAGTGTCAAAAATAAAGTGCACCTTGTGCATCAGTCAATACAAAAATAAAGACTTTTAAAGAACCAAAAGTTGTATAGAACTTGTACAGAAACTAGTGCCAAATGGCTGCTTAGTCTGCAGATAAACAGAATGATACAAGGCACATAGTAGGCTACACTAGTATGCTTAATAAAGCAACTGAAAAGGGCTGGGCTATGCTACTTTTAGTGCATGAGGATGAGGTAGGTTGTGATAAAGCCCATCAAACGTTTTGCATAAGAATTCAAAATAAATTGCACTGACATGGAAAAACAAAAAGTGAATGTTTTCCTTGTAAACAACTTGTCTTGTATAGCCTACATTCACATTCTCACCTAAATAATAGACACGTTTTCCATTGGTGTTCCCTAATATACAAACTGAATACAATTCCTACCTCATAGAACCTTTGCAATATAGGCCTACCACTCTGAGGCTACTTTACACTATGCTAGCCTACTTTGAGGGCATCAGGTGAATATTTTTCTTCATAAAAAGAAGCATCTCTGCTCTCTCGCATCCGAGTCTGTTTCTTTTTTCATCGATCACATGAGCAGCTGCAGAAAATAAACGTTCGCTGTCGACGCTAGTGCAAGGGGCTGACAGGTACGCCCTTGCAAGCAGGGCCAGGGTCGGGAAACGGGATTTGTTGCTTCTCCAGTATTCCATTGGGTTCTGAGTCCTGGGAATCGTTGACTGTGAGAGGTACATCTAAAAGGACAACAAAATCACAATATACTGTAAGTACAGATGTCGCTAGATTAGCCAAGCTCTCCACTTCCGCATAAACATCCGCCCCTCCTTACGTAACACCCTACATAGCAGCGCACATGTCACATTATCGTGATGTGGTGTATTTTTTAACAAGTTGAAAGCCAAACATTAAATTGAATAAATTACCTGCACTTCCGTTTGAGTCCTCGCCTGCTCTTCTGTGGGTTCAGTGTTTTCTTCCAAGATTTCGTCGTACATTTCCAGCAAAGAAGGGTTACCTGTGTGTATGTAATGTGTACATTTCAAGCCTGCAAACTGCGACACTTAAATGAATGTGCAACCAATAACACTATGTGCAATATGACAACCCTAGGGTACATAAGGTTGCAGAGAAATAGGAAATGTTAGAATAGGTATAGCATAGCATAGAGTACAGCACAGTGTGTTAGCATAGCATAGCATAGCATAGAGCACAGCACAGCACAGCACAGGCACACGTCTGCAAAATAGCGGCGACTTGGGAGTACATACCGGGGCTCTAAATGTGAAATTAGCTGGCGAAATCCTTTATCTTCTACTACAGAGAAAGGCTGGTCGTCAAGGGCCATCAACTCCATTATTTTTTCATTGATGGCTTGAGCCTTTGAGCTGTCTCGAGTGAACTTCCTGCAGTTTTCAAATGCGTTTTCAAGGCACCGCAGATATTTATTTTGCGGCTGGGCTAACGTGTTCTGCTACAACGAGTGCTTGATATTCCTTCCATACAGCGTGCTTGCAATGGTGATTCTTCAGGTGACTTATTAGATTCGTTGTGTTGTAACTCGTAGACCTTTGCCCTCCTCTCCGAACTTTTGTTGAACATGTATTGCAAATTGCAAACGCAATATCTGCCTTAGAAATTGTGAAGAATGTCCACACCGGGGAAGGCATGTTTCGCTCGCGTCTCGTCTATACAAACTGCGTGCCTGAGCGCGGAAACCGGAAGCAGAGCGCGGAAACCGGAAACCGGAAGCAGAAATATTTCCGGCTTCATATTATCGGTTAAATATCGGCTAAATTTTATAATAAATACCGATACCGATAAACATTAATTCCTCAATATCGGGCCGATAAATATCGGTGCCGATAATATCGTGCATCCCTAGTGATGTAAGTTAGATTTGGTGAGATCACTATGGAATATTAAATCATCAATCTTTGCTCACTACATAGCCTTTCTTACCTTCAGGTGTGCATGAACTACAGGTTATCAACTGTGAAATTATATCTGTTCTCATATCGGTTATCATATCATGTCCATGTTTGAATGAATGAATGAATGAATGGTCTTTATTGTCATTGATATAGTACAGGTACCAAACAACGACATTTGGGAGGGGGGGCTCCCCTGGTGCTAGGAAAAATATATATATATATATATATATATATCGGTTATCATATCGGTTATCGGCCACGAGAAGCGGGTAAACATCGGTATCGGTATCGGTTGGGAAAAATGCATATCGTGCATCCCTAGTATTCAAATGTATTGATTGTAAGTCGCTTTGGAATAAGGCGTCTGCTAAATGCCAAAAATGTAAATGTAAATGGAGGGAGGGTGGGGGGAGAGGAAAGGGGCTGGACCGTCGCCTTAGTGGGGGTTCAACGAGTTGGCTAATGATTAGTTTTGCCCTGGCGACTGTGGAGCGCAGTTTAGGCAGTTGCGATGGGGAGATTGATAAGTCATCTGCAGCACGCACTTCAGCCAGCTGCGATGAGTTTGGAGGGCCCTTTACTGTAGGCTGTGATGAGTCGCAGGACTGTGGGGAGAGTTTATCCACTGTGAGCAGTTCAGCTGCCTGTGCTGAGTCTGAAGAATCCTGCGCTGTAGGCCTTTCAGTTGGTTCAAGAGCGAGGGAAGGGGGAGCAGAGTTTATGAGGTTGAAGAGTATGTTGTTCATCAAATGGTATTCTCCCGATCTGTTTAAGTGGAGGCCATCTCTTTTGAATAGGTCTCTCTGCCTCCAGAATATGTTCCAGTGGTCAATGAATTTCAGCCTTTTAAGTTGGCACGCACCAGAGAGCCACGTGTTAAGGCTTAGGAGCCGGCTGAATTCCAGGTTACCTCTGTCAACAGTGGGTAGCGGTCCACAGATGAATGTCTCAATCTTAAGCTTGTCAAGTCTATTGAAAAGTTCCATGAAATCACGTCTCAAGTCTACTGAGCCCATTTTACGTGAATCGGTTTGTCCCACATGTAATACAAGACGCTTTGTGTCTGGGTTTTTAGACAGTGTTTCTTCCAAATCTTTTGTTATTTCTGAGACCGTTAGGTTAGGAAGACAGTGGATATGTAATTTTTTACCTCTTACGTTTCTGATCGCCGAGTCTCCAATCAACAAAGTATCTTTTGGAGGTGAAGTCTGTTTCATCCGCTGCATGTCACACAGAGAAGTAGAAGAAGGAGGGGGTGACCTTGAGCTCGTGTCTGCGGGCCGGGGAGTCACCGGGGGGGGCCGGGGAGTCACGTGATTCCCAGGCCTGGGAAATCTTGGCGTGACTTTGATGTTCTTATCTCGGGCCTTGGGAGTCATGCCAGCTCGCTGCTCCGCGGGCCGGTGTCTCAGACTCCTATCTCGGCTCTGTTTAGTCAGGGAGAAACACGTCTAATCTACTCAGAAGCAGGAAGACGTCTAATCTACTCAGAAGCAGGAAGAAGAGGACTACATACAAATCTACAAAATATATACAAAACATGGCAAATGTACTATATACATATGTATAGGCAACTGTACAAGGACAATAAAGTCTATTATATTCTATTCTATTCTATACAAATGTACAGTATAATAACAAATTATACACAAATCAGACCAAGCACACACACACCAACATACACCAAAAATGAACACTACCTGATCAGTGAACTCACTACTCTCCAAATTCAATATCAAATAAGGCTTGTTTGAAGCTAAGCCTCACCATGGCTTGCTTTCGGGGGTCAAGACGATCTAATGTGGGTGCCAAACTGAGGAGGTAGTGTTCATTTTCGGTGTATTTGGTCTGTGCTTGGTCTAATCTGTGTATAATTTGAGCCTGGTATGGGGTCAGCTCTCTTGGAGGTTCTGGAGGAGAGGCCTTCCTTTTCCCCCAGCCACTAGACTTAGTAGTAGGGTCTGTAGGGACCAGGCAAGTAGGGCTGGGACGACGCGTCGACATAGTCGACGTAATCGACTACGTCAATACGTCGACTTGCGTAATGTGCGTTGGTGCGTCGCAAAAAAAATAATCTAGCTGCAATTGCGGCACTGCGCCGACTAGGGATGCTCCGATTTATCGGCCACCGATTTAAATCGGCCGATTTCACTCCAAATGACTCGATCGGTGATCGGCAAAAATGGCCGATCGCAAAAAACGATCATTTTTTTTATTTTTTTATTTTTATTTTTTTTTCCTGGGGAAGACAGATAACTGAACAGAAAACATAGGAGGACGTAACAGTATGTAAACCATGAAGGCCACGTTTATGATGTCTTTTATACAGCCATATCGACTGACTTGGGCTTCAGGCCCTAACTGGGTGATAGGCCAGACCTTTACTATGCCATAAAAATGGGTCTGCGTTTGCTTGGTGCCTAATGGATCAAAACTTTTGTCTAAAAAGCAAAAAATATGTAGGCTATCCAGTCAGTAGGCCTACAGTTATGTATTTAAAAAAAAATCGGTATCGGTATCGGTTGATCTTGAGGAAAAAAATCGGTGATCGGTATCGGCCCCAAAAATCCAGATTGGAGCATCCCTAGCGCCGACGTGGTGGCGGGGGCGCTGTTTCGCAAATAAGTTAGCTTTCGTTTTTGCTACCGAAATAGCTGATAGTATGTTGACTGCTCAAGGAGAATACATATTTGAAAGTACAGAATGCCTTATATTAATACATACAGAGCCTTATATTGCATTATATTACATTATATTTTGAATGGTCATCTGGTGCCTGAATATTGTGTTTTCCTTTATAGTCCAGTCAATCTAACTCAAAAAAAGGCCCAACCCAGGAGAAATTGCAATAGTAATGTTTCATAGTTTTTATTGTTCCTAATACCCTCCTGCATCATATACTAAAAGTCTTAATTAATTAATTTATTGGATCATACTTTTTTCAAGGTCAAAAGAGGTTAAACAATGTTTTTGAGTGACGCCATCTGGGTAAAATGGTGTTAATATTGGAGGGCCTATGTATACCTATCCAACATATTTGGTGTCTTTTCCTATGTTTTGGGGGTCAATCTTTCCAATAAAACACTTTTTCAGAGGATATTCTTAAGTCTTATACCTGTATTAGGGGTACAACTACCCCAACACCCACTTATTTGCCAAATGTGACGCCAGACAATGTTTTCATCAATCAGTTGCCAACATACACTTTCAGTTTTTTTTACATATTCTGAAAATACAGATTGTAAGCTTTCAAATGATGTGTCACACATTGAAATCGGACAGAAATTGAAGACGACACGAGTATTTGAATGTTGGTGCACCTCAAACACAGAATGGGTCACTGATGAAACCACAACAAACGCAGCTAGCGGCTAACAGCGGTACATCGCTACGAACGTCTAACTGCATTTTTATAAGATCACAACATACTGAGAGAACACTCCCAGCCTGTCATTGGTAAGTAGTTCAAACAAAGATGTTAGACATTTCTTTAATTCTACCACTCAATACAATAAAACACATTTATAATTGTCATCAATCGTCATTTTTGCTGCATTGAATTACAGGTTACTCTTCGCTAGCGGTTAGCTGACGTTTGCTAGCTAGCCACAGTGTGTGTACAGCTGTCACTGGTAAGTAGCCTAGTTCAAACAAAGGATTAGACATTCCTTTAATTCTACGACTCAATACAATAAAACACGTTTATAATTGTCAACAGTCTTAATTTTTGCTGCATTGAATTACAGGTTACTCGTCATGTTAGCTAGTGGTTAGCTGACATTTGCTAGCTAGCCACAGCTGGCAGGGTGATAGTGTTCGTTAGCAGAGCAAAATATATCAGAAGTTTAAAAGTGTGCCTTGTTTAATAACTTTGTTCCAGATGGAGACGGATGAGTGTGTATTCTGTGGGAACCAAACATCTGATGACGTGCCGACTGTCAAGTTAACCCAGAAGGGATGTGATGGTATTGTCAGAGCCAATGAACAATGCAATGTAGGCATAACCGTAGTCCCTGGCCAAGTGGTTCATGTAGAATGCCGGAGGAAATTTACCAACCCACAGGACATAGAAAAACAGAAGAAACAGCAGCAAGATATTGAAGCAGGGATAGTTGGTTGTAAGCGCAGATCATCTGGCCCCTCATTTTCATACAAAGATCACTGTTTGTTTTGTGGGGTGCATGACAGATATTCAGGCAAGTTAAAAGAGTTCAAACTGATTCCTGTCAGGACCAAAGACTTCCAGACCAAATTACTTTGAGGCATCAAAGAGGCCAAGGCAGACCACAGAGAGAAGATTGAGGAATGCTTCCTGAGCAACGACTCCAGGCGGATGTGGCAGGGGGTTCAGCACATGACAAACTTCAGAGCCAACAGGCTCAAAGCCACAGAGGACGACCCCCTGCTGGCGGAAAAGCTGAACTTCTTCTACGCCCGGTTCGACGAGGGGCGAACGGAGGTAAACACAACACAAACACCACTCTCTCCAGCTCTCAGCAGCCTCACCCTCACAGAACATGAAGTGAGACGCGTGCTGAAGGCGGTGGACCCCAGGAAAGCCTCGGGGCCGGATGGCGTCCTGGGACGGGTGCTGAGGGACTGCGCCGACCAGCTGGCCGGGGTTTTCACCAACATCTTCAACCAGTCCCTGTCCCAGGCCACCATCCCACCCTGCCTGAAAACCTCAACTATCATCCCAGTCCCGAAGAAAAGCACGGTGAGCTGCCTAAACGACTACCGCCCGGTGGCACTCACACCAATCATCATGAAGTGCTTCGAGAAACTAGTCCGGGCCCACATACTCACACGCCTCCCGCCCAACCTGGATCCATACCAGTTCGCCTACAGAGCCCACAGGTCCACAGAGGACGCCATCGCGACGACTCTCCACGCCACTCTATCCCACCTGGAGAGAGGAAACAGCTACGCGAGACTGCTCTTTGTGGACTTCAGCTCCGCCTTCAACACCATCCTTCCAGACAGGCTAGTGACCAAACTACTAGACGTAGGCGGCGTACAGGGATGAGGTAGAGCTACTGAGCAAGCTGTGCAAGGTTAACAACCTGCTGCTGAACAAGTCAAAGACCCAGGAAATCATCGTAGACTTCAGGAGGAAAAAGTCCGAGATCCAGCCCCTGCTCATCGACGGAGAGAGCGTGGAGAGAGTCTCAACCCTCCGATTCCTGGGGGTGCACATGCAGGATGACCTGACCTGGAAGCACAACACAAAAGCCACCATCAAGAAGGCACAACAGCGGCTATACATCCTGAGAGTCCTCAGGAAGGAACACAGCAAGCAGGAGATACTGGTGACCTTCTACCGCGGCGCATCCTAGAAGCATCCTCACCTACGGCATCTGCAACTGGTTCTCCAGCTGCACAACCGCGGAGAGAAATGCGCTACAGAGAGTCGTGAGAACAGCCCAGAAGATCACCGGCGCCCCCCTCCCCTCTCTGGAAGAGCTGTACAACACACGCTGTCTCTGGAAGGCCTCCAAGATCTCCAGGGACCCAACCCACCCTGGGTACGAACACTTTACCCGGCTGCCCTCGAAAAGGCGGTTCAGGACCATGGCCGCAAGGACAAACAGACTGAAGAACAGCTTCTACCCCAGGGCCGTCCAGGCCCTGAACACAGCAAAGACCTAGGTTCTGGGCCCTGGACAGTCTGGACGGATTGATGGCAGCTGCTGGACTGAAAAAATCAGGTGTAGTGCTGAGGCACAAATATGTACATTTCAAGCCTGCAAACTGCGACACTTTAAATAAATGTGCAATAACACTATGTGCAATATGACAACCCTAGTCGTCTATCTGTACAGTATAGTATAGTGGATAGTGTACATAGCCTTTATTTATGTAAACCAGCTCCTTCCCTTCTTGTGTTTTTTTTAAAGTGTTTTTTTTAAGTTTTTTTTTTTCTTTCCTAACACCAGGGGAGCCACCCCTCCTAAATGTCGTTGTTTGGTACCTGCAAATGACAATAAAGACCATTCATTCATTCATTCATTCATACTTGAATGTTGCACTAAGCGTTCGGACCATTGGTCTGATATAGTGAGAGGAAGATTGCTATATGTGAATGACCTTCACGCTGCTGACACAGTATACCACAAGTCTTGCAACGGCAGCTTCAGAACTGGAAGACAAGTTCCCAAGTGTTTTCAAGATGGCTCAAAAAGGCGTAAATCTGGGAGGCCCCGGTCCCTTTTTTGAAAGTGGCAGACTATCTGCGCCATAGTGATGAGGAGCAGACGACAATAAATGACCTCATCATCAGGATGAAGGACTACTTAGGAGATGATGAGGAGCCATACAGCTTTCGCCACATGAAAGAACAACTTCAGAGTCACTTTGGTTGTGACATTTTGCTCAGTGAGGTAAAAGAAAAACAGAATGTGGTGACAATCCGAAGGACGGCTTCAGCAATTCTCCATGACTTTTTTGAAGGATCCAAGAGCAATGATAATGACAAGGAGAAGCTTATTATGGCTGCAGCAGAAGTCTTGAAATCTGACATTAGGTCTGTTGTGCAGGGAAATAGTTCCTATCCAACAAGTCTAGAAATGTCATCAGTGATGAAGACACTGCTATATGTTCCACAGTCTCTGCAACTCTTCCTGCGCACACTATTTGTTGGGAAAGAAAAGGAATTAAAAGTTTGTTCCATCGGCCAAGCCATGATGCAAGCTACCAGACCAAGAGCTCTACTTCCACCACTTCAGCTTGGGGTTGGTGTACAAATGCATCACCACTTTGCATCAAAATTTCTAGTTGACAGTCTGTATCACCTTGGGTTTGGCTGTTCATATCCAGAGGTACAGATGTATGAAAGAAGTGCTGCAGTAGCTGAGAAACTTGAGGTACGTGGACTCACACCTGGGCACTTCATACTCTGTGGTGGGGACCGGGCTGGACAGCCTAGAGGTGGTGGCAGAACAGAGGATGGGGAAAAAACTGGCGGCCATGCTGGCCAATCCCTCCCACCCGATGTACTGCGAGCTGGCAGGGATGAGGAGCAAGTTCAGCCACAGATTTGTTCTCCCCCGTCAAAGTACAAAAAGATTTGGACAGTCCTTTATTCCAGCTGCACTCCGACTCTACAACCAGGCCCTGCAGGGTGGGGGAGACCTGGAGATGGAACTTTTGGAACTTTTTACTTATTGAGCCTGCACTGTTTTATGTTTTTTATTGAATGTTTTTCTGTTTTCTGTACTGAATGTTTTCTGCCCTAACTGAGCTGTTTGACAACAAAATTTCCCCATTGGGGACAATAAAGGTTT
This sequence comes from Nansenia antarctica, assembly GCF_963989245.1. NCBI lineage: Eukaryota > Metazoa > Chordata > Actinopteri > Argentiniformes > Microstomatidae > Nansenia > Nansenia antarctica. Next base: position 16,255,783 of record NC_137685.1, on the reverse strand, counting down.
TCAATCAATCAATCAATCATACAATATGTTGCTGATAATGCTGACCATAATATCCGAACAATTGATGGCCATGGAACGTTCCAAATTCCAAATTCCCTGTTATAGAGGAACTTGACTCTAATATGACAACAAGATGAAACAAGAATTTTTAACCTGGCTTTATCCAATGTTCAGATTTCTGATCTTGAATGTTATGCAAATGAGCACATATTTCATTAGATAATGCCTAATTTGCATATTTAAACATAATATTTCAGAAAACTTGTAATACAAAAAATAGTAGTCTTAATGTAAGTGATTAACTGGGGAAGTTTCATGGTGATATCTATTAGTTACATTTTTTATCCTATTAACTGGCTGTGTTGTGCCTGGCACAAAAAACCACATTTTCGACCCCTGAATTTACCTTGATCCAATAAATATTAAGACTAAGACTTTTAATATGTTATTTGGTTGTCCCTAGGGATCACAAAAAAACTTGAATGATTACTATTGCAATTTCCCCTGGGTTAAACCACAGATTGACTGGACTATTACATAAATAATGACATTTCCACCATAAATTGATGCAGAAAGGGCACAAATTGGTGCATATCAATTCACCAGAATGCAAGAAATTAAGTGTTTGATGTTTAAGGACCCCCAGACAGCCCTGCTTCATGGGTCCCCCCCGATGTCAAACACCACTGGTACCACCTCCGCCTCATTTTGAGCCAGGAAAAACCCTGATGGCCATGTTGGCATTCAAGTTGGCTAAACATAGCAGTGAGTCTGCCCTGTGTCTGGGGCTGTTTGACAGGGGCAGTTACAGTAGTAGTAGTAGCAGGTTGCCGAATTAAAGGTGTCTGTGTTTAATTGCGGGCCCACAGACAGCCCCCATACATCAGCTGATCATTTAAAGGGGCGGCCGTCTGAGTAATGTGCATGTCACACGCTGCTTTGTTTTATAAGAGCAGCAGCTATTACCCAGAGTGCTTTATAAAGACACTGTTAAACAGAGAGAGACAATACAGCCATTATTTTGGGGGAAATTAAGTGATACATTAATCGAACAGTGAAATTAATAATCGCTAGACTAACCGTTAAATTAGTCGTTAGACTAACCGAAAAAATAATCGCTAGATTAATCGTTAGAAAAATAGTCGTTTGGGACAGCCCTACAGGCAAGGACTGGTGTCACTGAGGGAGGCATGTGTAGATGTCACTGAGGGAGGCATGTGGTCTGTGGAAAGTAGACTATCCTCTAGGCCTAGGGAGTCCTCAGTTTGATCCTGTACGGAAAAACCCAACACAGCACTTGAACATTTACGTTTTCCAAGTTTATACATTTCTTAAACACCCGCCTAATCATACGTCCATAACAGGGCCAAATGCTGATAAAATATGAGAGTGGCTGGTAGATTTATTTCAGACACAAAATAATGATTTACTATTGAGTGGCTGGTGAATCTGAACGTTTATCTGTCAGTGGCTGGGGCCTCATTTATAAAAATGTACTTGGACGTCATCTTTGACTTGCACGTAAGCACATTTTTCTAAATGGTCGTAAGCATTATTGCAGGGCTTGACGCTTACCTTTTCCCCAGGTAGCACTGTGAAAAATAATTTCAGTAGCACAATGAAAATTGTGCAATTTTCGGCAACGACAACAAATTATCATAATCATAACATATCAAAATGATCATAACCGGCTCTTGGCCGTAATAAAAATGGAGACTCACACAATGTAAAGGGGAAGTAAGAATATTAATTTCAGTTGGCCCACGGTTCGGTATGAACCTCGGTTTTTGGGTCACGGTTCACGGTTCGTGTTTTTTATTTTTTTAAATGCTACTATTTATTTACAAACTGTTACTTTATTTTGCTTATACTTATGGAACTTTAACATTTAGACACATTCCATAATATGACTGGTAAATTGTATAATATAAATATATATAAACAAAAAACACTTTCAAATGTAAAAAAATTACATAAACACTTTCAAATGTGACGTGTTGTGGATTGGAACTACGGATCATAAGCTTTCAAATGATGTGTCATACATTGAAATCCGAAAAAATATGAAGTTAGTCATTTGAATGTTGTTAGACGTCAGGCACATATAGGGTTAACCTCTTTGTAATGAAACCGGAAGCACACAGCGCTACGAGAGGACTCGCGTGAAGCATTTCTGCGACACGCGTTTCTGTTCACTGTTTTCATTCCCTCATCGCTTATACACATAAGTTTGACTGCGCATGACAGTAGTTCAGCAGTAGTCGCACTGGTGCGATTGAATGTATTTCCAAGTCGTACAGAAATATATTCACTCGCAAATGCGACCAAAACAGTCACACTGTCGAGCCCTGCATTATTGATAAAACCGCGCTTGTTTAAAATTGCGTACGTACTTCCTTCTATAAATAACAAATATACTTGAAATTGAACGCATGTGAATGAGCCTTGTATTTACGCCCTGTGATAGCCGCTCAATTAAAGCGGCTCAATTAAGCCAAGTGCTATAAATAGGCTTAATTGAGGTGTTGTGCAGCACCTTTGACGAGTTCACATGTTGGTAGACAAACGAAAGAAGAAAAACTTTACTGAGGAGGAGATCGACAGTCTTTTATCAGAAATAGACGCGCGGTCGCAAACGCTCGCCCCCGAATTCCCCCGATCACATCATGCGGATGAAGGAGGGCTGGGATATACCCGACCGCCTTTATCACGCCTCAATCTAGAATGATTACATCATACAATAACCTATTGGCATATAAAGGAAGACTGAAATACAATCATAAACATCAGTTCCCTTTAAATCTTGAATTAAACTAATTTTCTCGGCTGATAAAAACATCGTTAATTTTATTACGAGCCGTCGCATGAATTACAGTAGGCAGTGCAGCTCACATGCCTGTAATAACTGCGCGTAACCAGTAGGTAATGTGCGTTCGTCAAGTCAATACCTGACGTAGAGCTACGATCGTTTCCACGTACGACACGGGTAAGATCAAATTTGATTCAAAGTACTTTCTATAAATGAGGCCCCTGGTCTTTGTCTTTTCATTGGTCCATAGCCCACATACACAGTTTTTCTGCAAGACACATTACTAATAGCCTACTTAACTACCGTATTTTCCGCACTATAAGGCGCACCGGATTATAAGGCGCACCTTCAATGAATGGCCTATTTTAGAAATGTTTTCATATACAGGGCGCACCGGATTATAAGGCGCATAGAATAGATACTGCAGTCAAACGTTTGACTGGGGTTGCGTTACGCCCAAGCTCCACCTACTGCGTTGCGTCACCTCTCCATCGGTGTTGTGTCAACTTCCCGTTGTCCAAGCTCCACCTGAGCGTTGTCACCATCAACGTTCTACCTGCTCCACTGTCAAAAATATATATTTTTCCACCTCAAGTATCAGCCGTTCGCCATTTTTGCAACAAGCGTCAAGGACCTGCGGTGATTCACAGCTGACTCGGGTGAATAGCAATTCGCAATAGCTGCAACCACGAGATATAGAGTAGTTAGCTACAAGCATTTTCAATCTGCTATTATCTCTATTAGTGGATTAACCGCTGTGGTGATTTAACAGCTGATAAAAATACATCAAGTAGACTACAAACAGAGCAAAACAACACCAGAAAACAACCAATAGGCTATACAATTATAACCAACAACCAATATGTGACAGCTCCTGGTGAAATGTGCAACGTACTTTTTCAGTTTTTACACATGCTTAAACTACAGATTGTAAGCTTTCAAATGATGTCATACATTCAAATCAGAGAAAGATTGAACACGACAGGCGTATTTGAATGTTGGTTCATCTCAAACACTGAATGGGAGAAAAGTGACTCTGACCAAACCACAACAAACGCTGCTAGCGGCTAACAGCTAACAAAACACATCGCTACGAAGGTCTAAACTGTATTTTAATAACATGACAACATACTGGGAGAACATCGACATGCTAAAAACACATAACTACACATAACTAGATGAACACACAGTTCTTGCTTTTGAACACGAGCTAAAACGAAAGTATGTTTACAAATCAACCCTCCCTTACCGGTAGCCTCCGGCAAACGAGAATAATGAATCCAATACACAAATGATAAGTGTTTAGTGATCGTTAAACTGTTGTTTATTATATCGAGTGGGTACTTTAAAACTTCAAGTTGAAAGCACCAAGAATCTCACTTTGTTCCCTCGGAAACTCTGTTTAGTCTTCTTTACTTGGGGTCTTGTGGTGTGGGACTGTGAGTAAGCACAACACCGGTGTTTACTGATTACCGTAATGCTGCAAGCGGTGCGGCTTTGTAGTTTACCAGTCGTACTGAAACATTTTATTATTATTAAATTGTTTTTATTGGTCATGTAATTTTTACATTTTGATCCATATATAAGGCGCTCCGGATTATAAGGCGCACTGTCGTTTAAAAAAAAAAAAATACTTTTAAGTGCGCCTTATAGTGCGGAAAATACGGTACTTCTCCTATCTCTGTTGGAGATTCAAAGTTGGAGGTGGTCTCCCTATCCTGATTGTAAGGCTCGAGGAATGCTAGGATGTCCATGTACTTCCACTTCCTCTCCTTGACACCACCCTCAGCACCACTCCTGGCCTTCTCCTGCTCTTCTCTCTTCCCCCTCTTATATTTATCTCGGAGATATTTCCATTTGCTGCTGCATACCTTTCCTATCTAGCGTTAATTTAGCAGTTAACTACCTAGCTGTCAGTGAATGAGTCCATTGTCATTACTTACCAGAAAAACCCAAAGATCTACCGATCTGTTCCCAGATTGAGTCTTTGATGTGAATGTTGCTGTATCTCTTGTGACTAGGGGTAGGCATCGACGATCGATAATTGATCGTCGATGCCCACCCCTACGTTGTGACTCATGTCATACAACTCGGTGTAATGTGAAACAGCAATCACGAGTTGCTCAACTGATACATTGTTTTTCTCCATCTTGATGGGTCTGACGCCTTGGAGCACCGGTTGCTAGGAAGTTGGTTACTAGGGAAGGTACACGCGTACCTACTCTCCTCGTCCTGATTGGTCAGCTGTCAGAAAGGCGCTTGACGACACACAGCGCCTTTCTGAAAAGTTAAATAAATTCAACTGAAAAAGGCGGCGGCAGCTGCGCTTTTCTCACGCTTTTTAAAAGGCGGACGTTTTTTCCTTTTCCCATAGGGTTGTATGTAAAAAGACGGTGAAGGCTGTGCTTTTTGAAGTCAAGTTCAGTTCAACTGAAAAAGGCGGCGGCAGCTGCGCTTTTCTCACGCTTTTTAAAAGACGGCTGCTTTTTTTTAAAAAGCGGCAGTTTTTTCCCTTTTTCCCATAGGGTTGTATGTAAAAAGGCGCTGAAGGCGGCGCTTTTTTCTAAAAAAAGACGTCAAGTATGAACACCCCCTTAGAAGGGTTAAGTGTCTGGTTAGAAGGGTTAGGTGTCTGGTTAGAAGGGTTAGGTGTCTGGTTAGAAGGGTTAAGTGTCTGGTTAGAAGGGTTAAGTGTCTGGTTAGAAGGGTTAGGTGTCTGGTTAGAAGGGTTAAGTGTCTTGTTAGAAGTGTTAAGTGTCTGGTTAGGGTTAGGTGTCTGGTTAGAAGGGTTAAGTGTCTGGTTAGAAGGGTTAAGTGTCTGGTTAGAAGGGTTAAGTGTCTGGTTAGAAGGGTTGTGTCTGGTTAGAAGGGTTAAGTGTCTGGTTAGAATGACAGGTGGAGGGAGTAGAGAGTTAAGTGTCTGGTTAGGGGTATTGTTGTTGGTATTGTTTGAGAAATATACTCTTCACTGTTTATGCTTCCTTTGTTTCCACTGCACAGATCCACCTCACAGCCCAGCTACCATGTCTGACCCCAGGTCCACACAGTCCCCTGGTTCTGGCTGTGGTTCTCCAGCCCTGGAAAGCACACACGGCCGATGGATGGTGGCAGTGAAGCTGGAAGACTGCAGGAAAACACTCAAACTCAATGTGGCAATTAAAGAGGAGGAGGAGGAGGAAGGAGGAGAAGAGAAGAAAGATGTGATGGTGAAAGAAGAACAGGAAGAAGGAGGAGAGGACGAAGAGAAGAAAGATGTGATGGTGAAAGAAGAACAGGAAGAAGGAGGAGAGGATGAAGAGAAGAAAGATGTGATGGTGAAAGAAGAACAGGAAGAAAGGGGAGAGGAAGAAGAGAAGAAAGATGTGATGGTGAAAGAAGAACAGGAAGAAGGAGGAGAGGAAGAAGAGAAGAAAGATGTGATGGTGAAAGAAGAGGAAGTAGAGGAGGAAGATGTGGTGATGGAGAAGGAGGATGAAGAGGACAAGGATGGTGAAGATGATGAAGTTGGTGAGGATGATGAAGATGGTGAGTTCATGCTATGTATTTGGCGAAGGCCAGGTTAATGAGTAGATCAAAGGGCGCTGGCAGATATTTAGGCTGCATTTACACCGCAGGTCCAAGTGACCCCATTCAGATTTTTTTCTCACGTTTTTTCTCATGTGGCACAGATGGGTTATGTAACATGCAGGTGTAAGCAGTAAACAAGCACATTGACTCTGATATTCTCAGATCCCATTCAGGCCTCAATCTCATGCCGGCCTCTATCAGATATGAATCTGATATGTGTCATGTCTACTGCGGTCTCAGCAGGCAGGTCGCATATACAGTGCTGTGAAAAAGTATTTGCCCCCTTCCCAATTCCGTGTGTTTTTGCATGTTTGTCACACTTAAATGTTTCAGATCATCAAACCAATTTTACTATTACACAAAGATAACCTGAGTAAATAGAAAATGCAGTTTTTAAATAATCATTCCATTTATTGAAGTCAAAGAGTTAGGGTTATACAGGTGAATAGTAGCAGGGTTATACAGGTGAATAGTAGCAGGGTTATACAGGTGAATAGTAGCAGGGTTATACACAGGGGTGCACACAACTGGTGCGCCAGTGCGCATGCGTCGCCAAAATGCATGCTGCGCGGCAGATCAGCCGCACAAAGGCGCTCTTGCGCACCAACAGCTGGAACCGCTGGGAGAGGAATTTACTTCCTCAAAATCCAACTGCTGACTGCTGCATCACTGAGGCACCCGACGAGCCGTCAAAATGTCCAAGAAGCCAGCCCCACTAAGTAACTATTTGCCGTCACCTCAGCCGAAGGCCTGACGAGTAATCCATCACAACAGTCGACCGACGACGACCACGGCGACTCCCCTCACGAAAACATTCGGAAAGTATCGTAACTCGTACTTTCATTCCGCGTATCGCGTATCGCACGGTTATCACGCCGCCACGTGAAAATTCAGTCCCGAACGACTCGTCGCTAAAAGGAAAAACAACACCAAGGGACTTCACGTTTCTTTTCTCTGAAGCTTTCAAACGTTCAGACGTTTGTTTTACAGCTTCATTATCGCACCTCGACCCCTGACCCAGGGAATATGGTTGGGAATTCTATTAGAAAAAAGAAAAAAAAAGACTTTGTTGCACAATCAAAATAATGAGCTATTTAAAGTGATAGCCTATAACATCCTCTACCATGGTTGAAATTGAGGACAGTGATAACAGCAGTCAAGAGAGCAGTGATGATGATGATTAAGCTTGTAGCATAAATAAATGCTTAGGCTGTAACTTTTTGTTGAAAAGTTGATTTCAGTGTTTACAGAGCAGTGCTTTAAGAGATGTCCGTTTATTTCAGTGTGTTTAAAGAACAGACATTCAGTTAGTGCTTAAAGTGATGTCAGTTGATTTCATTGTATTTAAAGGAGTCTGACAGACTTTCATGCTTAAAGAGCAGTCATTTGAATTTGCATTTGTTTCTTTTGTTTTGCACACAATCATTTGTTTGTTCATCTTTATTTATGACTACATGTCGTTTTGCTAATATAAGTTATCCATGTACCGTATTTTCCGCACTATAAGGCGCACTTAAAAGTCAAAAAAAAAAAAAAAAACGACAGTGCGCCTTATAATCCGGTGCGCCTTATATATGGATCAAAATGTAAAAATTACATGCCCAATATTTTTTTTTTAATAATAATAAAATGTTTCAGTACGACTGGTAAACTACAAAGCCGCACCGCTTGCAGCATTACGGTAATCAGTAAACGACGGCCGCCATCTTGGAATCTCCGCGAATGCTATTGTTATTCTATCATGTGCTCTGAATGGATGCCGTACTCACCCAACTGTTCAATTCGGACACTCACACCGCTTGCAGCATTACGGTAATCAGTAAACACCGGTGTTGTGCTTACTCACAGTCCCACACCACAAGACCCCAAGTAAAGAAGACTAAACAGAGTTTCCGAGGGAACAAAGTGAGATTCTTGGTGCTTTCAACTTGAAGTTTTAAAGTACCCACTCGATATAATAAACAACAGTTTAACGATCACTAAACACTTATCATTTGTGTATTGGATTCATTATTCTCGTTTGCCGGAGGCTACCGGTAAGGGAGGGTTGATTTGTAAACATACTTTCGTTTTAGCTCGTGTTCAAAAGCAAGAACTGTGTGTTCATCTAGTTATGTGTAGTTATGTGTTTTTAGCATGTCGATGTTCTCCCAGTATGTTGTCATGTTATTAAAATACAGTTTAGACCTTCGTAGCGATGTGTTTTGTTAGCTGTTAGCCGCTAGCAGCGTTTGTTGTGGTTTGGTCAGATTCACTTTTCTCCCATTCAGTGTTTGAGATGAACCAACATTCAAATACGCCTGTCGTGTTCAATCTTTCTCTGATTTGAATGTATGACACATCATTTGAAAGCTTACAATCTGTAGTTTAAGCATGTGTAAAAACTGAAAAAGTACGTTGCACATTTCACCAGGAGCTGTCACATATTGGTTGTTGGTTATAATTGTATAGCCTATTGGTTGTTTTCTGGTGTTGTTTTGCTCTGTTTGTAGTCTACTTGATGTATTTTTATCAGCTGTTAAATCACCACAGCGGTTAACCCACTAATAGAGATAATAGCAGATTGAAAATGCTTGTAGCTAACTACTCTATATCTCGTGGTTGCAGCTATTGCGAATTGCTATTCACGCGAGTCAGCTGTGAATCACCGCAGGTCCTTGACGCTTGTTGCAAAAATGGATGACAAACGGCTGATACTTGAGGTGGAAAAATATATATTTTTGACAGTGGAGCAGGTAGAACGTTGACGGTGACAACGCTCAGGTGGAGCTTGGACAACGGGAAGTTGACACAACACCGATGGAGAGGTGACGCAACGCAGTAGGTGGAGCTTGGGCGTAACGCAACCCCAGTCAAACGTTTGACTGCAGTATCTATTCTATGCGCCTTATAATCCGGTGCGCCTTATAATCCGGTGCGCCTTGTGTATGAAAAAAATTCTAAAATAGGCCATTCATTGAAGGTGCGCCTTATAATCCGGTGCGCCTTATAGTGCGGAAAATACGGTATCCCTTTTTTATCCATCCTGTGGGATGGGTCGTGACTCGCGAGCTTGGGGAGCACCAAGCAGCATCACTAGGTGCTCCTCTGAGCACTGGCCCCAAAAAGTTATGTGCACCCCTGGTTATACAGGTGATAATAGATGATTCTCTGATGATGGGCGGAGGCCGAGATTTGTTGATTCCCCAAAGTAATTAATTAAAGCTTGCTCAAAGTAGACAATTAAGATACAAGTTTATTCACGGCGCCGGGTGTGTTCAGTCGCAGGCACAGACAGAGAACGCACACAGAATGACATTCACAGTGCCTCCTTATAATCTAGATTCCTGCTGACACAGGAATCAGCTGTACCTTGCAAATCATTATTCATGATTACATCCCATAACGGGTTGGTCGTCATGGCAATTCAGTTACCTGACTCTGGTCAGCTGACTGGCCGGTCCTAAATATACTGACCTATTGACCCAGTCTCTCCCCTGGCCCCTTAGTCAGGTTTCCCTGCTGCAAGGTATACTGGCCCCACTAGCCGTGGTCTAAATCTGGCTCCGGTCCAGTTACAGAGAAAAGCATGGTCAGTTTGTGCATGACAGAGACAGAGAGAGGTTTGCTCAATCTCAACAGATATTACAACTTGATTATAATTACCAATGATACAGTATTTAGAATTTACCTATGCACAATGGAAAAACACATCCTATCAACAGGTGAATAGTAGCAGGGTTTCAGGGTTTTTTTTCAGGGGTTTCAATTGCTGAAAAGTTGTATTAATCAGACAGTCAACAATAGGTTTTGGATTTTATTTTTTATTTATTTTTTATTAAAAGATTTAACCTTTATTTAACCAGGCAAGGGGGGGGGGGGGATGACATGGTACTACTGTCATTAACAAGGACTAACAAACCTTCTCTGTCATAACCTCATTTTGTGGCAGGAAAAACCCTGAGTAGACGTTTTTGATGACGCGATCAAACAGTGCAATGCTGTTCTTATTTATTTATTTATTTCCAGTTATTGTGCTTATTGTGCTGTTGGTATAGCCTAATGTCTGCTGGACTGTTCAATAAAAGTGATCAATAGTGAAATGAAAAACTGCCGGTACGCATTCCGTATTCGGACAAATGTTTCCTTAAATTCAGCTTCGGCCAAGAAATTTCAATTGGGTGCATCCCTAATTTAAATGACACAGTTCTATCAAGGATGGAATATTACAGTTTTCCATTACAGGTATCCTAACACTCTGAACACTTCATGTTCCCACAGCGTGTGCAGACTCCAGAGATGTGGTGTTACTTCTGGCACTGCTGAGTCTATGGAAGCAGCACTTGTTCTCATGTTGTTTCTAATCCTGTTTATGTTCCTATGCTTACAGGAGAGAGCTCCAACCCAGACTCAGACATGGAGCCCAGCTCCTCCGCATCAGGAAGCCATAAACAACACAGACGGAGGAGGAGGAGCTCAAGACAGAAGAATCACCACTGTTTAGATTGCAGTGAGAGTTTAATTTGTCCAACTCACCTTAAATCACAACCACAGACTCAAGGAGGACAAAAGACTCACTCTTGTCTTCAGTGTGGAAAGAGATTTGGTTATATGAGCGAACTAAAGAGACACCAGAGAATACACACAGGAGAGAAGCCATTCTACTGCTCCCAGTGTGGGCAGAGTTTCAGTGTGGCAGGATCCCTTAAGAAACACCAGAGAATACACACAGGAGAGAAGCCATTCTGCTGCTCCCAGTGTGGGAAGAGTTTCAGTGAGGCAGGAAACCTAAAGAGTCACCAGAGAACACACACAGGAGAGAAGCCATTCTACTGCTCCCAGTGTGGGCAGAGTTTCAGTCATGCAGGATCCCTAAAGAGCCATCAGAGAATACACACAGGAGAGAAGCCGTTCTGCTGCTCCCAGTGTGGGAAGAGTTTCAGTGAGGCAGGATCCCTAAAGACACACCAGAGAATACACACAGGAGAGAAGCCATTCTGCTGCTCCCAGTGTGGGAAGAGTTTCAGTGAGGCAGGAAACCTAAAGAGTCACCAGAGAATACACACAGGAGAGAAGCCGTTCTGCTGCTCCCAGTGTGGGAAGGGTTTCAGTCAGGCAGGTGACCTAAAGAAACACCAGAGAATACACACAGGAGAGAAGCCATTCTGCTGCTCCCAGTGTGGGAAGAGTTTCAGTCATGCAGGATCCCTAAAGAGCCATCAGAGAATACACACAGGAGAGAAGCCGTTCTGCTGCTCCCAGTGTGGGAAGAGTTTCAGTGAGGCAGGATCCCTAAAGACACACCAGAGAATACACACAGGAGAGAAGCCATTCTGCTGCTCCCAGTGTGGGAAGAGTTTCAGTGAGGCAGGACACTTAAAGAGCCATCAGAGAATACACACAGGAGAGAAGCCGTTCTGCTGCTCCCAGTGTGGGAAGGGTTTCAGTGAGGCAGGATCCCTAAAGAGCCATCAGAGAATACACACAGGAGAGAAGCCGTTCTGCTGCTCCCAGTGTGGGCAGAGTTTCAGTCAGGCAGGACACTTAAAGAGTCACCAGAGAATACACACAGGAGAGAAGCCGTTCTGCTGCTCCCAGTGTGGGAAGGGTTTCAGTCAGGCAGGAAACCTAAAGAGTCACCAGAGAATACACACAGGAGAGAAGCCATTCTGCTGCTCCCAGTGTGGGAAGGGTTTCAGTCAGGCAGGAGACCTAAAGAAACACCAGAGAATACACACAGGAGAGAAGCCGTTCGTTCTGCTGCTCCCAGTGTGGGCAGAGTTTCAGTGTGGCAGGATCCCTAAAGAAACACCAGAGAATACACACAGGAGAGAAGCCATTCTGCTGCTCCCAGTGTGGGCAGGGTTTCAGTCAGGCAGGATCCCTAAAGAAACACCAGAGAACACACACACTAGTTAACACGACTGCTCCCAGTGTGGGAGGAGTTTAAAGGAGGCAGGAGCCCTAAAGAAGAAGGGGGGGGTCTGCTGGCTGCACCATCATATACTGTATGGATATGTACTTGTTGATCGGATCAGGGAGAAGGTTGTGTCATGACATGAGCCTTTTCTAGATTATTTTCTCTCAATGTCTCCCGTCCTCTCCTCCTACCCTCCCTTCCTCTCCCTCCTTCCTCCCCCCTCCTCTCTATTTTACAATGTTCATACATTATAATATTATAACAGTTCTATCTGTTTGTACTCTTTTTCTTAATTATTATTCATTTAATTTCACTGAATTACTTTTTAATACTTGAATATTTCTTTCTTTTTGCTTTGAAAACTGATATCCTGTGTTAGACTACCTGTCGTACCACCCCACACCAGTAGGGTACCACCATAAGTGTTGGGCTTGAGTTACCTGGCGAAGCTTCAGTTTTTCTTTCTAGAAATTAGTTTGTCTTGGTAACAGTGGAGTCTGGTACTTTGCACAATAAAATGCTGAGAATTATACAGTTAACTGTGTCTGCTTGTTATTTCATGTCCCTCTCTGACATTGATTAAAGTTCGTTGCTGTAGAGCGCCATCTACTGGTGACAGTGTTGAACCTGTCTGCATGTGGCTCCTGTGATTAAATAAATGGCTGTGTTCGGAATAGCATACTAGCATACTACTCATACTAGATATGACGTAGATTTTGAGTATGTAGTACGTTCCGAACGTACAGTATGCAAGATTTGAGTATGCGAGAAATTTAGTAGGCGAGCAGTTATTTCCGGGAAATTTGAAGTCGGTTTTGATGGACACTATCTCGTCTCCTATTTCCCTAAATGCATTTCGCGTCCAGAATTGCAGAGTTGCGTCCAGGGTTGCCAGATGGGGCGGGTCACCGCCGAATGGGCTACTTGATTTTGAGGTTATAGAAAGTTTAGGCTGTAAATCAGGGGTCCCCAAACTACGGCCCGCGGGCCGAACACGGCCCACCCCCACACTTGGACCGGCCCTTTGAACAACGTGTAATTTCTAACTGCAATTGCGGCATTGCACCGACGTGGTGGCGGGGGCGCTGTTTCGCAAATAATTGGAAATAAATTTCCACCATAAATTGATGCAGAAAGGGCACAAATTGCATCTAAATTCACCAGAATGCAAGAAATTAAGTGTTTGATGCTCGTTTAAGGACCCCCCAGACAGCCCTGCTTCATGGGTCCCCCCGTGTATGATGAGGGTCCTCCCTCAAGTATCAGACTGTAAAACTGATTATATTTCATTGACATATCACTATAGGTATAAATTCCATCCAAATTCAACTGTTTAGACTTTGTTTGCATCCACCAGTGCTCTCCTGCGCACAATTGCTTTGCGCAACCGCCTCCATTCCACTCCGTTCCATATTATTTTATGTTAGAGACCAACCCAGGCCCCCCATCACAGAAAGGAAAAATGATGTGGCCCTCACAGAAAAAAGTTTGGGGACCCCTGCTGTAAATTGTCAATCCCATCTGGCAACCCTGTGCGCTTTCAGCCTCGTCAAACTGCGTCATACAAACTTGTCATACAGCTATTGTTTACATCGTCCGATAGCCTGGGGACCGAAAGCTTGCAATAAACATTGTTTTTTGCACATATTTGAGTGTGCAGATGCTGCTTTTTTGCACTCTATTTGATACTCTTCAGCTGCAGCACCCCAGCTAAGTCTGATCACGGATGAGCGGTGGTATTTTCACTATACTTGGAATTAACATGATGAAATGCATTCTTAGACATGACTACATCGTCATGATTACAAATATGCCACTTGAAATGCATGAAATCCAAGTTTATTTGTGTCTTACACACATGTTCGCCTAGTATTTGACTGTTTGTAGCCCAATCACGAATGATCCCAGTATTGTAGCTTCAGACGGACAAGTTGGTTGTCGTGCTTGTGTGACGGGGTGTATCTTTGCATGAATCACTCTCAGCTGGATGGCTCACGTTCATTTATTCTGTAGAAAACATACAGTGCATCAATTTGTGGACACGGTTGCAGGGTCATCAGGCTAGATTCCAGTCAGTGTTTTCAGATGAACTGAGCATACAGTAGTCACTCATACTACACAAATTATAACAATAATATGAAACAAAAATACAAAATGTGTAGACTACATAAATCCTCACTTGTGTGATCGTATAGTGGTATTTGAACAGTCAAACAATCAATTATATATATATATTAACAATAACAATACAATGCATAGAAAAACAGCGCAACTGGAATACACGCATGCACACCACGTGCAACACATGGCTGCAACCTGACTGCTAGGTTAGCTGCGAGCGTGGTGCAAACTAGCGAGATGGAAAACCCAACCTCCTACAATACGGTCTACTAACTTTGGCAGAACAACAGACATACAATAGCACAACAATAATAATATTACCTGTAGAAAACATACAGTGCATCAATTTGTGGACACGGTTGCAGGGTCATCAGGCTAGATTCTAAAATGATGTTACACACGGACATTCACGTTAGCGCCATCATTGTTAACAACAGAAAACTCACATTAACAAACTTGTGATATGTTCCAAACTAAAATACTATAAATGGGGAAACTCAAAACAGCTATCTTACTTATCAAACATTCAAATAAAACATAGGTACATTGATAATCTCTCAAACGATATTCGATCTCAGACCCTGTAGAAAACGTGACCTACCCAGTCAATGTTTTCAGATGAACTGAGCAGGATCATGTTGCGTCCCGCGCTATGCACTGTACAGCTGTATTTACATTAAACCCCTAGAGGGCGCAGTTTAGCTCTATTTTAGCTATAATTGAACTGTACTTTCTACTCCGTTACACTTGCCCACGATATGTTATTGCTCATATATATTTATTTTAATCATGTTATTTTACCAACTGTTAAGACAACAATATAGTAAGCTAGTAGCAGTATGCCGAGCAGTGTCGACATCGATGGGGGTCTCCAATCGACTCCATTCAAAGTGATTTACGATCCCGCCCCTCTCTCCTGTCCGGACACATTTGAATTTTCACCGTAAGCCCCGGTAAAGCGACGTTATTAACCCGCAAAGAGTGTGCCCCGGGCACCATATTTGTCCGTAAATAACACCGGCTAGGAAGGTGGTAAAAACACAATACTACTTTGCTAACTTCACCATACGGTCATTTTGAGCCATCAACCACCCCGCTGGCACCCCGGGAAGTTATGTTTCGAACCCCGAGAGCATGCATAAATGTCTATCCGGAAAGAGTACACTCTCCTCGGCTGCTGCACGCGCCTCTCCTCGGTAACGCGGAGGAACGAAAAGCTTACAGCACCGTGTATTCCCAGGCGGTCTCCCATCCAGGTACTAACACGGCCCAACCCTGCTTAGCTTCCGAGGTCGGACGAGATCGGGCGTATTTATTTATTTATTTTTCTTTTATTATCAAAAATACATTTCACAGATAATTTTTTCAGTTGGTTATTTACATTATTCACAAAACACATACAGATACGATACGTAAATAACACAGTGAGACATGACAGACAGCACAACACAAAATGTGGGACAGACATAGAATAGACAAAAGACGACAACAAAAAAGACCAAGTAGCATACCAGGTCTTATCTATGCCTGGCAGCCCTTGGTCAAATCATAAAAATCATAAAATCAACATAACAAATAAACCATACGCAAAATAATCCAAACAAAGAAACAATAAAGAATGCTGCAACAAATAAAGAAATGATAAAACAATAAAGAATGATAAAGCAAAAGATACGACACATAAAAAACACGGTGATTCATGACAGACAGCGCAAAAAGTGGGACAGACACAACCCTAACCCTAACCCTAAACCCTAAACCTAAACCAGAATAGACAAAACCAACATGAGACCAAGTAGCATACCAGGTCTTATCTATGCCTGGCAGCCCTTGGTCAACTCAGAAAAATCATAAAACAAACATAAACACTGACTCAAAACCAAACACAGATACTGATCCTCTATATTAAAACCTAACATCCCTGATCCCGTAATAGTCACCAAAGTGCTATTATTGACAAAGTGTTTACAAAAATCTGCTTTCCCCAGTGTGTGCACTAACCTAACATCCTTTTTAAATAGTGACACAAACAAATCCCACACCCTGGTAACTTTCCCCTCATAATGTGCTACATTCCTCCTACATACAATTGCATACCTTACGTGACTCAACAAAAAAATTAACCAAATCTACGTTCACTTCTTTCTTTTTTCCCACCACCCCAAACAATAACAATTCCTTCCATTCAATCTCATTCATGACGGTAACCCCACAGTGTACACTTAACAACCCCTTTACTTTCACAAATAAGACAGACAAACCTGGACATTCAACAAAAAAGTGGTCAAAATGTTCATCCCTCCCTTTACATACATCACATACCCTACCTACATTCCTATCCATTTGGTGCAATACCACATTTGTGTAAACCCTATTGTGCCTCGCCTCACCAACCCATCAGCCAGTAAATCCATGTATATCCCTTTTGTTTTCACATCCTCAAACTTGACCTCTGAACCTTTCCTTTCTACCCTTAATTCTACCATCCTTTTTTCCTCACCTGCCTCTGCCTGTCCTAACATTAAAGTTTTCCATTCCCTACTTATACTGTCCCTGATTCTATTATACACTCCTGCAATCCCACCTATTCTTATATCCCTATTCACTGCCCTTATTCCCTGCACTATCTCCTGCTCTGTTTTGAAATTGTTCTCTGACACTAAATGTTTCACCTGTCTAAACCCTGCCTGTTCAAAGTGCTTACTAACTATCATCTTGCTATTGTACTTTATCTTGGGGTTAAAAAAGATGGGCTGATTTAAAACCTCATCTTTCCCTACACACTTGTACCTTACCTGCTCTAAATATTTCCCCCATGCCTCAAACACCTCTCTATAAAACAGTGACATTCCCTCATACCAGGGGAAGTCATGTTAAAGTGAAGTTAAAACACAACGAGATTGCTAAGCTAACACCGCTAATGCGGAAGTGGCCTGTGGCCTGTGTGTGTGTGATGATGATGATGATGATGATGGGGGGTGATAGGAAGGTCGTAGAGACACCATTCAAATGGTTTTAGATTCCCTGTCCTCTGGTCTATCCGGGGGTGTTGGAATTGTTCTCCTAACCCGCGGGGAACCATACGTTATTAACCCCGGGAGGGGTCACACTACGGGACGTATAACGCTGGCTATGAATGTGGTAGAAACACGTGGTTTTCATATTTAAGTTCCTTAGGTCTACACGGTCATTTGAAGCCTAACCCCAGCCCTCTACGACCCCGGGACGTGATGTTATTGAGCTTTCTGCACTGTTAGCCACATGCTAACCCCGGATTACACTACGGGACGTATAACTCTGGCTATGAATGGGGTAGAAACACGTGGTTTTCATATTTCTGTTCCTTAGGTCTACACGGTCATTTGAAGCCTAACCCCAGCCCTCTACGACCTTGTGCAGCTCACTCTCTCTATGCCCTGGGACTTGAAGAAGAAGGAGAAGAAGAATAAAAAGTCCCAGGCACCCAAAAATCTCCACGATGAAGCGTCACAGGGGTCCGGTCACGTGGCCCGAGTTTCGAGGCGCTAGCTCAAACGGTCGCTCCGTTAACTCGTTTCCTGCAAATAGCCACATGCTAGCCATGTCGATGCTAACGATATACCTTTTCTGAATCAGCGTGATGTCACGATCATAAAAGTCAATGGGGGAAAAAAAAAAAGTCAAACGTGAAAAAAAAATGAAGTATTCCTAATCCAACTATAAAAAGTGCAGATTTTCCCGTGCACAGTGGGTGCACGTGTGAAAACAGAGCTTAGGGTGAAGATAGTAGGGGGAAAAAAAAAAAAAAAAAAAAAACTCCTGGGCATACTCAGGTATATGTGCCTCCAAAGTGGGCGGAGCTTGTGTCAAAGTGGGCGGAGCTTAAGTCAAAGTGGGCGGAGCTTAAATCAAAGTGGGAGGAGCTTAAGTCAAAGTGGGCGGAGCTTAAATCAAAGTGGGAGGAGCTTAAGTCAAAGTGGGCGGAGCTTAAATCAAAGTGGGAGGAGCTTAAATCAAAGTGGGAGGAGCTTAAATCAAAGTGGGCGGAGCTTAAATCGAAGTGGGAGGAGCTTAAATCAAAGTGGGAGGAGCTTAAGTCAAAGTGGGAGGAGCTTAAGTCAAAGTGGGCGGCGCTTAAATCAAAGTGGGAGGAGCTTAAGTCAAAGTGGGAGGAGCTTAAATCAAAGTGGGCGGAGCTTAAATCGAAGTGGGAGGAGCTTAAATCAAAGTGGGAGGAGCTTAAGTCAAAGTGGGAGGAGCTTAAATCAAAGTGGGCGGAGCTTAAGTCAAAGTGGGAGGAGCTTAAGTCAAAGTGGGCGGAGCTTAAATCAAAGTGGGCGGAGCTTAAATCAAAGTGGGAGGAGCTTAAATCAAAGTGGGAGGAGCTTAAGTCAAAGTGGGCGGAGCTTAAGTCAGAGTGGGCGGAGCTTAAGTCAAAGTGGGCGGAGCTTAAGTCAAAGTGGGCGGAGCTTAAGTCAAAGTGGGAGGAGCTTAAATCAAAGTGGGAGGAGCTTAAGTCAAAGTGGGCGGAGCTTAAATCAAAGTGGGAGGAGCTTAAGTCAAAGTGGGCGGAGCTTAAGTCAAAGTGGGCGGAGCTTAAATCAAAGTGGGAGGAGCTTAAATCAAAGTGGACGGAGCTTAAGTCAAAGTGGGCGGAGCTTAAATCAAAGTGGGAGGAGCTTAAGTCAAAGTGGGCGGAGCTTAAATCAAAGTGGGAGGAGCTTAAGTCAAAGTGGGAGGAGCTTAAGTCAAAGTGGGAGGAGCTTAAGTCAAAGTGGGAGGAGCTTAAGTCAAAGTGGGAGGAGCTTAAATCAAAGTGGGAGGAGCTTAAGTCAAAGTGGGCGGAGCTTAAATCAAAGTGGGAGGAGCTTACGTCAAAGTGGGCGGAGCTTAAGTCAAAGCATCCGGGTCACGGACACAGCATCCGGGTCACGGACACAGCCCGGATATACCACGTCATTAAACCCCTAGAGGGCGCAGTTTATACCTATTTTAGCTATAATTGAACTTGACCTTTCTACTCCGTTACACTTACAGCACCGTGTATTCCCAGGCGGTCTCCCATCCAGGTACTAACACGGCCCAACCCTGCTTAGCTTCCGAGGTCGGACGAGATCGGGCGTATTTATTTATTTATTTTTCTTTTATTATCAAAAATACATTTCACAGATAATTTTTTCAGTTGGTTATTTACATTATTCACAAAACACATACAGATACGATATGTAAATAACACAGTGAGACATGACAGACAGCACAACACAAAATGTGGGACAGACATAGAATAGACAAAAGACGACAACAAAAAAGACCAAGTAGCATACCAGGTCTTATCTATGCCTGGCAGCCTTTGGTAAAATCATAAAAATCATAAAATCAACATAACAAATAAACCATACGCAAAATAATCCAAACAAAGAAACAATAAAGAATGCTGCAACAAATAAAGAAATGATAAAACAATAAAGAATGATAAAGCAAAAGATACGACACATAAAAAACACGGTGATTCATGACAGACAGCGCAAAAAGTGGGACAGACACAACCCTAACCCTAACCCTAACCCTAAACCCTAAACCTAAACCAGAATAGACAAAACCAACATGAGACCAAGTAGCATACCAGGTCTTATCTATGCCTGGCAGCCAGGGCTGGACTGGGACAAAAATTAGGCCCTGCCATGTGGCTCAGACCGGCCCAACACAATCGGTCCGACACCGCCAATCAACATGCTGGCAGTCTGTTGAATATACCATTTGTAAAACCCCCTATAGAGCGGAGTAAGTGACATGGACAGCAAGTATACCAATGCAAGTGTGAACCAGTGTACTCACTCACTGTTGACATACTCCACGGTGATGAGACATGGCTGCTGTGCTGAGCAAACAATACCCATACTCAATACTGTTAAGTAGTTGTATAACAAAAAGCTCGGCAGTCATAGGAATAATTACAATTATTTATTAACATGTTAATACTGTTAAGTAGTTGTATAACAAAAAGCTCTGCAGTCATAGGAATAATTACAATTATTTATTAACATTTTAAATACAAACAATATCAAATATCACTCAATATAACACCACTGTAAAAAAATTGTAGACAATGCAATAGGGAAGAGAGAGAAAGACACACACACACACACACACACACACACAAGAGAAATGTGAGACATGGTACAGCAACACATGTAAAAGATGGCTATAGCTGAAAATATTCGATACTCACCCAGTTCCGAAAGGCTCAGCCCTTTCAATCTCCACCTGGACAATTAATGGCCATATCCGAAAGATAGTGAGAGGAACAGAGTAGAGGGAGGGGCAGAGATAAAGAGACAAGGGGTGAGAAGACATGATAAGTGATTACATAACTGATTCAGATCAGAATCTTCTGGGAATCAAAAAACATGTCTATATAGTGTATACTCACCAAGTCAAAACGCTGCCTGTGAACTCCAGATCAACCAACACAAACGGAAAGGCTGCAGTCTTTAAAACATGACAAGGGAAGGCATCCTATGAGACATAGAGAGAGAGAAAAGGAGAGAGATTAGCATTTGTTTGGCAAGTCTGTGGCACACTCCCGCACAGTAGGTGGCGGTGTGTGGCACACACATCCCTGAGACTGGACTAGCCTAGTGATGAGAATTTAGATATTTTTAAATATATGTCTCACCTTTTTAAGCTAGAGGAGCATCTTTCTCATGAGGTCACTCTTCTCAGCTACCCTGTCAATGATGGTGTCAGAGTCCAACCCCATGAGGACATCTGTTTCGGTCGCGATCAACAAGAACGTCTCCAGCTTGTCTGCAGACAGGGTGCTCCTCAGTCTGTTCTTGATGAACTTGAGTGTTGAAAATGTTCTCTCGCAGGCCACCTGGGTTACGGAGAGCGTCAGCAGGTACTTGTAGGCAAGCCCAAGGACATGGTAGGCATCTGAGAGCATGTTGAACTGTCGAAGTACCTGAAAGCAGCAGAGTGGGCAGTTTCTGCAGGAGGCGCAGCTTTTGCTGACAATATCTGTCTCCTTATCCTCTCCTGCAGACCCATCTTCTTCCACTGTTCTGGCAGTGTATTCCTCCATGTGGGATGCCTTAAGCCTGTCCCACTGCAGAGCGAAGTTCTTCATTTCCATCTGAAGGTTTTCCACTGTAGCCCTGCTGTCAAATCTGATTAGACATTTGCTGAGGTCCTGGAAAGCATTGTGAGGAAGGTCTGTCGTCTTGAAATTGTTGAAGTTCCTAGGGTCCAGGCATGCCAAATCATTAATGAGAGTGCCGTTTGTTAAAAACCTTCTCTGGATTACCTCGCTGGCTGTGTCCAGAATTAGGTTGTGGACATTCACCTCGTATGCATTGTCTGAGAGCATTGTCAGGTACCTCACCTAGAGCCTTCTCTCCCGGCATGTTCTTCCTCTTCCTTATTCTTTTCTTGGGGAGTGAAGTCTCCACTTCGATGTCTGCTCCTCCCTCTCTCTCTTCCAAGTTCTCGTTGGCCCACTTTACAAAGGTGTCTGCAGCCGTCTTCACAGTAGTGAAATCCCGTGTGATGTTTTTGAGGCTGTCTTGTGTGGCTATCACCATCCGATGGGCGGAGAGGATTTCCATCCCACTGGTCTGGAGGTACTTGGAGAGTGGCGTGGTCAGCTCAAATATTCTGAGGAAGATCTGTGCTGTTAAGACGGTTTCGTATTTGAGGAGGCCCTCTTTGAATCCTCTTGCTTTGGCACGGATGGTTGGCATCTCCTTTGCCTGCTGTTCTATGGCTGTCAGTGTGAGCACTGTTTCGAGGTAGAGGCTGCTTGTCGGTTTATTAAAGTGTCCAAACACTTTTCCAACTGCTTCATGCTTGGACAACCACTGTGTTTCTCCTATTGGAGATAGTCGTCTGTGCCTTTTGTCTTGGGCTTCATTGTCCCACAGTATGACCCTCTGATATGAGTCCTTGATGAAGACTGCCACGTCGTTTAGTAGACTGAACAGAGATCCACTTTCCAAAACACTTCCAGTCGTGTCTGCCAGGACAAGATTCAGTACATGGGCATAGCACCATACATGGACATGAGTAGGAGACTGGGATGCCATAAGTGCTGAAAAGCCTCTGTACTGACCCTGCATATTTGATGCTCCATCTGTTGAGTTGCCGATGCACATGGCCTTGTCCAGTTTCAGACCATCCAGGACCCCAGAGAGCAATTCCACAAAGTATTGCCCTGTGGATGCATGGCACTTCACCACAGCAACCAGCCTCTCATGGACTTCCTCTGTCACGTACCGAATAACGACGGCACACTGATCCTGGCTGGTTATCTCCTGTGTGGTGTCGAGCTGAACAGTGAACATTCCAGCTTTTTGTATGTCACTTGCGATGGTCTCCTGAATGAGATGACCAATACTGTCTATCACTGAGTTTACAGTGGTCTTGGACAGTAAGGTGACGAGGGACCCTCTACCTTTTGTTCCACTGGATGCATGCAATTCTTTGCTCTTTTCAATGCACTCCTCAAGATGCTCTTTGAGGCTAACATTGCACTTTCCTATTATAAGGATGAGCTCCAAAAAGTTGCCATGATCCAGGGTACTGTCGTCCCACTTGTATGCTGCCTCGTTCTCCACATGCCTGTAGCTCAAGCCCCTCTTGCCTATCACCTTCACCACATCCACAACACACTCCAAAACCTGGCGTTTCTTTCTTACTTGCTGCCTATGAGCAGACATCTGACTGCCAGCAAACTTGCTCTGGATATCTCCTTTTCTACTTCTTAGAAAATAGGCTTCAGCACACTTTCGGTGTGTAGCACTCTTTTCATGCTCCTCCACATTCTGTTGCGCACGTCTCCATCCTGTCATTCCAGTAATAAATGTTCTTGGGTCAGTGCTATTGCCAAATGCAATACAGACAAAACAAAACAATGTATGCTGTTCTTCGCAATATGTGAGCCACTTCCTACTGGTGCCGTCTGCACATGTGAAATACTTTTGTGCCGCTGTATTTTTGGTTCTCTGCTGAGGGTGGTAATCTAAAAAGTGATCTAGCATGGAAGGCTCAGGACAGGCAAAGTAATTGAAGTCCTGAACGTGGCACTCTGTTTCCTCTGTTTCATCTTTTTCTCTCTCCTTTTCCTCTCTTTCCCTGACACTCTGCTTTTTTGGGGAGGGCAGCAGCAGCTGAACCTGGTTCAACAAGACATGGACAGAGAAGTAAACTAACTGGTTGTCAAAATCAGCAAAGTTCTCATTTACATGTACACACAGGCTGCATGATTGCATTATGTTACACCAGAAGCCCAGTCATTTCAAATGGAAGGTTGCAAGACAACATTATTGGGTTGCAGACTGCATGAGTTTTATTTCTCCATGCAATAAAAAGCATTCATTAGTTCTGAACTAGGCTAGTGTAGATTTTTTGTAAAATATTTTTATTTTCAAATAAAAAGTATTATTAACACCCATTGTTGGTATTGCATTTATGTCAGTGACAGTGATACCTCAACTTGCTAGCTAGCAACAAAATAGAAAGTCACAAAATGCAGAACACCCCCATCTAACGTTAGCTATAGAGTCCACAGCCAAGCAGCACTAACGTTACACCACGAGAGAGTGTAACTCTGTAACACTGTGTGTAACACTGTGTGTGCATGAATTCCAGCCAAGTCCTGGTGAAGCGCAATGCAATCATGCTGCCTGTACGGGTTAGCATAAGTCATAAGACATTCTCTGCTGCTGCTCCCTTAATCTGGCCAATGCAAGCGACTAACATAACTTTGCTTTTGTAAAACCAAGTAACAACATTGCTTACCTCTCTAGCTGTGTCCTCTGTCTCCTCCTCAATTGCTAACGGCACATCAGTGCTAACGTTAGTTAGCGGTAAAGATTTAGCTGTGGCAGCCGCAGCTGTAGTAGGCCTAGCCCTCACAGTCGATGCAGAGAACATATCTGTCAGTTTCTGACATTTTGAGGCATCCTCTGCTAGCTTCTTACTTTTTTTCTCCCTAATTTTCTGGGCACCCCCTTTCACTATCTTATCTACGGACATGACACTGTACTTGGGTTGTCGGCCGAGGGATCAGAGTGGGGGAGGGGGCCGATGGACAGCAGGTGTGTGATTGGGCCAGCCCATGTGTTAGTATAAACGGGGGCCGCCGCTTGATTCAGCGCTAGTTGAAGCCGCGCTATTTTGGGCCGCGCTTGTTTGGGCTCGGCCGCGCTAGTTTATTAATTGTTTATTTATTTTTTTTAAATGTTGGGGGGGGGGGGGGGGGTCAGGCGGCCCGACCGGCCCAAAACTATCGCGGCCCATCTGCCAGCGGGCAGAAAGATTGTATGGCCAGTCCAGCGGTGCTGGCAGCCCATGGTCAACTCAGAAAAATCATAAAACAAACATAAACACTGACTCAAAACCAAACACAGATACTAATCCTCTATATTAAAACCTAACATCCCTGATCCCGTAATAGTCACCAAAGTGCTATTATTGACAAAGTGTTTACAAAAATCTGCTTTCCCCAGTGTGTGCACTAACCTAACATCCTTTTTAAATAGTGACACAAACAAATCCCACACCCTGGTAACTTTCCCCTCATAATGTGCTACATTCCTCCTACATACAATTGCATACCTTACGTGACTCAACAAAAAATTAACCAAATCTACATTCACTTCTTTCTTTTTTCCCACCACCCCAAACAATAACAATTCCTTCCATTCAATCTCATTCATGACGGTAACCCCACAGTGTACACTTAACAACCCCTTTACTTTCACAAATAAGACAGACAAACTTGGACATTCAACAAAAAAGTGGTCAAAATGTTCATCCCTCCCTTTACATACATCACATACCCTACCTACATTCCTATCCATTTGGTGCAATACGACATTTGTGTAAACCCTATTGTGCCTAATCTTAAAATCATTGTGCTCACATTCTACGCTATTATATTTCACACCCAAATTTGCCCATACCTTTCCCACATCAAAACCTTCAAAAACCCTTTCCGACACCTTCTCTGACGCTGGCCTCACCAACCCATCACCCAGTAAATCCATGTATATCCCTTTTGTTTTCACATCCTCAAACTTGACCTGTAAACCTTTCCTTTCTACCCTTAATTCTACCATCCTTTTTTCCTCACCTGCCTCTCCCTGTCCTAACATTAAAGTTTTCCATACCCTACTTATACTGTCCCTAATTCTATTATACACTCTTATATCCCTATTCACTGCCCTTATTCCCTGCACTATCTCCTGCTCTGTTTTGAAATTGTTCTCTGACACTAAATGTTTTACCTGTCTAAACCCTGCCTGTTCAAAGTGCTTACTAACTATCATCTTGCTATTATACTTTATCTTCGGGTTAAAAAAGATGGGCTGATTTAAAACCTCATCTTTCCCTACACACTTGTACCTTACCTGCTCTAAATATTTCCCCCATGCCTCAAACACCTCTCTATAAAACAGTGACATTCCCTCATACCGTGGTTTATTAAAAACCATTAAAAGACCATTCACACCACACCCCCCATACCTGTGCAAATAATCCTCAAAGAAACCCATCCAACAATATTCATCCCTACCATACAAAAACTTTTTCACAATTTTGACCCTAAGTGCCATTTTCTTCACCTCTATATCTATCAATTTTAACCCCCCATTCTTATAACTATTTATTAACACCCTGTGCCTAATTAGTGCCTGCTTGCTATCCCACAAAAAACTATTTATCACCCCATTCAATTCTTTCGTGACCCACAAAGGTAAATCTAGTGCACTTAAAACATGGTTCACCTTTGATAGGATCAGGCAGTTTATTACCGTCACCTTCCCCCTTAGTTTCAGTTTTCTCCTTCTCCATGAATTCAGTGTTTGTTTCACCCTGTTCAAAATCCCTGTCCATGTTACATCCCTTGCTTCTTTTTCATTCACACCCACATTCACTCCTAGCACTTTTATCATTCCTTTTGCCACTTTCAAAGGTAAATCGCATTCACTCATGTCTACACTCCCTACACACAGCATTTCTGACTTCTCTACATTCATTTTGGCCCCTGATGCTTTCCCATATACTTCTAATAACTTGACTACTCTCTTCACACTATCTACGTGCCTAACTGTTATGTTTGTGTCGTCTGCATACTGATGTATTAAACTCCTCCCACCCCCTGGAATATGTATACCCTGAATGTGTCTGTCTGATTTTAACATCGTCGCCAGTGGCTCTGCTGTAATGCTATACAGCAGACTGGACAACGGACAACCCTGCCTAACTGATCTTTCTAAACTAAAACTATCTGTCAAAACTCCACTACACTTTACCCTACTCTTTGCACAACTATACAGTAACCTAATCCACTGAACTATCCTCTCCCCAAAACCAAACTTCTCTAACGTCCTAAACATAAACTCATGCTCTACTCTATCAAAAGCTTTATTGAAATCTACACTCAACACTATCCCTCCCTCTTCCTTCATGTGTTTCACTGTATCCCTGACTGACCCTATTGTATCCGCTATATCTCTCCCTGGTATGCTATACGCCTGAGTCGATGACACTATGGACCCTACTACTGACTTAATCCTATTGGCAAAAATCTTCGCTAACACTTTGTAATCTGTATTCAATAAACTAATCCCTCTGTAATTCCCTAACTGTAACTTACTACCCTTCTTGTATAATAAAGTAATTAACCCTGTTGCCATCGACTCACTAACCTTCTCTACCCTTTCCATTTCCTTATAAACCCTCAACAAAATCTTACTAAGCACTGCACTAAAACACTTGTAGAATTCACCTGGTAAGCCATCAGAGCCCGGGCTTTTGCCATTATTTGAGCTCTGAATGGCTAAGGTGACCTCCCCCTCTGATAAATCCCTATCACACCCTTCCCTGTCACTATCTGCTAACCTATGCTCAACTGTCCCCAAAACTTCTCCTACACTGTCATTGTCTACACTACCTTTTTTGAATAAATTATCATAATACTCCTGCACTGTCTCCAAAACCCCTACATAGTCCTTCACTATCTCCCCTTTCTCATTCTCTATCTCTTCTATGTATGTTTTCCCCTGCTTCTGCTTCTCTAACCCTAAAAAGAACGCTGCGCATTTCTCCCCTTCTACTGTATACTGTGCCCTACTCCTAACTATAGCCCCTCTACACTTCTCCTTTTCATACGCTTCTAATTCCCCCCTGATCTCCATGTATTTCCCTACGCTTCTATCTGGGTCCCTGTCTATTTCTTTTAGTTCCTCATCCATCCTCCCTCTCAATACACTTTCTTTTCTCTTTCTATCCTGACCTCGTTTTCTACAATAACTAATGCTTAACTGTTTTACCTGTCTCTTAACACACTCCCACCATTCACACACATTCTCTTCATACATTCCACACTTCATTCGCTTGTGTTCCTAACTCTCCACACATCTATTAAATGTCTCTGCTCTACCATTTCTAATAACCCCCTCCTAGCTGAATCTGTCTTAAAACGATCTACTCTATAAACATCCATCTTAGTGCAAAATACATTAAAGTCACCCACCAAAATACAATTCCCTGTGCAGTGCAAACCCAGTTCTACAAAAAAATCCCTCTTTTCAAACTCTCTATTTGGTGCATACACATTAATTAATCTAAGCATAACATTATTTATATTAAATTCTATCCCTATTACTCTACCCTTCCCGTCATTCAAAACCTCTCTTACATTCTCTACCCTATTCTCTTTAATTAATATTGCTACCCCACATGATTTGTTTGTCCCATTATTTGCAAACAGCATCCCCCTCCATTTCCCCTTGATTTCTGTCATTTTGGTGTCTGTCCACTTTGTCTCCTGCAGTATCAGAAAATCAGATGTGAAAGTCACCAGCACCTCCTCCAGCTTCTCCATATTGTTGAGCCCATTGATGTTTATGGAGGAAAGCGTGACCATTGAAAACAAGTGTAGGAGGATAAACATGTTTACTACCATTTTAATTTTATTTCTTGTTTCCCTCCGCTTTCTGCTGCTTTGACTTGCGCTTTAGTTTCCCCTCTAACAGCGCCCTCTTCCTCCCTCCCACTATCGTCAACAGCTCAGACTCGTCTTGCTCCCCGCACCCATCGTCACTGACACTTTTCAGATGTTTTCGGGGGGGGGCTTACGGATACGGCCCCTCGCCATTCCGACTCGTTGTTCATGGGGGTTCCCTCCTTTGATTTGTTGCCTGCCTCTTGTGCTTCTTTCGGGTGCACGACTCTCGGGGGCAAAGGCTCTTGTTGGGAACCTCTCCCCCCGGTCGTCTGTGCGCTCCCTTGCAACTCCGATGCCTGGGTTACCCCCATAAAGCTGTCGAGGCTCGACCCCATGCCCCCCCCCCCCACTCTCTCCTGTCAGTCCCGACCACCTCGTACTCTGAGTTTCTGACACAGTCTGAGCTGTCAACGATACTCCCTCCTCCATCCCCTCTTCCTCCTCTCCCTCGCTCTTCTCTTCCTCTTCTCCCTCTCCCTTTTCTCCCTCTCCCTTCTCTTCCTCTTCCCCCTTTCCCCCCTTCCCTTCTTCCTCCCTCTGTCTAAAAACAGTGGATGGACTCGTCACTACTTCCTCTTCCTCCCTACACTTACATTGGGATTCCAGGTCTCCACACCCCCTGCACTTGTTTTCAAAAGTCGCGCATTCCCTCGCATAATGCCCGCTGAGCCCACACCTTCTGCACCTGAACTCGGGACATTCCCGTAGGATGTGCCCTGGCTGCAGACACATCCTACACACCTTCACCTGTCTGTCATGAATCACCCGAAAGAAATCAGACCCATTGTCCGTCTCGAACTTGGTCGAGTACGGCAGTGACTTAACAACATCATTGAATTTCACCTTAACAAAAGGTGTACCTTCGCAAATGCTGGTCCCCGGCCACATCCTCCTCTTTATCGGGGAGACCGCTTGCACCCCCCAGTCCGATAGTTTCCGTAAAATGTCCCCGTCTTTGGTGTAGACCGGCAGCCCGATGAAGGAAACCACCATCTCGTCCCCGCACAGCTCCCTCGCCATGACCCTCGTCTCCTTGATCTTGAAGCCGTCGAGCAGCCTCTCTTTCCCCTTCGGATGGCTCATCGTGACTTCGTATTTGTTTAATCTGATGTAGCGACAGCCCACGACGAGCCCGCACACCTCCTTCGTCGCCCGGAGCAGCGCCATCATCGTCACCTTCTCCTCGCCGACCAGCTCCACCGCCACCGTCAACTCCTTGCTGTAGGCCGGCTCCTCTCTCTCCTCTCTCCTCTCTCCCTCTCTCTCCTCTCTCTCCGCATTCGCCCTCGCTTCCGCCGCCTGCTTCTTCCTCGCTATTCTCTCTCTCTCCTCTCTCTCTCCATCTCTCCCTCTCTGTCTCTCCATCTCCTCTCTCTCTCTCTCCTTCTTTCGCCATGCCGGTGTCCGTTTTCTTAGTCGTGTCGTCTGTCGTTCCGAGTTCTTTTACCATGTTTGAGCCGTCCGTGTACAAACAAAACGAAAAAACTAAAATATCCCCCCTAACAGCAAGCTGCTGGGGGAATAAACTCTTACACACTGACTCTCCTTTCACTCACACAAACTACGCAAATATTCAAACACCAAACTCTCATGCACACAATAATTTTCAAAACGCTCCCGCTGCTATCCCGCTCTACGACAGGTCGTATTCAGGCTAGTATGGCCGTGAGCAACAGGACCATGACCCTAAGCATCCATATGCCTGTGCCTGGAGCACTCTTGTTCATGGAACTTTATTATATAAGCACTCTATTTGTGGGTAGACTATGCACAAGGTGTCCTGGATGAAGGGAGAAGTTAAAATCGCTCTGAGAGCGCCGGAGCGCACACTGGGTGCAACGTCATAAAGGGACCAGGTAATTTGATTGGACAAGAGGCATTCCATGAGTGCTGATCATATTTCCAGGGCGAATTTACGAACGCAGCTAGCGAACAGAAGGCGCAAAAAATCGTCAGATCAGATATATAAACGTGTTATTTTGGTAAACTGGACACATTTTGGGAATATATGTGGTTACTTTCTCGCCTGAAAACATATTAAAACGTCATAAAATGACATGTTAACACTTGTAAAGCCAAAATTACATATTTTAGCTAATGGAGGTTTAAAATGGAGGTTTAAATTCGCCGCTCCCGGCGGATGCATAATGGTCGGCTGGTTTTCTGATACTACTATACTACAGTATTATTATGAATTTAGCAGGTAGTATGCAGTATATACTCATTGAGTATGCTAGTACGCTATTCCGAACACAGCCAATGTTTATCGGAGGAGAGAGGATGTGATGTCACCATGCCCTGAGCACTTCCTGTGCCCCCCTGAGACCACGCCCACCACTTCCTTATCATCTGTTGATGTTACCTCGATGGCGTTACCATGGAGATGTAATCTGTCAGAATATATCGCCATTTATCCTCAAACTGACTCTAATCAAAGTATGGTTGCTTGCCTCTACCATGGAGAGGCTTCTATCACGCATGTCTGTGTTTTGATGTTTTCTGTTTCTAAATTTGGGCTGGGGTAGGTCGGAAGGACTTAGAGAGGTTGAAGATGCTTTTGACACTCGTTTCTAGGTGATGGGGATTAGTACCGCTCTCCCGCTGGTCTGCGCTAGAGAGGGTCACTAGTTTAAAGACTTCTGCCAGAGAGTCCAAATGTTAGTTCCTGTAAGGGGTGTCCAATGAATCAGATCTTGGTAGGTGTGAAAGTCCTGTGGGGGGATTTGGGGGATGTGGCTAAGTTTCTCAATGGAGTTGTTTAGGTTGTTGAGTCTGGTTTTATGGTTATGAGGTAAATGGACAGAGTAGTTAATTTTAGGGACTAGGATTGTTTCCATTACTTAATTAGCAAATAAAGTAAATTAAACTATTAGAAAGTAAGCTTTACTTACCTATTATTGTGAATTTCAAAGGTTGAAAAAGGCCAGGAAAATATGTTTTTAATTGATTTTTGTGGACAGAAATGTCTAAGCTAATTCTTGTGGGAAGGTCTGGAATCGGTGGAATCTAAGTAATTGGGACTTTACTAGGCCTCTGAAGGTGTGGGGAGGATGGAAACTAGTTCGGTGGAGGAGGGAATGGGTATCAGTGTCCTTAAAAAACACTTTAATATCCAGTTTACCTGTTAGGGGGAAATTATTTCCTTTGAAGGTTGTGGTGTCTAGGAAATCAATGGAGTTAAAATCAAGGCTATGTTTGAGGGTAATGGATTTGTGGTGGGAATTTAGTATATTAGCGAATTCCTTGAATTCTTCCCTGGAGTAAGGCCAAATGCCCCAGATGTCGTCTAAGTACCGGAGGTAGTAAGATGGTTTGAGGGGGCAGAGGGGGAGGATGGTCCTTTCCCATTCTGCCATATAGATGTCTGCCAGGGCTGGGGCAAATTTTTTGCCCATGGCTACTCCCTTGATCTGCAAGTAGGTTTGGCCATTGAAGTTTAAATCATTTTTGGTAAGTGCTATTTCCAGGAGTCTCATAATTTGAAAGTCCGGTCGACCCACTACCGGATTCTCCAATAGGCATTTGCGGACTGCCGCTAACCCTGGTGCAGTTTCGATGTTAGTATATAGGCTGTCTACGTCCATTGAAAAGAGTAGGTCATTGGGGCCCAACTGGGCTGATTTAACTTTGGCTATGAAGTCGTAAGTGTCTTTAACATAGCTAGAGTGAAGAGTAGCTAGGGGGTTAAGGAAATGATCAATATATTCTGAAATACCATAGGTCTTGCTGCCGCAGTCTGAGACTATGGGTCTGCCCGCTGGTATCTCAAGGGGCTTAGGCCACGAGGAAGGGGGTTTATGGATTTTAGGGAGGAGGTAAAAGCATCTGGCTTGTGGATCTACCTCACCGGCCAGGTAGCGTATTTGTTTGTCATTAATGTGGCCTGTGCCGTGTAATTCTGACAGTATGTCAAAGATTTCTAAGGCAGTGTTGGGGAAGATAGGTGCCGCTAGTTTTGTGTAATATTGTGGTAAATTTAATTGTCTTTCGGCTTCAGTGATGTATTGGTCTCTGTCCAAAACGACGACCACTGAGCCTTTATCTGCCGGTTTGATGATTATGTGTGGGTCATTTTGGAGTAATTTGAGGGCTGAGACTTCTTCTGGTAGTAGGTTGGGGGTTTCCCGGAGAAGGGGCATGGAGGAGATGGCTTCGTCATCCGCTTGCCTCAGACAGGATAGTAAATGGGGGAGTTGGGTGTAGGAAGGTTCCCAGGTGGATTTGGGTAGGAACCGGGGGATCTCTACTGTGTTTTCGGGGTCTTTATCAAAGAAGGCTATTAATTTTAGACGCCTGTGGTAGGAGAGAGCCTCCGTTTGTAATCGCGTGCAAGACCTCTTGGTTACGTCGAGGGTGGGGATAAAGGAGAGGCCCCTTTTGAGTAGGGAAATTTGGGCTGGGGTAGGTCGGAAGGACTTAGAGAGGTTGAAGATGCTTTTGACACTCGTTTCTAGGTGATGGGGATTAGTACCGCTCTCCTGCTGGTCTGCGCTAGAGAGGGTCACTAGTTTAAAGACTTCTGCCAGAGAGTCCAAATGTTAGTTCCTGTAAGGGGTGTCCAATGAATCAGATCTTGGTAGGTGTGAAAGTCCTGTGGGGGGATTTGGGGGATGTGGCTAAGTTTCTCAATGGAGTTGTTTAGGTTGTTGAGTCTGGTTTTATGGTTATGAGGTAAATGGACAGAGTAGTTAATTTTAGGGACTAGGATTGTTTCCATTACTTAATTAGCAAATAAAGTAAATTAAACTATTAGAAAGTAAGCTTTACTTACCTATTATTGTGAATATATTTTTTTCAAAGTTGAAAAAGGCCAGGAAAATATGTTTTTAATCGATTTTTGTGGACAGAAATGTCTAAGCTAATTCTTGTGGGAAGGTCTGGAAGAAAGGGATGCTGCATGGCCTCCAGAGAGACATGTGACAAATTCAAACACTGCTATTGGTTCCTTATGGCCCTGCCTCTTTTTCTAAGTATTGCATCATAACTGGGGATGCATTGTGTGAATGTAAAAGGCCAATAATGGCTAGAGGCAACAAGGTGCCATAGATGGTTAAAGACAGTCACGAGCACATGTCTATGTGACCACAGCGCTTTGAGTTGCATTTCATGTACGAAAGGCGCTATATAAATAAAGCTTTACTTACTTTACTTACTTACACAGTCGTGACCACATACTGGCGCAAAGTGCTGCACGAGGCAAGAGACCAGCCTTAGCTAGCTAACTAACAACCACTTTGTACTTCATACATTAGCTAATAGAGTCATCGTTGCTTCTGTAGTCTACAGTTAAAATGCATTGCTTTAGATGTATTAATTACTAACTGGCTAATATTATTGAACATTTAAACATCGCGTTAGAACAGGCGGCCTGTCTAAACTAGCTCGCTAAAATCACAACTGGTGGCAACTGGACTTGAAACCATCTCATGTGGCTCAATTAAAAGCTTATATTCTTTAATTACTTTGACAGTGATTATCTGGCAGCATGTAAGGTCATAAACATCGTGTAGCTAGCTCTATTTCCTCACAGAACGCCTTAGATGTACTTACATAGAAGTGACTTCTTTCAAATCTGATCAACTGTCTGCGATACGAATTGTATCAGGTCATTTGTAGGGCTTCTCACCCCTGAGTATCACTGCGCACGTCATACAATTCTCGTGTCATTCATTGGTTCACAGAATACTGCATTCTATAAATATGTTATTTATTGAATACACGGGCAGCATTTTCGACTCAAAGGAAGTAAAACAAATGTCTTACTAGACACTGTACACATACTCGTTGTATAGTTATATAGTAGGCTATACAGTTGGGTAGGAGAGAGAACTATATCTTGGTAGTGTAATGGCGCAGTAATCACTACGACCACGGACATTTCGGGGAGAGCTCTCTACCTCCCCTTTTCATAATAGTCACATGCGATTTGCTCCAATCTAAAATATGTCCACTAGTTGGTATAGTCCGGTTAATATGTGAAAAAATAGTTCACTTTTTCATAAAAGCACAACACTTGGTACACTTGTACAGTTTGGGCATTGAACTTGAACATGAACATTTTCAGACGTGGAGCACTCGCAAAAACTCCTCCTAGTGGCCATGGCGGGCATTTTCCTTTCCGCCATAGCCCAATTGTGTATTTTGCTTCATATCTCCTCAACCAAACATGATAACTTAACACTGAACAAATGATGTCTACCCCCATGTTTTGAAGGTCAAGGATTACAATGATACCATATACAACATCATAAAATGTTCTGGTGAATAGTTAGTGGTGAAATCAGTGACGTTGTGACTGAGAATGATTAAAATGAAATCGCAGTATCTGAGAATATGCATATTCAATTTTCATAATATATTTCATATAATAATTTATTTACTATAGTTCTCTAAGTCCAGAATTGTCTATTAGGCTATGAATGTAGGTATTTCAGTTGTTGCAGCTTACTTGGAAAGTGTTGACAGAGTGGATGTGGTGTGGGACTGCTATGAAGCAAACAGCTTAAAGTCCCAGACAAGACAGAAGCGAGGAACGGGCACAAGAACAAGAGTGGATGGAAAAAACAAGATACCAATGTATTATGTATTATGTATTATGTATTAAGATGTACAGTAGCATTAAACTAGAAGACATGTTTTGATGCTGCTTATGATTGCATTCCGTAGTCCCTCTCTGGTCCGTCTCATCAACATCATTTGTTTTGATGTAGCCAAGATCAATGGGAAATGCCTGTTTTTGTGGAAAAGCACATAACAGAGCTGAACATGGATTCTGGATGGACATACTGCATCTAATTTCCTCTGGATGTTCAAAGGGGAAAGTGAAATGTGTGGTTACTTTGCCCCAGAAATTGATGTTCTGAAGTCAATGTTGTGCTTGTATGAAAGATATGATTTGAATTCACTATGTTGGCTGATAAGGATAATGGAAGGAAGTTTAGACAGTAAAACTACATATATGTTACCTATGGTTGCCAGCCAATGCCCTCTTACTACTGAGTCAACTCTCTTTATTTGTGACAACCAGACTAGTGCAGAACACAAGAGGCAGATGGAGCGTAAAACCCAAAGCTGGGTGTATTTATTGATTCCGGGGAATAGGGGCAGAGCTTCTATAGTGAAGCAGGCAGATCAGGAGGGTCAGCAAGCAGGGCAGGTAGGTAGAGAGGGCAGGCAGGGCAGGGCAGTGCAGGCAGAGAGGGCAGGCAAGTTCACTCCAAAGTGCTCTTCAGGTAGCTGCTCCCCTCTCACAGGTAGTAGAGGAAGTCATCCAGGTTCATGTTGGGCTCTCTGTGGATGCTCTGTCCCACCAGGAAAGCAAGCTTGTGGGCATACTGGCAGGGTGCAGGCACTCGGATGATCCCCTGAAATAATTGGGGGAGACAAAATCAACGACAATTTATGCATCAAAAAACAACTTGCATGCCTGAAATGGGAAAACCATATGTAAATACAGTATGTTTGATTTCATAACCAATATGGATACATCAGTAGGTTTAAGATGTGTTTCAATGTGAACTACACCCTGTTCATGCCTGCATTTGAATTACTGACCAAGAGAATAGTTTAAGCAGACCTTTACCCTGTAATTTTGTGCATTTGTTGTTTTCATTATTCTAAAGTAGACATATCCACACACAAAGAATCATGTTATAAAACAATCTCTGAGTAAAATTATATCTCGCTTTGAATGCCCTGATGTTCCAAACTCCCAAGATCCCCCCCTCTCTCCCCGTCACAACAGACCTCACGTTTTGATGGCTATGATGCAGCTGCACACGAAATAATGAAAGTTCGGGTAAACCTCCCCTTTAAAACTACTACTGGTAAGACAACCCAGCATACCTGCCAGTTGAAGTACATGTGGCAGAGTTTGTAGGTCAGTTGCTGCATGTGGTCAGGCTTCAGTCCACTGCTGTCATACACCACATTGTAGTGGGTTGGGGAGACGCTTCCCTGTCTAACAGCTTGGCTGACAATGAAGAAGTCGTACCTGAAAATGGGAAATTGCAACTGTAGCCACCGTTTTAAGACTGGATAAAGCAGACATAGCACATCTCTAAAAAAACAACATCTTTTCTGAATTGCGTATTGAATCGATACCATTCTGGGCGGGTGACCTCAGTGTCGATGACTGTTCCAGCGGGTGGGTTGGCCATCTTGCCGCAAATTTGGGCAAAGAACCTGGAACTGATCCGCTTCTTCACAACCACCACTGTGAGTTTGGGTCTAGGAGGGGAAGAGAGAAAATACGATCAGAATGATTGGTGATTGAATGTGTTAAAGGGAACCCTGGTTATTAAGACTGTGCCCCACCCAAAAATTTTAGCACCAGCCGCCACTGCGTCTTACCATCCGAGAGGAGGAACGGGAGTCTCCGTTCCCACACTAGCAGGCTCAGGAACAGCTTCTTCTTCCCTGCAACTGTTACTCTGCTGAACCCCCCACCACCCTCCCTCCACCCCCCAACAAGAGGAACATGATCTCCCAGTATCAGTGTACCCCCCCCCCCATACCTCTACTGGCTGCACACTCAGGACTTCAATTGAACTTTTTTGCACTATACTGCTTGTTTATACATACTGTATTTATTATGGTAATAATTATTGGTCTCCAATTATACAACTTACATGACATGTAACATACCACGAGACCTATTGCCCTTGTTCAGCTGTACATATCATATTGATATTCATCTCATGTATATATTATACTCATTTATTTATACTCACTGTAGTATCATGCACAGTCTATAATATCATGTCTTTTGCACTATGCCACTATTTGCACTATCTGGTTGGATGCCAAACTACACTTTGTTGTCTCAGTACTCTGTACAATGCAATGACAATAAAGTTGAATCTGATCTAATCTTACGTTGCAGAACGCACACATAAGGTTAGTAGAAACTGTTGGACTCTATGTTGTAACAGTGCCCTCTAGTGGGAAGAGATAGTCTCAGTTGTGAATGAACCCAAATTATACCATCAATTATATTATTTTTGAGATCTTTTCAAACAACCAAGTCATGATACACACATGATCAAATGTATGAGCCACATGATGTAGCCAAAAGAACACACGTCTTGCGTCACGCAATTGAATGTATGGCTCAGGGAGGCTGGTGGAGGTAGACGTCGGAGGACGGGCTCAATGTAATGTACGGGATGGAATAAGGAACCGTTCCCTATTCCGTTCCATGCATTTCAATGAGCCCCATCCTCCGATGTCTACCTCCACCAGCCTCCACTGCTATGGTTATATGACTTCGTTTTTGTAGGTCATTCAAGTTCACGTACAGATATTACTGACGGGAAAGGCATCTTGGTATTACCATTATGGGATTACTCTAGTAGAGAACACAGGGATTACATTGAAGGCCAGAGAAGGATAGATGAGAAGGTAGTGTATGCTCCCTGCATGCAAACTCCAAAGATGAAGAGCTCCATTGTGCTGGTATGGATCCATTATATTTGAGTAAGAGAGGAATATGAAGCAGATGGAGATTGGATGGTTGGAGGTTGATCAATGGGGGACATAAAATGGGATTGAACCATGAAGCGTGTACTGTGTTGTTAGTAAAACAATCAAAGCAGGTGCATATACACTTTACAGTGAATAATGTATGTTTACGTGGAATGTGTAATTGTATGTAAAATAATGTTGTTTTTTCTTCCTTCTCTCCCTCTTCCCCCCTCCCTCTAAAATCACTCCTTTCTCCTTCCCCTCTTCACATCCCTCCATCTTCCATCTTCCTCTCATTTCCGACTCTATCTCTGTCTCTCTTCCTCTCTGTCTCTCTGTCTCTCTGTCTCTCTGTCTCTCTGTCTCTCTGTCTCCCTGTCTCTCTGTCTCTCTGTCTCTCTGTCTCTCTGTCTCTCTGGATCTCTGTCTCTCTGTCTCTCTGTCTCTCTGTCTCTCTTCCTCCCCTTTGTTTCTCCCCCTAATTCTCATCATTATCCTACTCATCCTAAACAACATCATACTCCCCCCCCTCCCCTCTCCCACCTCTCCCCCTTCTACCCTCCTCCCCCCTCCCCTACTCCCCCCTCTCCCCCTCCTCCCCTCTCCCACCTCTCCCCTCCTCCCCTCTCCCACCTCTCCCCCCTCCCCTTCTCCCCTCCTCCCCTCTCCCACTTCTCCCCCCTCCCCTCCTCCCCCTCCTCCCCTCTCCCAACTCTCCCCCCTCCCCTCTCCCACCTCCCCTCCTCCCCTCTCCCACCTCTCCCCTCTCCCACCTCTCCCCCCTCCACTACTCCCCCACCCCCCCCCCCCCCCCTCCCCCCTCCCCCCTCCCCTCCTCCAGAGTGTTCCCACCCCGGGGCCAGGGCTCAGGCGGAGGACAGGCTGTTGAACACTCTCTTCAGCCGCTACAACAAGCTAGAGCGGCCCGTTGCTAACACCACTGACGTGGTCAGTGTACGCTTCGGCCTGTCCATCGCTCAGCTCATCGACGTGGTGAGGGACAATGAACCATTGATTTCATTCTTGTGATATTTACATTTACACTTTTGGCATTTAACAGACACCTTTATCCAAAGCAACTTACAACAAATATATTTGTCTAAGTAAGTGAAACGTCCGTCTATCAGTCATCACAAGAAAAAGTAATCTATGCTAGGGCCAGATATTACAGTATGACAGTTGAAACATGTGACCTTTCTTTTCAAGGGGTACCATGAATTTGCACATTATCAGTCATTTAAGACCGTGATCATACAGTACATATCCCCTTCCAACAGCCAACTGTTCTTTTTCTCCAAGGACGAGAAAAATGAAATGATGACCACAAACGTCTGGGTGAAACAAGTGAGTATCTCTCCATTTAATCATACGGATACTGTCGACAATAGGGTTAGGGTTAGGGTTAGGGTTAGCAGTTTTTGGGCAGCGATTTGGTGTCGAGGTGTCTGTTTGTTGCCATACTGTTACTGTTGTTTCTGCTCTTTCAGGAGTGGTATGACTACAAACTGAGATGGAACCCTAGAGAATATGAAAACATCACGTCCATGAGGATCCCCTCACAGCTCATCTGGAGACCAGACATCGTTCTGTACAACAAGTATGTTTAGGTTTTCACCCCAAAGTGTCATTATTGATACACTATAGCCCCCGACTTCCAGGCTACCCACCACCCTCAAATACATGATTTCAGATTCAGATTCAGATTCATTTATTTATTCAAGGGACAGTGCATATTAATAAAACAAAAATAAATTGTAAATACGCCAGAGTTAGCCCGAAAGCTAGTTTTCATCCGCAGTCCCTATGCCATGATGTTGTATACGGCACAAAAAGTACATTTAAAAGATAAAATATAGGTAGACCTAGGCACAAAAAAGTAGACAGGACAAGCATTTATCTTAAGGGCATAACATAGGGGGTTAAAAGAGCATACATTAATCATAGGCGGTTAAAATAGTATAGTATATGTGTTACAGTACATGTGGGAATACGGTACATGTGGGAAAACTAGGGTTAGGGTTAGGTGCTAGGGTGCTACGGTAACTAGGGTTAGGGTTAAGGTTAGGGTTAGGGTTAGACATGCCAGCGTGTACCAAGTCACCCTAGCACCTAACCCTAACCCTAGTTTTCCCACGTGTACCGTATTCCCACATGTACCGTAACATATACATATCAGGGAAGGCTGGTGGAGGTAGCTGATGCCTCAACCAGCCTCCCCTAATAGACATAAACTCCATCCAAATACCCTAAATACAGAATGTTGTACATATACATTCCATCCACATACTAACCATGGAGTTAAGATACTCTACCTCTCCATCTTGTGAGCTTAGAATTACGGTTCTATCTCCGTTTAGGGTAGTTCAGAGATATTGAGCGTCAAAGTTTTCACATTCCATTATGTTCTGTGAGATGGAACCTTTGTATTTTATTAATTACTAACTCAAAAATGTCAACATTTTAAAAATGGAATGGAATGGAATGGACTTTATTTGTCATTGCTACAGTACAGGTACCAAACAAC